>NC_090727.1:79174950-79182450 GCF_036898095.1 Palaemon carinicauda | reverse complement strand
TTATTGCAACCCTTATTGCATTGTTAAAGGGTCATATATAGTCCGTATTTATTACTTGTTAGCCCTTATTTTTTCGTTGGGTGGTTATCTCCGTTTTTCTGTCCTTTTATTCGTTAGTATTTCGTTCTTGCCTATCTTATTGCAACCTTTATTGCACTGTTGAAGAATCTTATTTACCCTGTTTTTATTACTTGTTAGGTCATATTTATCCCGTATTTATTACTTGTTAGACCTTATTTATTTCGTCGGGCTGTTATCTCCATCCGCCTGTCTTTATCTCCCTCTGTTTCCTTCATACTTACCTTATTGCAACCCTTATTACACTGTTAAAGGTTAGGCCATATACGTGACTTGTAATTACTTATTTTTACGTCGGCCTGTTATCTCCATCCCTCTATCCTTATCTCCGTCAGTTTCGTTTATACCTACCTTTTCTTATTTTTTCATTGTGTTGTTATCTCCATCCCTCTGTCCTTATCTCCGTCAGTTTCGTTTATACCTACCTTTTCTTATTTTTTCGTTGTGTTGTTATCTCCATCCCTCTGTTCTTATCTCCGTCAGTTTCGTTTATACCTACCTTTTCTTATTTTTTCATTGTGCTGTTATCTCCATCCCTCTGTTCTTATCTCCGTCAGTTTCGTTTATACCTACCTTTTCTTATTTTTTCTTTGTGTTGTTATCTCCATCCCTCTGTCCTTATCTCCGTCAGTTTCGTTTATACCTACCTTTTCTTATTTTTTCATTGTGCTGTTATCTCCATCCCTCTGTTCTTATCTCCGTCAGTTTCGTTTATACCTACCTTTTCTTATTTTTTCTTTGTGTTGTTATCTCCATCCCTCTGTTCTTATCTCCGTCAGTTTCGTTTATACCTACCTTTTCTTATTTTTTCATTGTGCTGTTATCTCCATCCCTCTGTTCTTATCTCCGTCAGTTTCATTTATATCTACCTTTTCTTATTTTTTCATTGTGCTGTTATCTCCATCCCTCTGTTCTTATCTCCGTCAGTTTCGTTTATACCTACCTTTTCTTATTTTTTCGTTGTGTTGTTATCTCCATCCCTCTGTTCTTATCTCCGTCAGTTTCATTTATATCTACCTTTTCTTATTTTTTCATTGTGCTGTTATCTCCATCCCTCTGTTCTTATCTCCGTCAGTTTCGTTTATACCTACCTTTTCTTATTTTTTCGTTGTGTTGTTATCTCCATCCCTCTGTTCTTATCTCCGTCAGTTTCGTTTATACCTACCTTTTCTTATTTTTTCATTGTGCTGTTATCTCCATCCCTCTATCCTTATCTCCGTCAGTTTCGTTTATACCTACCTTTTCTTATTTTTTCGTTGTGTTGTTATCTCCATCCCTCTGTTCTTATCTCCGTCAGTTTCATTTATATCTACCTTTTCTTATTTTTTCATTGTGCTGTTATCTCCATCCCTCTGTTCTTATCTCCGTCAGTTTCATTTATATCTACCTTTTCTTATTTTTTCATTGTGCTGTTATCTCCATCCCTCTGTTCTTATCTCCGTCAGTTTCGTTTATACCTACCTTTTCTTATTTTTTCTTTGTGTTGTTATCTCCATCCCTCTGTCCTTATCTCCGTCAGTTTCGTTTATACCTACCTTTTCTTATTTTTTCATTGTGCTGTTATCTCCATCCCTCTGTTCTTATCTCCGTCAGTTTCGTTTATACCTACCTTTTCTTATTTTTTCTTTGTGTTGTTATCTCCATCCCTCTGTTCTTATCTCCGTCAGTTTCGTTTATACCTACCTTTTCTTATTTTTTCATTGTGCTGTTATCTCCATCCCTCTGTTCTTATCTCCGTCAGTTTCATTTATATCTACCTTTTCTTATTTTTTCATTGTGCTGTTATCTCCATCCCTCTGTTCTTATCTCCGTCAGTTTCGTTTATACCTACCTTTTCTTATTTTTTCGTTGTGTTGTTATCTCCATCCCTCTGTTCTTATCTCCGTCAGTTTCATTTATATCTACCTTTTCTTATTTTTTCATTGTGCTGTTATCTCCATCCCTCTGTTCTTATCTCCGTCAGTTTCGTTTATACCTACCTTTTCTTATTTTTTCTTTGTGTTGTTATCTCCATCCCTCTGTTCTTATCTCCGTCAGTTTCGTTTATACCTACCTTTTCTTATTTTTTCATTGTGCTGTTATCTCCATCCCTCTGTTCTTATCTCCGTCAGTTTCGTTTATACCTACCTTTTCTTATTTTTTCATTGTGCTGTTATCTCCATCCCTCTGTTCTTATCTCCGTCAGTTTCGTTTATACCTACCTTTTCTTATTTTTTCTTTGTGTTGTTATCTCCATCCCTCTGTCCTTATCTCCGTCAGTTTCGTTTATACCTACCTTTTCTTATTTTTTCATTGTGCTGTTATCTCCATCCCTCTGTTCTTATCTCCGTCAGTTTCATTTATATCTACCTTTTCTTATTTTTTCATTGTGCTGTTATCTCCATCCCTCTGTTCTTATCTCCGTCAGTTTCGTTTATACCTACCTTTTCTTATTTTTTCATTGTGCTGTTATCTCCATCCCTCTGTTCTTATCTCCGTCAGTTTCATTTATATCTACCTTTTCTTATTTTTTCATTGTGCTGTTATCTCCATCCCTCTGTTCTTATCTCCGTCAGTTTCGTTTATACCTACCTTTTCTTATTTTTTCATTGTGCTGTTATCTCCATCCCTCTGTTCTTATCTCCGTCAGTTTCGTTTATACCTACCTTTTCTTATTTTTTCATTGTGCTGTTATCTCCATCCCTCTGTTCTTATCTCCGTCAGTTTCATTTATATCTACCTTTTCTTATTTTTTCTTTGTGTTGTTATCTCCATCCCTCTGTCCTTATCTCCGTCAGTTTCGTTTATACCTACCTTTTCTTATTTTTTCATTGTGCTGTTATCTCCATCCCTCTGTTCTTATCTCCGTCAGTTTCATTTATATCTACCTTTTCTTATTTTTTCTTTGTGTTGTTATCTCCATCCCTCTGTTCTTATCTCCGTCAGTTTCGTTTATACCTACCTTTTCTTATTTTTTCATTGTGCTGTTATCTCCATCCCTCTGTTCTTATCTCCGTCAGTTTCGTTTATACCTACCTTTTCTTATTTTTTCATTGTGCTGTTATCTCCATCCCTCTGTTCTTATCTCCGTCAGTTTCGTTTATACCTACCTTTTCTTATTTTTTCTTTGTGTTGTTATCTCCATCCCTCTGTCCTTATCTCCGTCAGTTTCGTTTATACCTACCTTTTCTTATTTTTTCATTGTGCTGTTATCTCCATCCCTCTGTTCTTATCTCCGTCAGTTTCATTTATATCTACCTTTTCTTATTTTTTCATTGTGCTGTTATCTCCATCCCTCTGTTCTTATCTCCGTCAGTTTCGTTTATACCTACCTTTTCTTATTTTTTCTTTGTGTTGTTATCTCCATCCCTCTGTTCTTATCTCCGTCAGTTTCGTTTATACCTACCTTTTCTTATTTTTTCATTGTGCTGTTATCTCCATCCCTCTGTTCTTATCTCCGTCAGTTTCATTTATATCTACCTTTTCTTATTTTTTCATTGTGCTGTTATCTCCATCCCTCTGTTCTTATCTCCGTCAGTTTCGTTTATACCTACCTTTTCTTATTTTTTCATTGTGCTGTTATCTCCATCCCTCTGTCCTTATCTCCGTCTGTTTCGTTTATACCTACCTTTTCTTATTTTTTTGTTGTGTTGTTATCTCCATCCCTCTGTTCTTATCTCCGTCAGTTTCGTTCATAACTCCCTTATTGCAACCTTCATTGCACTGTTGATAGGCCAAAATTGTCACAGCTGCACACCGCCATTCATAGCTGTGCTTGAAGAGACACCGGTCCTTCGCATGTCAGTGTTCATTCATCAATGTCAGCACCAACTTGATTGACATCGTAACTCTTGCTTCGTTATAGACATTCCAGTCAAACTTTGTTCACAGGGGAACAGTCAGGCATAGCTGAGCATGAAAGGAGATCTCTTGTTGGTCTGTTTGTATCTCTGTTTAATTGTTTGTCTGGTATTTTTCGGTTGTCATAACACTTGATAATCGGTTGAAGTGGTTTCAGTGAAATGTAGTACATGGGCTGTTCATTTTTATTATTATTATTATTATTATTATTATTATTATTATTATTGTTGTTGTTGTTGTTGTTGTTGTTGTTGTTCGGCAAGATACCACCCCAGGTAGAAAACAAGACATTATTATTATTATTATTATTATTATTATTATTATTATTATTATTATATGGTGATGATGATTGATGATGATGATGATGATGATTCATCGTCATCATCATCGTTATGATGATGATGGTGATGATGATTCATCGTCATCGTTATCATTATTATTATTATTATTATTATTATTATTATTATTATTATTATTATTATTATTGTTATAATTTTTATCATTATTATTATTATTATTAATACTCGGCTTTATGCATGCCGGTTAGAAAACCAGGATCCCCCTCTCAAATTAATAACATTCTTAAATACTATTTCAAATTAAAATTAAAAAGAACTTTAAAATCTTAATTACTCATTCAAATGAATAAATTTCTTGAAATACATTTGAGATTGAAATAAATCATATTAGCCTTTCCAAATTTACCAGAATATCTTCATAGAATCAACGTCACAAATTATTAAATGTTTGAAATACTTTTTCAAATTCAAAATAAGAAAAACTTAAAATTTTAATTACTAATCACAAATGGAAAAAAAAAATTGAAATACATTTGAGATTGAAATAAATCATATTAGGCTTTCCATATTGAAATACTATTTTAAATTCACAAATTAATATTTTTGTTTAATCGCTGTTTGAAAATCAAATAAAGGAAGATGATTAAATTTTTGAATTAGATTGGAAATCGAAATAAATCATATTAGACTTTCCATATTGAAATACTATTTTAAGTTCACAAATTAATAATTTTTTTTTAAAATATTTTTGAAAACCAACTAAAGAAAGCAAATGATTAAAATTTTTGAAATACATTTGAAATCGAAATAAATCATATTAGGATTTCCAAAATCCGCCAGAATATTTTCATAGAATCCACGTCACAAGTCAATAAAAAATTTTGAATACTATTTCAAATTCAAATTAAGAAAAACTTAAAATCCTAATTACTAATCACAAATAAATAAATTTCTTGAAATACATTTGAGATCGAAATAAATCATATTAGGCTTTCCAAATCCGCCTGAATATCTTCATAGGATCTCGGTCACAATTTGATAAAATTTTTGAAATAGAATTTTAAGTTTAAATCAAGAAAAACTTGAAATTTTAATCATTCGTCACAAATTAATGAAATTTTGTAAATACTCTGAAATTCAAATTTAAAATATTTCATTTTCAATTACTCGAAACAAATGAATAAATTTCTTGAATTACATTTGAGATTGAAATAAATCGTATTAGGCTTCCCAAATTCCCCAGAATATCTTCCTAGATTCCATTTCCCTTCCTGAAGTGGATCGTCCACTAGCTGCTGCAGCAGCCAATAACCGGATGTTCCTCCTTGCTTCATAATATGTCCTTCCCCTTGCACGCTGCAAACGACATTGCATGCATGCTGTGTCTCTGATGGCCTGCAGGCTATTCCCCTCACCCCTCTCCCCTCTACTCTCACTCCTCTCACCCCTGTCACCTCTCCTCTGCCAAACATGATTGCTGTTGGCACCTATGATTTTTCACTTTCGTTCCTCTGATTTCTTTTTATGACATCTGGGGTTTTTGTGTCAAGGCTATTTTCCCCATATTCAAGATTCCTTTATTGGTTTATGGATAGATTTTTTCTCTCTCTCTCTCTCTCTCTCTCTCTCTCTCTCTCTCTCTCTCTCTCTCTCTCTCTCTCTCTCTCTCTATTTATATCTATCTCTATATATATGTAAATATATATATATATATATATATATATATATATATATATATATATATATATATATATATATATATATACTCTCTCTCTCTCTCTCTCTCTCTCTCTCTCTCTCTCTCTCTCTCTCTCTCTCTCTCTCTCTCTCTCTCTTGCTTGAGGGTACACTCAGGCACACTATTCTGTTTCCTTTCCTCATTGGGCTATTTTATTTGTTCCGAAAATGAAAGTTATTGTGGAGTAGTATCTTTCCTTAAGGTTTTATATATTTTATTTGCTTCTGAGAGAGAGAGAGAGAGAGAGAGAGAGAGAGAGAGAGAGAGAGAGAGAGAGAGAGAGAGAGAGAGAGAGAGAGAGAGAGCTTGATCTGGTTGTATACCCTCTCCAACAATTACATGTAGTTTTTATTGCTTTGGTATTCATTTCTTTAGACCTTCTGCTACAATTCGCTCACTTGTATAAGAGCTCCGACATTTGTTCTTTATTTTACGTGAATCATTAAGTGATAAGTAATCACCCTTATGATTGTAACTAGTATTTTATTATTATTATTATTATTATTATTATTATTATTATTATTATTATTATTATTATTATTATTATTATTATTATTATTATTATTATTATTATTATTATTGTTATTATTATTATTATTGTTTTTTTTTATTAATATTATTATTATTATTATTATTATTATTATTATTATTATTATTATTATTATTGTCGTTGTTTTTAAATCGATTTTATTATTATTATTATTATTATTATTATTATTATTGTTATTGTGTTTTTTTTTATTATTATTATTATTATTATTATTATTATTATTATTATTATTATTATTATTATCATTATCATTATTATAAATCATAATTATATTAAAGCAATTTTGATAACTATTGCAACAATGCATTTAACTTCTATCCCAGTCATTGCCTCACCACATAATGCGTAACCACTTATTGCAGACCTTGCAATGAATCATATGAACTTATTGCCCATTATTGTTAATGATTGCAATACTCATTGCTAAGTCTTCCTTGTCGACATCAGCATTGATGTCGAAGTTTCTTCATTAAGACTTGAGTCTCGCCTTTCTGATAATATGGAGTCGGTTATAACTTTTGCTTTCTTCCGCATTACGAAAGTTTCCATTATTGATATCCAATAGTCTTGTTTTGTGTCTTAATACACAACTCCTTTCATTATAAGAGACTGGTTATTACCTCAAAACACATAACATGTTAAGGGTTATGTTAATTTGTTTCAGGTTTTTAATACCTTGTATATTTTTCCTGATTACATGTATAACTGTATGTTTGCTTACATGGTATGTGTATCACCTTGCAAATAATTATCAGCAGAACTTGCTAGGTCCATAAGAGGAGTGTTTAGGAGTGTAGTGTATATATATATATATATATATATATAAATTACAAAGAGAATGTTGAGATCCTTATGTAGTTTAACTTTTCATTCTATTTTCATATTCTCTCTCTCTCTCTCTCTCTCTCTCTCTCTCTCTCTCTCTCTCTCTCTCTCTCAAAGTAGAAAGAGAATGTTTAGAATTTTATATAGTTTAACTTTTCATTTTGTTTATT
>NC_090727.1:79160876-79163376 GCF_036898095.1 Palaemon carinicauda | reverse complement strand
CAATGAACTCATAGCCAGGCTCAGCATGGGTGATATGGTGGCTCTGGAGGCCAAGTACCATTCCAAGTGTTTGTTGGCTCTTTACTATCGTGCAAAGACCACTGTAGAAGCCGAGCAGAAAACTGACCATGAAGGTGTAATGTCAAGAATCGTACTGGCTGAACTGGTCCTGTATATCGAGGAAACCCACCTAGAAGAGGGCACCACCCCAGTCTTCAGACTCGCAGAACTTGTAAAGCTATACACAACAAGAATGGAACAGCTCGGGGTTGTTTTGTGCCAGAAAGTTAATAGCACAAGGCTGAAAGAGCGCCTGTTAGCCCAGATACCAGGCCTGAGATCCCACAGCAAAGGACGAGATGTTTTACTAGCGTTTGATGAAGACATTGGTGAAGCGCTAGGCAAAGCCTGCGAGCAAGACTGTGACACTGAGGCAGTTCACCTTGCGCGTGCTGCACAGATAGTTCGTCGATATATGTTTGAAGACACTTACTAATTCCGTGGATCATTCCCGGGCGGCTGTCAGGAGGACTCTGTGCCAAACGTACTAGTTGCAATGGTAAATATGGTGCTGGATGGCCCCACCATCAAGAATCAAAGCCATTCCTCTTCAACACAAGCAGCTCTTTCCATTGCGCAGCTTCTCAAGTTCAACAGTGTCAAGCAAAGTCGGAAGCAGGGAGCAACCAAGACACAGGAGCCTCCAGCTGTCAGACACAGTACGTCTCAAGAAACTCCTCTTCCAACCTATGTTGGGCTGATGCTGTATGCTGAAACACGCAAGAGAGGACTTGTGGACAAGCTCTTCTCTCTGGGCCTAAGCATCTCATATGACAGAGTCCTACGTCTTTCTGCCCAGATGGGAAACAGCGTGTGTCAGCTGTACCGCATAGAGGAAGTGGTCTGCCCGCCTACCCTGCGTAGCAATGTGTTCACAACTGCGGCTGTGGACAACATTGACCACAACCCAAGTGCCACCACAGCCAAGAATTCATTCCATGGAACAGGAATCTCGCTTTTTCAACACCCAACGTGTGCAGATGAGGGAGTGGATCGTAGCATTGCTCTCACTGGGCGTGATACTGGATCAAAGACGGTCAGGACTTGCTGGTGCTCGACACAAAGGAGATCGCAGACCCTGCAGTCATAGAAACAGTCCGTAACGCCAAGCAGATTGGCCAAGACCAGTTTGAAGCATTCTCAAAGGAATGCATCGTGGACAGAACCAAGTCCATTGAGGTGGCAATCCACCAGAACAAGCTACCACTGTTTGCGACCAAGAGAGGACCCAATATACCCAAAGGAAAAGAACAGGTCAAATCTCTGAAGAATGATGTTGCGCTCTTCGCACGATTATATATCGGCTGCCAGACCCGTGATGGGAATCTAGAAGAGTTCTTCAGGCATGAAAATCAGCAATGCCCTCCAGCTTTATCTGACGGAGGGAGACTGTACCTAGGGAGCAAGAGTGACTTGCTGGTGTGCCTTGAAGGCCATGCTGAGCCTCAGTTTGAAGCTCCTACTGTCACTGCTGTTGCCCTCGATGGAGCAGTAATCGTACAGATGTTGAAGACGGGTACTGCCAACACGTTCGAGGAATATGCACAGCAAGTGTTCATCCCATACGTTGTACAACGTTTCCAACATGTATCACGTCTTGACCTTGTGTGGGACAGCTACAGAGCAGATTCCCTGAAGGCATCAACCAGAGAACAGCGTGGAAAGGGAGTACGTCGGCGTGTTGTCGACTCAGCAGTCATACCAGGAAATTGGCAAAGTTTCCTGCGAGTTGATAGCAACAAAGTGGAGCTCTTCAGCTACCTCTCCACCATGCTTGCAGAGTCCTTTCAAGAAGAAGGCAAGGAACTGGTCGTCACTGATGGGGAGCAGGTGATCTGTGTTCCACAGCAAGAGGATGTCAACTCACTCGCACCATGCAACCAAGAAGAGGCAGACACCCGCATGATGCTACATGTAGCACATGCTGCACAACATGGTCACCACCAGATACAGGTTCGAACAGTAGACAGTGACGTCGTGGTCCTAGCAGTGATGGTAGTCCAGAAACTACCAGCTGGAGACGAACTCTGGGTAGCCTTTGGGACAGGCAAGAACTACCGCTACATTGCAGCCCATGAAATAGCTTCCTCCCTTGGTCCAGAGAAGGCATGTGCTCTTCCAATGTTTCATGCCATCACAGGGTGTGATACTGTGTCAGCCTTCGTCGGACATGGGAAGAAATCTGCCTGGGCAACATGGAACACGCTGCCAGAACTCACTGATGCCCTGCTGAGTCTGGCAAATGCACCCACAAGCATCCAAGAGGATACAATGCATGTCATCGAGAGGTTTGTCATACTCCTGTATGACCGCACAAGCAAATGCAAGGACGTCAACAAGGCGAGAAAGCAGCTCTTTGCAAAGACGAACTCTGTTCAGAACATCCCGCCAACCTACGCTGCTCTGGAGCAGCATGTGAAGAGATCTGCCCTTCAGGGTG
>NC_090727.1:79153376-79155876 GCF_036898095.1 Palaemon carinicauda | reverse complement strand
AAGTGTTACTCTATTACATGTTAATTCTTATTTTTTTCGTCGGTCTCTTTTCTCCGTCCGTCTATCCTTATTTCCGTCTTTGTTCATACTTACCTTATTGCAACCCTTATTGCATTGTTAAAGGGTCATATATAGTCCGTATTTATTACTTGTTAGCCCTTATCTTTTCGTTGGGTGGTTATCTCCGTCTTTCTGTCCTTTTCTTCGTTAGTATTTCGTTCTTACCTACCTTATTGCAACCCTTATTGCACTGTTGAAGAATCTTATTTACCCCGTATTTATTACTTGTTAGGTCATATTTATCCCGTATTTATTCATTTTTAGTCCTTATTTTTTCGTCGGGCTGTTATCTCCATCCGCCTGTCCTTATCTACCTCAGTTTCATTCATACTCACCTTATGGCAACCATTATTACACTGTTAAAATTTAGGCCATATTTGCGACTTGTTATTACTTATTTTTTCGTCAGCCTGTTATCTCTATCCCTCTATCCTTTTCTCCGTCAGTTTCTTTCATACCTACCTCATTGCAACCCTTATTGCTCTGTTGAAGAATCTTATTTGCCCTGTTTTTATTACTTGCGAGGTCATATTTATCCCGTATTTATTACTTGTTAGTCCTTATTTTTTCGTCGGGCTGTTATCTCCATCCGCCTGTCGTTCTCTCCCTCTGTTTCCTTCATACTTACCTTATTGCAACCCTTATTACACTTAAAGGTTAGGCCATATTTGTGACTTATTATTTATTATTTTTTCATTGTACTGTTATCTCTATCCCTCTGTCCTTATCTCCGTCAGTTTCGTTCATACCTACCTTATTGCAACCCTTATTGCACTGTTAAAGGTTAGGCCATATTTGTGACTTATTATTTATTATTTTTTCATTGTACTGTTATCTCTATCCCTCTGTCCTTATCTCCGTCAGTTTCGTTCATACCTACCTTATTGCAACCCTTATTGCACTGTTAAAGGTTAGGCCATATTTCTGACTTATTATTTATTATTTTTTCGTCGGCCTGTTATCTCCATCCCTCTGTCCTTATCTCCGTCAGTTATGTTCATATCTACCTTAATGCAACCCTTATTGCACTGTTGATAGGCCAAAATGTCACAGCTGCACACCGCCATGCATAGCTGTGCTTGAAGAGACATCGGTCCTTCGCATGTCAGTGTTCATTCATCAATGTCAGCACCGACTTGATTGACATCGTAACTCTTGCTTCGTTATAGACATTCCAGTCAAACTTTGTTCAAAGGGAACAGTCAGGCATAGCTGAGCATGAAAGGAAATCTCTTGTTGGTCTGTTTGTATCTCTGTCTAATTGTTTGTTTGGTATTTTTCGGTTGTAATAACACTCAATAATGGGTTGAAGTAATTTCAGTGAAATTTTGTTTACATTGTAGATGCTGTCCATCATCATCATCATCATCATCATCATCATCATCATCATCATTATTATGGTTGTTGTTATTATTATTATTATTATTATTATTATTATTATTACTCGACAAGATGTAACTCCGGTTAGAAAAGCAGGATCCACGTCACAAATTAGTAAAAAATTTTAAATACTGTTTGAAATTCAAATGAATAAAAACTTGAAATTTTTATTCTCATCGCAAATCAATAAATTTTTTGAAATACATTTGAGATTGAAATAAATCATATTAGCCTTTCCAAATTTACCAGAATATCTTCATAGAATCAACGTCACAAATTATTAAATTTCTTTAGATACTTTTTCAAATTCAAATTAAGAAAAACTTAAAATTTTAATTGCTAAACATAAATGGAAGAAAAATTGAAATACATTTGAAATCGAAATAAATCATATTAGGCTTTCCATATTGAAATACTATTTTAAATTCACAAATTAATATTTCTTTTAAACGCTGTTTGAAAATCAAATAAAAGAAGAAGATGATTAAATTTTTGAATTAGATTGGAAATCTAAATAAATCATATTAGACTTTCCATATTTAAATACTATTTAAATTAAAAAATTAATAAATTTTTAAAATACTTTTTGAAAACCAACTAAAGAAAGCAAATGATTAAATTTTTGAAATACATTTGAAATCGAAATAAATCATATTAAGCTTTCCAAATTCACAAGAATATCTTCATAGAATCCACGTCACAAAGTAATAAAATTTTCTAAATACTATTTCAAATTCAAATTAAGAAAAACTTAAAATCCTAATTACTGATCACAAATGAATGAATTTTTGAAATACATTTGAAATCGAAATAAATATTAGTCTTTTCAAATCCACCAGAATTCCATCTTGGGATCTACGTCACAATTTGATAAAATTTTTGAAATAGTATTTTAAGTTTAAATCAAGAAAAACGTAAAATTTTAGTTATTCGTCACAAATTAATAAAATTTTGTAAATACTCTGAAATTCAAATTTAAAATATTTTATTTTCAATTACTCGAAACAAATGAAAAAAATTTTGAAAATATATTTGAGATCGAAATAGATAATATTAAACT
>NC_090727.1:79143376-79148376 GCF_036898095.1 Palaemon carinicauda | reverse complement strand
ATAAGTCCAGGGGCTCCAACAGGGAAATTATCCCAGTGAGGAAAGGAAACAAGAAAAATGAAATATCCTTAATTACAGTAACATCATCAAAATATGCGTTTGTGTATTTATCTATTTGTTAACAGGATTACTTCATAATTTCTTGTTGGGTTTTTCAACAACTTTTAATAAGGGATATTTATTATGCTCCGGAAGAATACATTGAATTTTGAAGGTGATCAGAATCAGGTTTATGATTCTGGTTGTTGTTGTTATTATTATACAGTTATTGTTATTATGTATACATACATTGTTTCTATTATACATATATTGTTATTATTATACATTCACGGCCAACATATGAAAAGGAAAAGCATGGTCCGCAGATTTGAGTAAATTATTGACAATCCTTTCTTTGCGGATGTCTGAAATCTCTGATTGTTCTTTCTAATTGTTTTTTCTTAATTCTTTAAATCTCTCAGGAAATAAAAGTTTTTTTTTTATGGTAATATTTGCTGTTATGAATGATACGCATACATCATTTATACTTTTAAATTCTTATTCAGGATGAAATTATAATTTTATTAGGTGTTATAAATAATTTCTCAAAAAAAATTTTTTATACTAATTCTCGCTTAATAAACGTCGTTCAATTAGTTCATTATGCATGTTGCATAAGATTTTTATTAACTCTGGCCATCCTTTACATTCAGATCTCCCAGGACAATTCTATCCTGTTCGTAATACTAGGCAGGCAGTTAATTCTAATAGCCAGGCCTTCTCCATCACGAGCCTCAGTACTACGCAGTACTCTAGAAGTTTTATTCCAGCTGTTACCAATTTGTGGAAGGATCTTCCTAATCGGGTGGTTGAATCAGTAGAACTTCAAAAGTTCAAAGTTGGAGCAAATGCTTTTTTGTTGACCAGGCGGACATGAGTCTTTTATAGTTTATTTATGACATATTTGTTTTTGATGTTGTTAATAGGTTTATATATGACATGTCTGTTTTGACGTTGTTACTGTTTTTAAAATGATTTATTGTTAATTTGTTCTCTTCATTTATTTATTTCCTTATATCCTTTCCTCACTGGGCCTATTTTTCCCTGTTGGAGCCCTGGGCTTGTAGCATCTTGCTTTTCCAACTAGGGTTGTGGCCTGGATAGTAATAATAATAATAATAATAATATATATATATATATATATATATATATATATATATATATATATATATATATATATATATATATATATAGATCTCTCTCTCTCTCTCTCTCTCTCTCTCTCTCTCTCTCTCTCTCTCTCTCTCTATATATATATATATATATTTATATATATATATATATATATATATATATATATATATATATATATATTTATATATATATACACACACACACACACACACACACACACACACACATATATATATATATATATATATATATATATATAAAGAATGTAAAATATAGATTCTCGTGTTTTATCTAAAGCTGTGAAGGATGTTTGCCCATATGACAAGTGACATGACATTTGTCAAAAAACGACTCTCCCCTTTGCAATACTACTAACTGATCAGTGGACTGTGCTGCGAATTGGGAGAGAGAGAGAGAGAGAGAGAGAGAGAGAGAGGAGAGAGAGAGAGAGAGAGAGAGGAGAGAGAGAGAGAGAGAGAGACCCTAGAGCAGCTAGCTAGATTTAATTCGTATGACTAAAAGCTATTACTTTACTACATTTGAGCAAAAGTACATATAAATAATGATTCTCTCTCTCTCTCTCTCTCTCTCTCCTCTCTCTCTCTCTCTCTCTCTCTCTCTCTCTCTCAATCATGATTTGAAATGGCTTTTTTATATTCGCACCGAGTTTTGAAATTTTCGAACCAATTCGACCTTTAAATATCTATATCTATTGCTCTATCTATCTCTCTATTTATTTATATATATATATATATATATATATATATATATATATATATATATATATTTATATATATATATATATATAGAGAGGAGAGAGAGAGAGAGAGAGAGAGAGAGAGAGAGAGAGAGAGAGAGAGAGAGAGAGAGAGAGGAGAGAGAGAGAGAGAGTATATGTGTAATTATTCTTTTAGTGATTTAATATTTTGAAAATTTTAATTGTATCCAGAATTCTCTCATGCTTACTTTATAAAATGAATATAAACTCTGAAAACGGATGACAGGTTTAACATATTGAGTAGAAATTCTCATCCTCTTCATTTATCCCTCCATTTTCGGAACTATTGATTGGTTTATTCGAATGAGGGGAAGAAGAGTTGTCGACAATTTCGACAGATCTTGTCGACAAGACCTGTCGACAAGGCTATCTAGTCGAAGGAAGACATATTTGTTACCTTCCCCCACGAAGTTGAAGGAGGGTATGTTTTATCCTCTTGTTTGTGTTTGTTGTGTGTTCGGTGAACAGCTTCCTGGCCACAATTTTAATTGTAGAGTAATGAAACTTGCAGGGATTACCCTCGGTTTGTGTGTTTGTTTGTTTGTTTGTGTGGTTGCTTTGTTTGTGAACAGCTTCCTGGGCACAATTATAAACGTAGAGTAATGAAACTTGCAGGGATTAACTGTTATGTAAAAAGCTGGAAATTATTAAATTATGCAATGTCAAGGTCAAAGGTCAAGGTAACGGTCAAGCAAAATGTCAAATTCACGTAATCAGCCATAAGTTTGGACATCGTTGTTACAGAAACGTCAAACTTAGGTCATATTTGAGTGTATTAAAATCCACGCCAATTAATACATATTGAGGTCAAAGGTCGAGGGCACGGTCAAGCAAAATGTCCAATTCACTAAATTTACCATAAGTTTAGAGATCGTTGTCACAGAGACATCAAACTTGGTTCATGTTTGAGTGTATGAAAATCCACTCTAATTAATGTATGATCAGTTATAAGGTTAATGTTAAGGTCGAGCTAAATCCAGACCAATTAATACGTGTTAACGTCAAAGGTCAAGGTCAAGGTTGAGCAAATGGTCGAGAAAGAAGCTGCCATGGCGGAGGTCAGCGCTTTACTGACTGCCCTTCTAGTTTCGGTTGTATCGACTGATTTATTCTCCGAATTCTTCCTCCCTTTCCTCCTCCTCTCTCTCTCTCTTCCCCCCTCCCCCTTTAACGCATCTGGCTATTAGCTTTGTAAATTGGCTGCTCTTCTTCTCCCTTATTGGACGCAGGTTCGGCTGTCTCTTCTCCTGGTCCCTGGGAGGTTTCCATTTACATATATTCTACAGCTGTGAAATTTAATGTTTTTCTTTATCACGTGACTTGGGATCACATTTTCTTTATTATTCTTCTCTTATTGACTGCTTTTTATTTTAATTCATTTCTTTTTCTTTTCAATTATACTTACTCTATTCTATACTTTAATTCCTTGTGTCTTTTTCGCTTTTATCATGTGATTTGTTCTTATATTTTCATTATCATGCTTCTCTTATTGATTGCTTTTTTTAATTCATTTCTTTTTTTTTCAATTATACTAACTCTATTTTATACTTTAATTCTTTGTGTCTTTTTCGCTTTTATCATGCGACTTGTTCTTCTATTGTCTTTATCATGCTACTCTTACTGACTGTTATTTGAGCTTATTTCTTCTTTCTAGTGTACTTATTCTATTTTATACTTTAATTCCTGATGTCTTTTTCGCTTTTATCACGTGACTGGCTTCTTCTGTATTACGCTTCGCCTACTGACTGCTTTTTGAGCTCAATTCTTTTTTTTCTTTTTTTGTCAAGTATACTTAATCTATTTTCTGTTTTAATTCCTTATAATAAGGGACTTTAATTTCTTACTTTTATATAGTTTTTTCCTGTTGTTGTTGTTGTTGTTGTTGTTGTTGTTGTAGATTCCCTAGCCCTTCCAGTAAGGAACAGGCTCTTTTTTCAGCCTGTAAGTATTGAGATCATTTTTAAATTTGAGGTTAAAAAACGATAAAATACTGTTTTACCATTTTAGTTTAGCTAAAATTTTAGCCTCCAGTTTTCCCCCATTTATAATTTAGGTTCAGTTTTGACACTTAATTTTTGGGGTGATAATCAGATATTTCTACTTAATTTTGTTAAAGTAAACAATTATTGCCATGGTAACTGACGTCATGACTTCGGCTCCATACTGGCTACCGCCCACAACTCTCAGGAATAAGATAAATGAACCAAAGGGCATCATAAAGGAGAAACGAAAGGCGAACATCTTTATGGCATCGTTATGCACCATATGGTTGGCTTCACTGTGGAAACTTCAATTCCGTTTGGGAAAAGTATGAAATTGAAGAAACTCTTAGACGGATCTCTTAATAATGGCAGGAAGAAAATCCTCTCACTGACGCTTGAATGTAAGACACACGTGAGGGATTTATTTGGTATGGATTCGACCGAGAGAGAGAGAGAGAGAGAGAGAGAGAGAGAGAGAGAGAGAGAGAGAGAGAGAGAGAGAGAGAGAGAGAGCTGTCCAAACTATTACTATTACTAATACAAGCTAAGCTATAAACCTAGTTGGAAAAGCAATATGCTATGAACGCCGAGGGCTCTAACAAGAAAAATAGCCCAGTGAAGAAAGGAAACAATGAAATATACTATAAGCAAAGTAATAACCAATAAGAATAAAAATATTATAAAGGTAACAACATTAAAATAGATATTTCATATATAAACTATAAAAACTTTAAAAAAAAACAAGAGGAAGAGAAATACTTTGACCTATGACTTCAACATGTATTAATTGGCGTGTATTTTCATACACTCAAATATGAACCAAGTTTTAAGTCTCTGTGACAACTATGTCCAAACTTATGACGGATTACGTGAATTGGATATATGCTTGACCTTTGACCTTGACCTTTCAAAATTTTATAATTTCCAGCCTTTTACCTAACTGTTAATCCCTGCAAGTTTCATTACTCTACGATTATAATTGTGTCCAGGAAGCTGTTCACAAAGACAAACACAATCAAACAAACAAACACACACAAACAGAGGGTAAAATATAACCTCCTTCCAAA
>NC_090727.1:79125876-79138376 GCF_036898095.1 Palaemon carinicauda | reverse complement strand
CTTCTCTTTCTTCCCTGCCATTCGTCTCTTTATTCTTCTCTTTCTTCCCTGCCTTTCGTCTCTTTATTCTTCTCTTTCTTCCCTTCCATTCGTCTCTTTATTCTTCTCTTTCTTCCCTGCCTTTCGTCTCTTTATTCTTCTCTTTCTTCCCTGCCTTTCGTCTCTTTATTCTTCTCTTTCTTCCCTTCCTTTCGTCTCTTTATTCTTCTCTTTCTTCCCTTCCTTTCGTCTCTTTATTCTTCTCTTTCTTCCCTGCCTTTCGTCTCTTTATTCTTCTCTTTCTTCCCTTCCATTCGTCTCTTTATTCTTCTCTTTCTTCCCTGCCTTTCGTCTCTTTATTCTTCTCTTTCTTCCCTGCCTTTCGTCTCTTTATTCTTCTCTTTCTTCCCTGCCTTTCGTCTCTTTATTCTTCTCTTTCTTCCCTTCCATTCGTCTCTTTATTCTTCTCTTTCTTCCCTGCCTTTCGTCTCTTTATTCTTCTCTTTCTTCCCTTCCTTTCGTCTCTTTATTCTTCTCTTTCTTCCCTTCCTTTCGTCTCTTTATTCTTCTCTTTCTTCCCTGCCTTTCGTCTCTTTATTCTTCTCTTTCTTCCCTGCCTTTCGTCCCTTTATTCTTCTCTTTCTTCCCTTCCTTTCGTCCCTTTATTCTTCTCTTTCTTCCCTGCCTTTCGTCTCTTTATTCTTCTCTTTCTTCCCTTCCATTCGTCTCTTTATTCTTCTCTTTCTTCCCTTCCTTTCGTCCCTTTATTCTTCTCTTTCTTCCCTGCCTTTCGTCCCTTTATTCTTCTCTTTCTTCCCTTCCATTCGTCTCTTTATTCTTCTCTTTCTTCCCTTCCATTCGTCTCTTTATTCTTCTCTTTCTTCCCTTCCTTTCGTCTCTTTATTCTTCTCTTTCTTCCCTTCCTTTCGTCCCTTTATTCTTCTCTTTCTTCCCTTCCATTCGTCTCTTTATTCTTCTCTTTCTTCCCTTCCTTTCGTCCCTTTATTCTTCTCTTTCTTCCCTTCCATTCGTCTCTTTATTCTTCTCTTTCTTCCCTTCCTTTCGTCCCTTTATTCTTCTCTTTCTTCCCTTCCATTCGTCTCTTTATTCTTCTCTTTCTTCCCTGCCTTTCGTCCCTTTATTCTTCTCTTTCTTCCCTTCCTTTCGTCTCTTTATTCTTCTCTTTCTTCCCTGCCTTTCGTCTCTTTATTCTTCTCTTTCTTCCCTTCCATTCGTCTCTTTATTCTTCTCTTTCTTCCCTTCCTTTCGTCTCTTTATTCTTCTCTTTCTTCCCTTCCTTTCGTCTCTTTATTCTTCTCTTTCTTCCCTTCCATTCGTCTCTTTATTCTTCTCTTTCTTCCCTTCCTTTCGTCTCTTTATTCTTCTCTTTCTTCCCTTCCTTTCGTCCCTTTATTCTTCTCTTTTTTCCCTTCCTTGCATCCCTTTATTCTTCTCCTTCTTCCCTTCCTTTCGTCTCTTTATTCTTCTCTTTCTTCCCTTCCTTTCGTCCCTTTATTCTTCTCTTTCTTCCCTTCCATTCGTCTCTTTATTCTTCTCTTTCTTCCCTTCCTTTCGTCCCTTTATTCTTCTCTTTCTTCCCTTCCATTCGTCTCTTTATTCTTCTCTTTCTTCCCTTCCTTTCGTCCCTTTATTCTTCTCTTTCTTCCCTTCCATTCGTCTCTTTATTCTTCTCTTTCTTCCCTTCCTTTCGTCCCTTTATTCTTCTCTTTCTTCCCTTCCATTCGTCTCTTTATTCTTCTCTTTCTTCCCTTCCTTTCGTCCCTTTATTCTTCTCTTTCTTCCCTTCCTTTCGTCTCTTTATTCTTCTCTTTCTTCCCTGCCTTTCGTCTCTTTATTCTTCTCTTTCTTCCCTTCCTTTCGTCTCTTTATTCTTCTCTTTCTTCCCTTCCATTCGTCTCTTTATTCTTCTCTTTCTTCCCTGCCTTTCGTCTCTTTATTCTTCTCTTTCTTCCCTTCCTTTCGTCTCTTTATTCTTCTCTTTCTTCCCTTCCTTTCGTCTCTTTATTCTTCTCTTTCTTCCCTTCCTTTCGTCTCTTTATTCTTCTCTTTCTTCCCTGCCTTTCGTCTCTTTATTCTTCTCTTTCTTCGCTTCCTTTCGTCTCTTTATTCTTCTCTTTCTTCCCTTCCATTCGTCTCTTTATTCTTCTCTTTCTTCGCTTCCTTTCGTCTCTTTATTCTTCTCTTTCTTCCCTTCCATCCGTCTCTTTATTCTTCTCTTTCTTCCCTGCCTTTCGTCTCTTTATTCTTCTCTTTCTTCCCTTCCATTCGTCTCTTTATTCTTCTCTTTCTTCCCTTCCTTTCGTCTCTTTATTCTTCTCTTTCTTCCCTTCCTTTCGTCTCTTTATTCTTCTCTTTCTTCCCTTCCATTCGTCTCTTTATTCTTCTCTTTCTTCCCTTCCTTTCGTCTCTTTATTCTTCTCTTTCTTCCCTTCCTTTTGTCCCTTTATTCTTCTCTTTCATCCCTTCCTTTCGTCCCTTTATTCTTCTCTTTCTTCCCTTCCTTTCGTCCCTTTATTCTTCTCTTTCTTCCCTTCCATTCGTCTCTTTATTCTTCTCTTTCTTCCCTTCCATTCGTCTCTTTATTCTTCTCTTTCTTCCCTTCCTTTCGTCTCTTTATTCTTCTCTTTCTTCCCTTCCTTTCGTCTCTTTATTCTTCTCTTTCTTCCCTTCCTTTCGTCTCTTTATTCTTCTCTTTCTTCCCTTCCTTTCGTCTCTTTATTCTTCTCTTTCTTCCCTGCCTTTCGTCTCTTTATTCTTCTCTTTCTTCCCTTCCTTTCGTCTCTTTATTCTTCTCTTTCTTCCCTGCCTTTCGTCTCTTTATTCTTCTCTTTCTTCCCTGCCTTTCGTCTCTTTATTCTTCTCTTTCTTCCCTTCCATTCGTCTCTTTATTCTTCTCCTTCTTCCCTTCCTTTCGTCTCTTTATTCTTCTCTTTCTTCCCTGCCTTTCGTCTCTTTATTCTTCTCTTTCTTCCCTTCCATTCGTCTCTTTATTCTTCTCTTTCTTCCCTGCCTTTCGTCTCTTTATTCTTCTCTTTCTTCCCTTCCATTCGTCTCTTTATTCTTCTCTTTCTTCCCTTCCTTTCGTCTCTTTATTCTTCTCTTTCTTCCCTTCCTTTCGTCTCTTTATTCTTCTCTTTCTTCCCTTCCATTCGTCTCTTTATTCTTCTCTTTCTTCCCTTCCTTTCGTCCCTTTATTCTTCTCTTTCTTCCCTTCCATTCGTCTCTTTATTCTTCTCTTTCTTCCCTTCCTTTCGTCTCTTTATTCTTCTCTTTCTTCCCTTCCTTTTGTCCCTTTATTCTTCTCTTTCATCCCTTCCTTTCGTCCCTTTATTCTTCTCTTTCTTCCCTTCCTTTCGTCTCTTTATTCTTCTCTTTCTTCCCTTCCTTTCGTCTCTTTATTCTTCTCTTTCTTCCCTTCCATTCGTCTCTTTATTCTTCTCTTTCTTCCCTGCCTTTCGTCTCTTTATTCTTCTCTTTCTTCCCTGCCTTTCGTCTCTTTATTCTTCTCTTTCTTCCCTTCCTTTCGTCTCTTTATTCTTCTCTTTCTTCCCTTCCATTCGTCTCTTTATTCTTCTCTTTCTTCCCTTCCTTTCGTCTCTTTATTCTTCTCTTTCTTCCCTTCCTTTCGTCCCTTTATTCTTCTCTTTCTTCCCTTCCTTTCGTCTCTTTATTCTTCTCTTTCTTCCCTTCCTTTCGTCTCTTTATTCTTCTCTTTCTTCCCTGCCTTTCGTCTCTTTATTCTTCTCTTTCTTCCCTTCCATTCGTCTCTTTATTCTTCTCTTTCTTCCCTTCCTTTCGTCTCTTTATTCTTCTCTTTCTTCCCTTCCTTTCGTCTCTTTATTCTTCTCTTTCTTCCCTTCCTTTCGTCTCTTTATTCTTCTCTTTCTTCCCTTCCTTTCGTCTCTTTATTCTTCTCTTTCTTCCCTTCCTTTTGTCCCTTTATTCTTCTCTTTCTTCCCTTCCTTTCGTCTCTTTATTCTTCTCTTTCTTCCCTTCCTTTCGTCTCTTTATTCTTCTCTTTCTTCCCTTCCATTCGTCTCTTTATTCTTCTCTTTCTTCCCTTCCTTTCGTCTCTTTATTCTTCTCTTTCTTCCCTTCCTTTTGTCCCTTTATTCTTCTCTTTCATCCCTTCCTTTCGTCCCTTTATTCTTCTCTTTCTTCCCTTCCTTTCGTCCCTTTATTCTTCTCTTTCTTCCCTTCCATTCGTCTCTTTATTCTTCTCTTTCTTCCCTTCCATTCGTCTCTTTATTCTTCTCTTTCTTCCCTTCCTTTCGTCTCTTTATTCTTCTCTTTCTTCCCTGCCTTTCGTCTCTTTATTCTTCTCTTTCTTCCCTTCCTTTCGTCTCTTTATTCTTCTCTTTCTTCCCTTCCATTCGTCTCTTTATTCTTCTCTTTCTTCCCTGCCTTTCGTCTCTTTATTCTTCTCTTTCTTCCCTTCCTTTCGTCTCTTTATTCTTCTCTTTCTTCCCTTCCATTCGTCTCTTTATTCTTCTCTTTCTTCCCTTCCTTTCGTCTCTTTATTCTTCTCTTTCTTCCCTTCCTTTCGTCCCTTTATTCTTCTCTTTCTTCCCTTCCTTTCGTCTCTTTATTCTTCTCTTTCTTCCCTTCCTTTCGTCTCTTTATTCTTCTCTTTCTTCCCTGCCTTTCGTCTCTTTATTCTTCTCTTTCTTCGCTTCCTTTCGTCTCTTTATTCTTCTCTTTCTTCCCTTCCATTCGTCTCTTTATTCTTCTCTTTCTTCGCTTCCTTTCGTCTCTTTATTCTTCTCTTTCTTCCCTTCCATTCGTCTCTTTATTCTTCTCTTTCTTCCCTTCCATTCGTCTCTTTATTCTTCTCTTTCTTCCCTGCCTTTCGTCTCTTTATTCTTCTCTTTCTTCCCTTCCATTCGTCTCTTTATTCTTCTCCTTCTTCCCTTCCTTTCGTCTCTTTATTCTTCTCTTTCTTCCCTGCCTTTCGTCTCTTTATTCTTCTCTTTCTTCCCTTCCATTCGTCTCTTTATTCTTCTCTTTCTTCCCTGCCTTTCGTCTCTTTATTCTTCTCTTTCTTCCCTTCCATTCGTCTCTTTATTCTTCTCTTTCTTCCCTTCCTTTCGTCTCTTTATTCTTCTCTTTCTTCCCTTCCTTTCGTCTCTTTATTCTTCTCTTTCTTCCCTTCCTTTCGTCTCTTTATTCTTCTCTTTCTTCCCTTCCTTTCGTCTCTTTATTCTTCTCTTTCTTCCCTTTCCTTTCGTCTCTTTATTCTCCTCTTTCTTCCCTTCCTTTCGTCTCTTTATTCTTCTCTTTCTTCCCTTCCTTTCGTCTCTTTATTCTTCTCTTTCTTCCCTTCCTTTCGTCTCTTTATTCTTCTCTTTCTTCCCTTCCTTTCGTCTCTTTATTCTTCTCTTTCTTCCCTTTCCTTTCGTCTCTTTATTCTTCTCTTTCTTCCCTTCCATTCGTCTCTTTATTCTTCTCTTTCTTCCCTGCCTTTCGTCTCTTTATTCTTCTCTTTCTTCCCTTCCATTCGTCTCTTTATTCTTCTCTTTCTTCCCTTCCTTTCGTCTCTTTATTCTTCTCTTTCTTCCCTTCCTTTCGTCTCTTTATTCTTCTCTTTCTTCCCTTCCTTTCGTCTCTTTATTCTTCTCTTTCTTCCCTTCCTTTCGTCTCTTTATTCTTCTCTTTCTTCCCTTCCATTCGTCTCTTTATTCTTCTCTTTCTTCCCTGCCTTTCGTCTCTTTATTCTTCTCTTTCCTCCCTTCCTTTCGTCTCTTTATTCTTCTCTTTCTTCCCTTCCTTTCGTCTCTTTATTCTTCTCTTTCTTCCCTTCCTTTCGTCTCTTTATTCTTCTCTTTCTTCCCTTCCATTCGTCTCTTTATTCTTCTCTTTCTTCCCTTCCTTTCGTCCCTTTATTCTTCTCTTTCTTCCCTTCCTTTCGTCTCTTTATTCTTCTCTTTCTTCCCTTCCTTTCGTCTCTTTATTCTTCTCTTTCTTCCCTTCCTTTCGTCTCTTTATTCTTCTCTTTCTTCCCTTCCATTCGTCTCTTTATTCTTCTCTTTCTTCCCTTCCTTTCGTCTCTTTATTCTTCTCTTTCTTCCCTTTCCTTTCGTCTCTTTATTCTCCTCTTTCTTCCCTTCCTTTCGTCTCTTTATTCTTCTCTTTCTTCCCTTCCATTCGTCTCTTTATTCTTCTCCTTCTTCCCTTCCTTTCGTCTCTTTATTCTTCTCTTTCTTCCCTGCCTTTCGTCTCTTTATTCTTCTCTTTCTTCCCTTCCTTTCGTCTCTTTATTCTTCTCTTTCTTCCCTTCCTTTCGTCTCTTTATTCTTCTCTTTCTTCCCTTCCTTTCGTCTCTTTATTCTTCTCTTTCTTCCCTGCCTTTCGTCTCTTTATTCTTCTCTTTCTTCCCTTCCTTTCGTCTCTTTATTCTTCTCTTTCTTCCCTTCCTTTCGTCTCTTTATTCTTCTCTTTCTTCCCTTCCTTTCGTCTCTTTATTCTTCTCTTTCTTCCCTTCCTTTCGTCTCTTTATTCTTCTCTTTCTTCCCTGCCTTTCGTCTCTTTATTCTTCTCTTTCTTCCCTTCCTTTCGTCTCTTTATTCTTCTCTTTCTTCCCTTCCATTCGTCTCTTTATTCTTCTCTTTCTTCCCTGCCTTTCGTCTCTTTATTCTTCTCTTGCTTCGCTTCCTTTCGTCTCTTTATTCTTCTCTTTCTTCCCTTCCATTCGTCTCTTTATTCTTCTCTTTCTTCGCTTCCTTTCGTCTCTTTATTCTTCTCTTTCTTCCCTTCCATTCGTCTCTTTATTCTTCTCTTTCTTCCCTTCCATTCGTCTCTTTATTCTTCTCTTTCTTCCCTGCCTTTCGTCTCTTTATTCTTCTCTTTCTTCCCTTCCATTCGTCTCTTTATTCTTCTCCTTCTTCCCTTCCTTTCGTCTCTTTATTCTTCTCTTTCTTCCCTGCCTTTCGTCTCTTTATTCTTCTCTTTCTTCCCTTCCATTCGTCTCTTTATTCTTCTCTTTCTTCCCTGCCTTTCGTCTCTTTATTCTTCTCTTTCTTCCCTTCCATTCGTCTCTTTATTCTTCTCTTTCTTCCCTTCCTTTCGTCTCTTTATTCTTCTCTTTCTTCCCTTCCTTTCGTCTCTTTATTCTTCTCTTTCTTCGCTTCCATTCGTCTCTTTATTCTTCTCTTTCTTCCCTTCCTTTCGTCCCTTTATTCTTCTCTTTCTTCCCTTCCTTTCGTCTCTTTATTCTTCTCTTTCTTCCCTTCCTTTCGTCTCTTTATTCTTCTCTTTCTTCCCTTCCTTTCGTCTCTTTATTCTTCTCTTTCTTCCCTTCCATTCGTCTCTTTATTCTTCTCTTTCTTCCCTTCCATTCGTCTCTTTATTCTTCTCTTTCTTCCCTTTCCTTTCGTCTCTTTATTCTCCTCTTTCTTCCCTTCCTTTCGTCTCTTTATTCTTCTCTTTCTTCCCTTCCATTCGTCTCTTTATTCTTCTCCTTCTTCCCTTCCTTTCGTCTCTTTATTCTTCTCTTTCTTCCCTGCCTTTCGTCTCTTTATTCTTCTCTTTCTTCCCTTCCTTTCGTCTCTTTATTCTTCTCTTTCTTCCCTGCCTTTCGTCTCTTTATTTTTCTCTTTCTTCCCTTCCTTTCGTCTCTTTATTCTTCTCTTTCTTCCCTGCCTTTCGTCTCTTTATTCTTCTCTTTCTTCCCTGCCTTTCGTCTCTTTATTCTTCTCTTTCTTCCCTTCCATTCGTCTCTTTATTCTTCTCTTTCTTCCCTTTCCTTTCGTCTCTTTATTCTCCTCTTTCTTCCCTTCCTTTCGTCTCTTTATTCTTCTCTTTCTTCCCTTCCTTTCGTCTCTTTATTCTTCTCTTTCTTCCCTTCCTTTCGTCTCTTTATTCTTCTCTTTCTTCCCTTCCATTCGTCCCTTTTTGTGCTGGAAGGAGGTTATATTTTACCCACTGTAGGGGTGTTTGTTTGTGAACAGCTTCCTGGCCACAATTTTAATCGTAGAGTAAGGTAACCTACAGTGATTAACTGTTGTATAAAAAGGTGTAAAAGATTAGATTTTGGAAGGTCAAGGTTAAAGGTTAAGGTCACGGTCAAGCAAAATATCCAATTTCCTTAATCAGTCATAAGTTTGGACATCGTTGTCACTGAGACTTTAAACTTTGTTCATATTTGAGTGTAAGAAAATCCATGCCAATTAATACATGTCAAGGTCGATCAAAAGGTCGAGAAATGCGCTACTGAGGTGCCCCTCTAGTTCATATAGAGCTTTGTCATTTTCATCTCGCGCCTGATTGTTACTCAAGGTATAATCATGCTGTAAGCGAAAGGCTTTTTAACCGGGTAACGAGAAATTGTAAGCGAAAAATCTCGAATGAAGTTGGACTGGTAATTGAAATTGCATTAATAATGACGAGGCAAAGGCTTTATGAAAATACATAATGTCACAATGTCGTTAATAAATCGGCTGTTTTTAGCGTCTCTCTCTCTCTCTCTCTCTCTCTCTCTCTCTCTCTCTCTCTCTCTCTCTCTCTCTCTCTCTCTCAAGGGAGAAATGGTGTAAAGTGACAGTAGTTCAGTCGAATTGCTAAAATGAAGGCAACGATTAACGTAAATAGACGCTGTAATTTTTAGTAGTCTGGAAACACGGATGAAAGTGTTGGATAAAAAGACAGTTATTTTTCGTTGTCGTTGTTGCTGTTGTTGTTGTTGTTGTTGTTGTGCCTTCATAGAAACATGTAATTATGATGAAAATATGACGGGCCAAAAGTAGGTTGTAACTCAATAGGCGAGATGGAAGCAACTGAGTAACTTTATTACAGAACATCGAGTTTATATACACACCAAGTCCCGGCAAGAAAGTCACAAAATACATCAGGCTATTTCTTGTCCAGCCGGCAACCGGTTCTGTTAACAGTTAACAATAAGAAAAGCAGACAGGTTGATGCAAGTTGCTGTCAGTGCGAGGGGAGAGCGAAGATACAAAGGATAATATATACAAAAAAGAGAAATGTCGTTACTGTGTACGATCGTGTGACACACGGGTGGTACAAAATTATCAATCGAGTTGTTATGAGAAGACGGAGGAAAATGTTATATAAAAAGAGTTATTTTTCTTTTTTGTTGTTGTTGCTGTTGTTGTTATACCTTCCTAGAAACATGTAATTATGATGAAAATATAAATCGAGTTGTTATGAGAAGACGGATGAAAGTATTAGATAAAGACAGTGATGTTTCTTTATTGTTGTTGTTGTTGTTGTTATACTTTCATAGAAGCATGTAATTATGGTGAAAATATAAATCGAGTTATGAGAAGACGAAAGTATTAGATAAAGACAGCAATGTTTCTATTTTTGTTGTTGTTGTTGTTGTTAGGCCTTCCTAGAAACATGTAATTATTCTGAATATATAAATCTAATTGTTATGAGAAGACGGATGAATTTGTTATATAAAAAGACAATGATGTTTCTTAGTTGCTGTTGTTCTTGTTGTTGTTGTTGTTCTTGTTCTTGTTGTTGTTGTTATTTTTGTCTGTCGTAATACCTTCCTAGAAACATGTAATTATGCTGAATATATAAATCTAATTGTTATGAGAAGACGGATGAATGTGTTATATGAAAAGACAATTATGTTTCTTTGTTGTTGTTGTTGTTGTTGTTGATGTTCTTGTTCTTGTTATACCTTCCTAGAAACATGTAATTATGCTTAATATATAAATCTAATTGTTATGAGAAGATGGATGAATGTGTTATATAAAAAGACAATGATGTTTCTTAGTTGCTGTTGTTGTTGTTGTTGTTGTTATTTTTGTAGGTAGTAATTCCTTCCTAGAAACATGTAATTATGATGAAAATATAAATCGAGTTGTTATGAGAAGACGGATGAAAGTATTAGATAAAGACAGTAATGTTTCTTTTTTGTTGTTGTTGTTGTTGTTGTTATTCTTGTTCTTGTTCTTGTTATACCTTCCTAGAAACATGTAATAATGTTGAAAATATAAATCGAGTTGTTAAGAGAAGGCGAAAGAAAGTATTAGATAAAGACAGTAATGTTTCTATTTTTGTTATTGTTGTTGTTGTCGTTGTTGTTGTTGTTGTTGTACTTTCATAGAAGCATGTAATTATGATGAAAATATAAATCGAGTTGTTATGAGAAGACGAATGAAAATATTAGATAAAGACGGTAATGTTTCTTTTTCTTTTATTGTTGTTGTTGTTGTTGTTGTTGTCGTTAGGCCTTCCTAGAAACATGTAATTATGATGAAAATATAAATTGAGTTTTTATTGATGCACCTGACCTGATTATTAGAATAAAAAGTTGCTTTGAAAAAAAAAAAATGGAGTAATCCTACTTCCATTGTCCATTATGTTTGTATCCGACACAATTCTATAAACCTGGGATTTATTATGTAGGTTAAAACATCAAAAGCATTTTGCTCTTGAATGAAAGCGTCATTTATCAATTGCATTACTTCCCCAAAAATGTCTGCTCTAATATTGGAGAAAGAATAATTTTAGTAGAAATATATTTTTTGTATATTCGTAGTATTAAGGATGTCATTTGATATCAGTATTATTTATGTTATTTAGATAAAGTTGCCAGATAGTCAATTGAAAATTATTTATGTAATGGCCTAGTTAGTGAATCCAACATGTCCCTCATTTCATTTTTTTCATCCGTTTTTTATAAAGTTTCATCATAATCATCATCATCTCCCACGCCTATTGGCGTAATTTTCATGAGTACTTTCGCACTCCCCAAAAGATATTAATTCACCAAACTTTCAAATCGGCTCCACAAGACACTAGAAGAGTTGGAAGACCCAGGCCTACATGGCTGAGGACTATGAAGCGTGAAGTAGGAGATGATGAATGGAGAAGTATTGAATTAAAAGCTCAAGATAGTGACTACTGGCGAAACCTAACCAAGGCGGTTTCGCCAGTCGTCTCTACCTTGAGCTTTTAAATCTATACTTCTCCATTCATCATCTCCTACTTCACGCTTCATAGTCCTCAGCCATGTAGGCTTGTGTCTTCCAACTCTTGTAGTGCCTTGTGGAGCCCAATTGAAAGTTTTGTGAACTAATATCTCGTGGGGAGTGCGAAGTTACTTATGAAAATTGAATATAACTTTGTTGAGGATTATTATTAACAATCTATTTCCTTTGAAGGAAAACGGTTCCATTGGACCATTTTGAGCAGCGTAAAGGAATGATACTACGGTCACTAACTCGTAAAAGATAATAACAAAGTATGGTAAAATTACGGTCGCCTGTATTTTACTGAAATACGTCTGAGAACAGTATATTTTTTGCGGAGAATTTCTGATTAATATTACTTTTTTTTATAACAGTGTAGTAGTTAAGATTTAAAGAATTTCAAGGCAATACTTGAGAAGTGTTTATTTGTTATCTGTTATTTTTATTTTTTTTTTTTTTAGTTTTAATTTTCTAAAATGGTTTATGCTTTCTGGAATTGATAATTCTAATTTTTTTATTTTTTTTTTATTTTACACATCATTAGATATCATCCATAGCTTTATTTTTCCATTTTAGTTATTTGTTTAATGTATTATATTTTAATATTTTTTTTTTCAATTTTTTTCCCGGGATTGATAATTCCATATTTCCTTTTTCTATTTCGAACATCGTTAGATCTCATCCATTGATTTTTTTTTCAATTTTAGTTATTTGTTTAATCTATTATATTTTAATTTGTTTAATTTTATATTTTAGTTTTTTTTTTGTTTCCCGGTATTGATAATTCCATAATTTCTTTTTCTGTTTCACACATTATTAGATTTTATCCAGTGATTTTTTTCCAATTTAGTTATTTGTTTAATGTATTGTATTTTATTTTTTTTTATTTCATTTTTTTCCAAGTTTTCTGTTTCCTTGAATTGATAATTCCAAATTTTCTGTACATATTTTCCACATCGTTAGATCACACATTTAATTTCGTTTTCCTTTTGAGTTAATATTTTCATTTGTAAATATTCCCTTTACCTTTTTTGTCGTGAATAAATCCTTTATAATGGGTTGACGTAAATCTCCATTTTTTCCAGATTTTATTTTCCTTCGCTTCATAAAAAGCCCTGGAATTATTTACCCTTTCCCTGAAAATTTATATTTTATGGCCATCGTTTCATCTAAAGCTGGGAATTTTCACAGGAATTCTTATTCTTTTTATTTCACTCTACGAGAATTTAACTTTTTTCATTTTCTACAACACTTTCTTGTTCATTATTCTTTATTTTTTTCTTTATTGTAAATTGTGAATTATTTTTACTTTTATATGTTTTATATTTTTCAACTGGGCTCTACAAAGCACTAGAAGAATTGGGTGTTCCTGCTCAGAAAGGTTCCTAAGGATAAATATATTTAAATTCTGAAGCCACATTCCTTTATTGTTATCTCCACCAACGAAGTTGGAAGGAGGTTATGTTTTCCCCTCTATTTGTGTGTTTGATTGTGTATCTTTATGTTTATTTTCATATTTGTGTGTTTCTTTGTGTCTGTGTTTCTTTGTGAACA
>NC_090727.1:79113376-79118376 GCF_036898095.1 Palaemon carinicauda | reverse complement strand
ATATTCATTTCTTTCTTCTTTTATGGCCTTGGAACATCAAGTTCAAGTGAATGGATTATTTAGTTAACATTTTAATTCTGAAAATCACTATTTATATGTTAAAATTTTTTTATAGTTTTTAATGTTTTTTTTCTTATTACAAAGCAAAGGAAATTATTTAATCTTATTCTTTTTTATATTTCTATTCTTTATAAAGCAAAGTGAAATTAATAGACCTATTTTTTTTTTTGGTTAATTTTTAATGTTTTCTATTTAGAAAGTAAAGTAAAATTACCCCTAATCAGATGTTTTGACTCAGAGCAAAACTTGTCATTTTGAAATGACATTTTGTCATTCAGTTAATTCTTTTTTTATTTCTTTTAGTTTTGGGATCAAAACTTTTTTAAGTGACTGACACTTCTCATTAGCCATTTAGTGCTCGCTTCGTTTCTCATTTCTAGGTATCCATTATGTTATTCTTCTTGTCCATCTATTATCTGTCTCTCTCATTATATGTCCTGGCCATGTCCAATTTTTATTTTTACATGGTGTTAAAGTATCTTTTATGTTAGTTTGCTCTCGTGTGTATATATATATATATATATATATATATACACACATATATATATATAAATATATTTATTTATACATGTATTTATATACACATGTATATTATATATATATATATATTATATATATAATATATATATATATATATATATAAATTTATATATATAAATGTTTGGTGTATATTCTTGCGTGTGAGATATACGATTTATATATATATATATATATATGTATATATATAATATATATATATATATATTATCAAATTTATGATGGCAAATGTTGTTACATACATACATGTCTTGACATTCCTTGATTTTCTGTTGACCACAATGAATAATTTCAGTCTAGAATTTATACCGGCGCAACACCCTACAGTTTCAATACGAGTATTTACTGTTTGTCATCCATTTTCGACTCTGTACTGTCTGACAAAATTGAGTTTTTGCCTTTCGGAATGTTATACAAAATCGTGATTGCCTTTTGTATTTCATTTTTCTTTTATTTTATATATATTTTGAGTTTTGTTTTTGATTGGTGTAGTAAAATATATAAAAAGAAAGGTATTGCAAAAATAAAAGATCCAAATAGCTCGTCATAAGAAGGAATTTTTGTTAACAAGTTTGGCAGCATGATTGCGTTGAATGTAAACATTCAATTTCATACCTCAATTACAGTAACAATCTCTCTCTCTCTCTCTCTCTCTCTCTCTCTCTCTCTCTCTCTATCGGTTTTATTGCTCGTCCTTCACCACAGCTCTCTCCCCCTTTACTCTTCCAGCAATCAAATCGTTAAAACCCCTTTGTTATAATTGGTTGCAATGCAGTGGAGTGTATCCTCTGCAACGGCTCTCCATATTCTAGCGAGTTCTCTCGCGCGAACACTTCCAAGTTGGAACGAATTGATGTTTCGAAAAGGGAAAAGGTGAAAGAGAATTATTCTTCTATTTATCTTTTATTGCTTTCGCCAAAACCAAAGAATTTGTTTAGTGTATGTATTCACCCTTGTCGTTTATTGTTTGTGAGCAAAAAAACACAAAAAACTACTTTACCGATTTTGACCAAACTTGGTATTCATGTTGGGTTTACCCAAGGATGAATATGTAACACTGTGGATAAAGTACATCAAAGTACAAGTACGCAGCAGTACTTAAAATTATTCGCAATGTTAAGTAAATAGCAAAACATTTTGCTATTTAATTATTTTTTTGTGAAGAGTATTTCACAAAAACTATTGAACCAATTTCAACGAAACTTGGTGGACATGTGAGGTAGGACCCAAGGACGAATCTATTAGATTTCGAAGAAAATACATCGAAGTACAAATACGCAGTGGAGTTAAGAGCAAAATAAGGTATGCTCTTTACTGAGTGCCCCTCTAGTTATTCATTGCGGAAGAATCTCTCTCTCTCTCTCTCTCTCTCTCTCCTCTCTCTCTCTCTCTCTCTGAGGTTGACGTTTTGATAGGGTAAACGCACATCAAAGCTAACATTGTAAAGTCTTGATTTATTGTTTTTTTTTTTTTTTTTTTTTTTTAATAATTGTCATTTTAATTGGTTTGGGAAATTATTCATATTGCAAGACAGAGGCTGTTAGTGTAATGATTATTTGTAAGACATGATATAACTGAAGGTTTTTTTTTTTTTTTTTTTTTGTTCCCCTTATAAAAAAGCGCAATTTTAATCGGAAATTCTCCGTGAAAATATCCTGCTCTCAACCGTATTTCAGTAAAATACAGGCGACTGTAATTGTTACCATACTTTGTTATTATCTTTTACGTGTTGGTGACCGTCAATATATCCGTTTTTAAAACGGTAAATGCCCGCCAACATTTATTCCAGGATTTATACTGTTTTTACGGCAAATTTTAAAAGTGTAGGCAAAGAAAAGAACCGTAAATTATGAAGAAAGCAAAGGAACTAACATCAAACTCTCTCTAGCCAGACCTTAAGGGATCCCATATCTTACTTGTGGTAGTATTTCATTGGCTTTTGTGCCCCATTTATTTCCTAACAGACTACATACGCCATGAACTTTGAAAAGGCTTACTTATTCACCCTATCCATAATACGAAAGTTATTATTATTATTATTATTATTATTATTATTATTATTATTATTATTATTATTGAGGTTAAAAGTAATGGCTGCATCGGCAGAGTTTATTTTCTTATCCAATTTTTCTATTTTCCGGATAATTCTCTTCTCTAGAGCGCTGCAATCAGCCAGCAGATGCAGCCATTACTTTTAACTCAACCTGCCTAAAAGAGGATCTCCTACCACGATATTATTATTATTATTATTATTATTATTATTATTATTATTATTATTATTATTATTATCATCCAAGCTACAACCCTAGTTGGAAAAGCAAGATGCTATAAGCCCAGGGGCTCCAATAGGGAAAAATAGCCCAGTGAGGGAAAGGAAAAAAGGAAATAAATAAATGAAAAGAGCAAATTAACAATAAATCATTCTAAAAAAAAGTAACAACGTCAAAACAGATATGTCATATATAAACTATTAACAACGTCAAAAACAAACATGTCATATATAAACTATAAAAAGACTATATGCGTTATTAATATTATTATTATTATTATTATTATTATTATTATTATTATTATTATTATTATTATCCAAGCTACAACCCTAGTTGGAAAAGCAAGATGCTATAAGCCCAGGGGCTCCAATAGGGAAAAATAGCCCAGTGAGGAAAGGAAAAAAGGAAATAAATAAAAGAAGAGAGCAAATTAACAATAAATCATTCTAAAAAAAAAGTAACAACGTCAAAACAGATATGTCATATATAAACTATTAACAACGTCAAAAACAAATATGTCATATATAAACTATAAAAAGACTATATGCGTTGTGGCATACGAAAGTGGATATGTATTTCTCATATTGTATTTATTCGTATGTTATTTAATATACTTTTAAGTAAACTGTATTTTCATAGAGGTAAAACCTAATATGTAAAACTGGGAAGAGTCATTGATGGAGTTTTGGAATTTAAATAATTTTTTTTTTCCGCAAAAAAAGCGCTATTTCGTTTCTACTTATTTTTAAGTATCCAGTATTTTCCGAATAGAAAATTAATAAGTTTTTATCCTATTAATAGTCGATGAAACTTAATAAAAGCTGAGTTTTTATCCTATTAATAGTCGATGAAAACTTAATAAAAGCTGAGTTTTTGTCAAATTTCCAAGTCAAAGCTTTTTTAATCAATCAAATATTATTATTATTATTATTATGACTACTTGCTAACTAAAGCTCTAGTTGGAAAAGCAGAGGGCTCCAACAAGTGAGGTAAGGAAATAAGGAAACTAAAAGAAAAGTAATTATTATTATTATTATTATTATTATTATTATTATTATTATTATTATTATTATTATTATTATATTATTTCGTGCTAAGCTACAACCCTAGTTAGAAAGGCAGAATGCGATAAGCCCGAGGGCTCCAACGGAAAAAATAGCCCTGTGAGAAAAGGAAATTAATATAAAATATTTTAAGAAATATTATGCAATTGTTTATTTCTAAAGAGCTCAATAGCTTCGTTGGACATTTGTCGTTAGGTTTGTGGTGGCCGATGTGGTAACGTCCCTGACTGGTGAATGCTGGACTGTGGTACGAGTCCCGCTCAAACTCGTTGGTTTTTTTTGTTTTGGTAGCTGCAACCTCACCATCTATGTGAGTTAAGGAATGAGTGTTCAGGGGAGCCTATAGGTCTATCTGCTGAGTCATCAGCAGCCATTGTCTGCCCTACTTGGTTCTAGCTCGGGTGGAGAGGGGTTTTGGGAAGCCTATAGGTCTACCTGCTAAGTCATCATCTGCCATTGTCTGGCCCTCCTTGGCTTTAGCTTGGGTGGAGAGGGCGTTTTAGAGGAGCCTATAGGTCTATCTGATGAGTCATTAGCAGCCATTGCCTGGTCCTCCTTGGTTCTAGCTTGGGTGGAGAAGCGGGGGGGGGGGGGTTGGGTGAGCATATAGGTCTATCTGCTGAGTCATCAGTAGCCATTGCCTGGCCCTCTTTGGTTCTAGCTTGGGTGGAGAGGTTTTTTTTGGTGCCGATCATATATATATTTATGTGTATGTATATTTATATATATATATATATATGTATATATATGTATATATATATATATATATATATATGGCCAGTCTCTAGAGCATTGTCCTGCTCGATAGGGCAATGTGACGTCCCTTGCCTCTGCCATTCATGAGCGGCCTTTAAACCTTTAAAACCATTAAATGGAAACTGGAAAATGGTAAAGCATTCGTGTTAGACCTGAGAATTTGAATAAATATTGACATGAACGGAAGTGGAGGAATTGCCTGCCATGTAAGGATGCAGGAACCGGAATCTATTAAGTCAAATTCTGTCCGTCAGAAGGATTTTATAATTCATATCTTGTACCAGGATCGAGAAGTCTCTCTCTCTCTCTCTCT
>NC_090727.1:79105876-79110876 GCF_036898095.1 Palaemon carinicauda | reverse complement strand
CATTCACATGGATTATGGTTACAACTTTGCGTTGTATTCTATTCAAAAATTTATCATAAATCCTGAAATAATATTCCCAGTCATTTACCATTTTAAAAGCGGATATATTGACGTAAAGGACTGATATTACGTTCTCCAACCCGTAAAAGATATTGACAAAGTAAGGGGAAAAATACGGTCGCCTGTATTTTACTGAAATACGGCTAAGAACAATATAATTTTATGGAGAATTTCCTATTAAAATTACGTTCTTTTAAGTGTTCATTATTATATTTACTTCACATCTTTCCTACAGCATAATTAATTCCTCAAGGTCGATTCGAAAATCTGAATTAATTCATTAAGGTCTATTGAAACTTTGAATTAATTAATCAATTTCAATTGTAAATATGAATTAATTTTCCAAGGTCAATTGGAATATTTAATTAGTTCTTCAAGGTTGATTGGAAATTCTCAACTAATTTTTAGTTGACATTGATTATTTAACTTACTATCAGCTGGTTTTTTTTTTGTTTTTTTACACTCGTATTCTTTTAGTTATTGTATTGGTTTATGAGTATAAATGTTCTTGCATTAGTTACAGAAAGGGGGCACTTAGACTATGAGTCTTAACCCCCAAATTACCTTGTCACGAACGAATTTTTTTCCTTTAACTTCACCCTACTCTTTAAGGGTTGTGGTGGCCGATGTGTAACGTCCCCAGACTGGGGTTCGAGTCCCGCTCAAATGCGTTGGTTCCTTTGGTTGCTGCAATTCACCATCTTGTGAGCTAAGGTTGGGAGTTTGGGTAGCCTATAGGTTTATCTGCTGAGTCATGAGCAGCCATAGCCTGACCCTCCCTGGTCCCAGCTTGGGTGGATAGGGGCCTTGCGCACTGATCATATGGTATATATGGCCAGTCTCTAGGGCATTGTCCCTTGCTTCTGCCATTCATGAGTGGCCTTTAACCTTTTAAAATTGGATGTGGTTTCCATGAATCAATTCCTACCTTCTCCGAGTGCCATCTCTCTTTCTGTCCTTCTTACTTTATGAAATGATCAGGCAAGTCCTCAACTTTCGCTTTGAGGCCAACACTAAAAGTCTTTGGAAGAAGTCTTATGGCCACTTGGGGACTCTCAAAACTTTTCGCTGTGATTATCTCTCTCTCTCTCTCTCTCTCTCTCTCCTCTCTCTCTCTCTCTCTCTCATAACCTCAGAAACTGCGCTTCTTCACTGAGTGAATATATTAATTCATAACTGTCAGTTTTTTCATAACCACATATTGTAGTTTTCTCATGAAATTTATATAAATTTATCCTATATTATTTTATTTTTGTTGTACTGCTACCAACATTTATAGGATGTAAATATCAAGCTTCAACGATAAGGTACAAAATTCTGTCTAAATCAGAAGATGAGATGGCTTAGCCATGGAGGGAGAATGAGAGAACGTATTCCCTCTTGAAGACGAAACTAGTCGGGATTCACTCCATATTTCCTGTTAATGTTAGGTCCTCTTTTTTGTATTTGAGCATCACGTTTCCTTGTGAATTTGCGCATATATATATATATGTATATATATATATATATAATATATTATATATATATAGAGAGAGAGAGAGAGAGAGAGAGAGAGAGAGAGAGAGAGAGAGCTAGCCTATATATTTATTAACTGTTTGCTGTATATTATATGAGGGAAATATAGATGCATAGATAGACTTCGTTGTATCAGAGAAAACAGAAAAAATATTGGCCGTAGAACTTTATTTCTGTATTCGGAATTTCTGTTTTCAGCTGTAATTTCAGTAAAATGTAGGCGACGGTAACTTTACCCTACTTTGTTATTATCTTTTACGGGTTGGTCCCGTAATATCTCTTCTTAACGTCAACATATCCGTTTTTAAATGGTAAATGCATGGCAACATTTATTCCAGGATTTTTACCTTTTTTTTCTACGGTAAATTTTTAACAGTACATGTGATTTTGTATAGAATGCAACACAACGTTGTTACCATTAAAGGTTAAAGGTTTAAAGGTCGCTCATGAATGGCAGAGGCAAGAGACAGTGACATTGCCCTAGCAATCAGGACAATGCCTAGAGACTGACCATATATTATGTGATCAGCGCCCAAGCCTCCTATCCCACCCAAGCTAGGACCAGGGAAGGGCCAGGCAGTGGCTGCTGATGGCTCAGCAGATAGACCCATAGGCTCCCCCAAACCACCCAACCTTAGCTCACAAGGATGGTAAGGTTGCAGACTCTAATGGCACTAACGAGGTCTGAGCGGGGCTCGAACTCCTCGACTGGCAAACACCAGGCAGAGACGTTACTAATCAGGCGAGAGCAATGAACACTTTCAAAGCCACATTTATTAAAATGTTTAATGGTTTAGATAAGTGAAGAAACAAGAGCTAATTTGGGTAAAGATTCGTCGAATGACAACACTCGTCAAAAAAGGAAAAGTAAATTATAGAGGGAAGTGGAGTGGAAGTTGAATTAATGAAAACAATGATGTTTGGATTAAAGATAGCAAAATGTTGGATGAAAGAAGACACTGATACGAGAGAATGCGAAGCCAGGAAAGTGAGAGGTCTTATGCCCTTATATGGTCATAGAAGTTTTATTCCAGCTGTGACCAAGTTGTGGAATGATCTCCTAATCGGGTGGTTGAATCAGTAGAACTTCAAAAGTTCAAAGTTGGAGCAAATGCTTTTTTGTTGACCAGGCGGACATAGTCTTTTATAGTTTATTTATGACATATTTGTTTTTGATGTTGTTGATAGTTTATTATATGACGTGTCTGTTTTTGACGTTGTTTCTTATTTTAGAATGATTTATTGTTAATTTGTTCTCTTCATTTATTTATTTCCTTATTTCCTTTCCTCACTGGCTATTTTTCCCTGTTGGAGCCCCTGGGCTTATAGCATCTTGCTTTTCCAACTAGGGTTGTAGCTTGGATAGTAATAATAATAATAATAATAATATCGACGATTTCTTGGGGGAAATAAATTCTATGGGATCTTCACGTACATTCTCGGAAACTCTAAAAAAATTATGTTTGGATTAAAGATAGCAAAATGTTGGATGAAAGAAGACACTGATACGAGAGAATGCGAAGCCAGGAAAGTGAGAGGGGGATAAGAGGTAACTCTCTCTCTCTCTCTCTCTCTCTCTCTCTCTCTCTCTCTCTCTCAGGAACGTATGAAAAAAAGGAGAGTCATTTACAATTATTTATCTCCTCTCATTTTTGTCTTCTGATGTGTTTTATTTTGTCTTCTTATTCCATAGATACGTAGATGATATATACAGTATAATATAATATATATATATATATATATGTATATATATACATATATATATATATGTATATATATATACATATATATATATGTATATATATGTATATGTATATGTAAACATGTATGTATATATACATATATATATATATATATATATATGTATATATATTTACATATATATATGTATATATATGTATATGTAAACATGTATGTATATATATATATATATATATATGTATATGTATATATATGTATATATAAACATATATATATGTATATATATGTATATATATGATATATATATATATATATTATATACACACATATATTAATTTTGTTTGAAAGACATTCGAAACTCAGAAATTGTAAATGATCAAGGTGACTCAGCATCATTTCAATGCGAGAGAGATGCGGAGTTTCTGTCTCGATTTGTCATTGTTTTGTTTTGTGCTGATCAGGTTAACTTGATTTGACTCGCGGCAATTTCTCGCGGTTTCCGCGACATCACCACCGCGTAATTTGGGAACTTCTCCACAGAGACTGGCAATATATTTGCCCTCCGCTAGATATATATACATACATACATTCATATACATACATACACACACACACACACATATATATATATATATATATATGTGGTGTGTGTCTGTGTGTGTACACTATTTTTCCCTGTTGTTGCCCTTGGCCTGATATAGCATCCTGCTTTTCCAACTAGTTTGTAGCTTAGGTAGTGATAACAACAACAACAACAACAACAACACCAATAATAATATTAATAAAAAATAATAATAATAATAATAATAATAATAATACTAATAATAATAATAATAATAATAATAATATTGTTATGAAAAATAACATTGCAGCTTCAATATATTTTATTGTTGAGAGTAAATGAATAACTACGTATGTATGAAAAATAAGTAATGCAAATGATTTTTTCAAATCAAATAAAGAAATTACAATAAAAAAAAATGATTCTTTATGAACCCGAAAATGTCAGGTTTGTTTAAAGTCTATTTTGCAAAGCACTTTTGAATTCTCGTATTGCAAAAATAAGATTAATCAGGAAGCAAAAGACTAACTTTATAGTTCTTTTATATTTCATTATAAATGATTAATATACGCGACTCGTCAAAAATGATTGATAACTATGTAGACAGATATGCATGCACCCGCCTTCTCATTAGGGTATGACTATTTCCTCTCATCCCTACGCGAGGGATGGGGAGAGTTGGCGTGGCTAAGATATATATATATATATATTATATTATAGATATAGATATATGAGATATATATATTATATATATATATATTTATATATTTATATATATATATATGTATATCTATATCTATATGTATATATATACCACACACACACACACATATATATATATATACTATATTTATATCTGACACTTGCACTTCAATTATATATAGGAGATAGTCTCACGAAAAACTGTGCATCACGCTCAAATGATAATACAAATCATAGTAAGATGAAGTCAAAGTTTGTCGATAAAGACCACAAGTTTATTCCAAAGTTTCAGTGGCCCAGGTAGTTCCGCGCGCTTGCATTGCAAAAATGTAAATTCGACTTTGAAACATAAACTGACTCAATAATGCTCTCTTTACAGGAGGAACCACAGCATCCCACTCATGTAGTAGTTTCCATGATAACACGAAGGAAAGGTAAGTACAGTAAAAGCAATTCTTAT
>NC_090727.1:79096323-79105376 GCF_036898095.1 Palaemon carinicauda | reverse complement strand
CCAAATTCTGTCACTAGTCGGTCAAGCTTCTCTTCTGTGTCTGCAACCAGTACAGTATCATCTGCAAACAACAACTGATTTACCTCCCATTCATGGTCATTCTCGTCTACCAGTTTTAATCCTCGTCCAAGCACTCGAGCATTCACCTCTCTCACCACTCCATCAACATACAAGTTAAACAACCACGGCGACATCACACATCCCTGTCTCGGCCCCACTCTCACCGGAAACCAATCACTCACTTCATTTCCTATTCTAACACATGCTTTACTACCTTTGTAGAAACTTTTCACTGCTTGCAACAACCTTCCACCAACTCCATATAACCTCATCACATTCCACATTGCTTCCCTATCAACTCTATCATATGCTTTCTCCAGATCCATAAACGCAACATACACCTCCTTACCTTTTGCTAAATATTTCTCGCATATCTGCCTAACTGTAAAAATCTGATTCATACAACCCCTACCTCTTCTAAAACCACCCTGTACTTCCAAGATTGCATTCTCTGTTTTATCCTTAATCCTATTAATCAATACTCTACCATACACTTTTCCAACTACACTCAACAAACTAATACCTCTTGAATTACAACACTCATGCACATCTCCCTTACCCTTATATAGTGGTACAATACATGCACAAACCCAATCTACTGGTACCATTGACAACACAAAACACATATTAAACAATCTCACCAACCATTCAAGTACAGTCACACCCCCTTCCTTCAACATCTCAGCTTTCACACCATCCATACCAGATGCTTTTCCTACTCTCGTTTCATCTAGTGCTCTCCTCACTTCATCTATTGTAATCTCTCTCTCATTCTCATCTCCCATCACTGGCACCTCAACACCTGGAACAGCAATTATATCTGCCTCCCTATTATCCTCAACATTCAGCAAACTTTCAAAATATTCCGCCCACCTTTTCCTTGCCTCCTCTCCTTTTAACAACCTTCCATTTCCATCTTTCACTGTCTCTTCAATTCTTGCGCCAGCCTTCCTTACTCTCTTCATTTCTTCCCAAAACTTCTTCTTATTCTCTTCATATGACTGACCCAATCCCTGACCCCACCTCAGGTCAGCTGCCCTCTTTGCCTCACGTACCTTGCGCTTTACTTCCACCTTTTTCTCTCTATATTTTTCATACTTCTCTATACTATTACTCTGCAGCCATTCTTCAAAAGCCCTCTTTTTCTCTTCCACTTTTACCTTCACTCCTTCATTCCACCATTCACTGCCCTTCCTCATGCTGCCTCCAACAACCTTCTTGCCACATACATCACTTGCAATCCCAACAAAATTTTCTTTTACTAACTTCCACTCCTCCTCTAAATTACCAGTTTCTCTTACTCTCACCTCGTCATATGCCATTTTCAACCTTTCCTGATATTTACTTTTTACCCCCGGTTTTATTAGCTCTTCAATCCTCACTACCTCCCTTTTACATCCACTTACTCTATTCCCCCACTCTTTTGCTACAACTAATTTTCCTTCCACCAAAAAATGATCAGACATACCGTTAGCCGTACCCCTAAACACGTGCACGTCTTTCAATCTACCAAACATTCTTTTAGTTATCAACACATAATCCATTAATGCCCTTTCTACTACTCTTCCATTTGCCACTCTTACCCATGTATACTTATTTTTATCTTTCTTTTTAAAGAAGCTAGCACTTATTACCATCTCTTGTTCAACACACATGTCTACCAGTCTCTCCCCACTCTTATTTTCACCTGGTACGCCATACTTCCCAATGACACCTTCTACCTCTCCAGCTCCCACTCTAGCATTTAAGTCACCCATAACAACTACATAATTCCTTCTACCCAGTCCTTCTACACACCTAGTTAATTCATTCCAGAACTCATTCCGCTCTTCTTCACTTTTCTCACTACCTGGCCCATACGCACTGACAAACGCCCAACATTCCCTACCCAACCTAACCCTTACCCACATTAACCTAGATGATATCTCCTTCCATTCCACTACTTTACCTGTCATCCATTCACTCAGCAATAACGCCACACCCTCTCTCGCTCTTCCCCTTTCAATCCCAGACACTCTACCAGACATTTCACCAAACATCACTTCACCCTTTCCTTTCATCTTTGTCTCACACAAGGCCAATACATCCATCCTTCTACTTCTAAACATACTTCCAATCTCACATCTTTTACTCTCTATCGTACTACATCCACGCACATTCAAACACCCCAAAACTAGAGTGCGGGGAGCAGTCACTCTCCCCCCAGCTCCATCTCCTTGTCGATGTCTCGCAGGAATTTTATACAGGAGAGGGGGTTCCCAGCCCCCTCGTCCCGTCCCTTTTAGTCGCCTCTTACGACACGCAGGGATAACGTTGGCGCTATTCTAATTTTTATATGGCCCCGCGGCCACAGGGGGCATTATGAAAATACATAATGTCACAATGTCGTTCATTGATCGGCTCTCTCTCTCTCTCTCTCTCTCTCTCTCTCTCTCTCTCTCAGGGGAGAAATGGTGTAAAGTGACGGTAGTTCAGTCGAATTGCTAAAATGAAGGCAACGATTAACGTAAATAGACGCTGTAATTTTTAGTAGTCTGAGGAGACGGATGAAAGTGTCAGATAAAAAGACAGTAATGTTTTGTTGTTGTTGTTTTTGTTGTTGTTGTTGTTGTTATGCCTTCATAGAAACATGTAATTATGATGAAAATATGACAGGCCAATAGTAGCTTGTGACTTAAAAGGGGAGATGAAAGCAACTGAGTAACTTATTACAGAACATCGAGTTTATATACACACTAAGTCCCGGCAAGAAGGTCACAAAATACAACAGGCTATTTTTTGTCCAGCCGGCAACCGGTTTTGTTAACAGTTAACAATAAGAAAAGCAGACAGGTTGATGCAAGTTGCTGTCAGTGCAAGGGGAGAGCGAAGATACAAAGGATAATATATACAAAAAAGAGAAAAGTCGTTACTATGTACTATCGTGTGACAAACGGATGGTACAAAAATATAAATCGAGTTGTTATGAGAAGACGGAGGAAAATGTTATATAAAAAGACAGTTATTTTTTCTTTGTTGTTGTGTTGTCGTTGTTGTCATACCTTCCTAGAAACATGTAATTATGATGAAAATATAAATCGAGTTGTTATTAGACGACTGATGAAAGTGATAGATAAAAAGACAATGATGTTTCTTTGTTGTTGTTGTTGTTGTTGTTGTTGTTGTTATACCTTCCTAGAAACATGTAATTATGCGGAATATATAAATTGAGCTTTTATTAATGCACCTGACCTGATTATAAGAATAAAACGTTTGCTTTTAAAAAAATAGAATAATCATACTTCCATTATCCATGTTTGCATCCGTCATAAACCTATAAACCCGGATTTATTATGTAGGTTAAAACATCAAAGGCATTTTGCTTTTGAATGAAAGCTTAATTACTTATAATCAATTGCATTACTTCCAAAAAAAATGTCTGCTCTAATATTGGAGAAAGAACTATTTTAGTAGAAATATATTTTTTGTATATCTATAGTATTAAGGATGTCATTTGATATCAGTATTATTTATGTTATTCACATAAAGTTGCCAGATAGTCAATTAAAAATTATTTATGTAATGGCCTAGTTAGTGAATCCAACATTTCCCTCATTTAATTTTTTCATCATTTTTTATAAAGTTTCATCATCATCATCATCATCTTCTCCTACGCCTATTGACGCAATTTTCATGAGTAATTTCGCACACCCCAAAAGATGTTAATTCACCAAACTTTCAAATGGGCTCCACAAGGCACTAGAAACCCAACCAAGGCGGTTTCGCCAGTCGTCTCTATCCTGAGCATTTAAATCAATACTTCTTTATTATTATTATTACTATCCAAGCTACAACCCTAGTTGGAAAAGCAAGATGCTATAAGCCCAGGGGCTCCAACAGGGAAAAATAGCACAGTGAGGAAAGGAAATAAGGAAATAAATAAATGAAGAGAACAAATTAACAATAAATCATACTAAAAAAAAAAGTAACAACGTCAAAACAGACATGTCATATATAAACTATTAACAACGTCAAAAACAAATATGTCATATATAAACAATAAAAAGACTCATGTCAGCCTGGTCAACATAAAAACATTTGCTCCAACTTTGAACTTTTAAAGTTCTACTGATTCAACTACCCGATTAGGAAGATCATTCCACAACTTGGTAACAGCTGGAATAAAACTTCTAGAGTACTGCGTAGTATTGAGCCTCATGATGGAGAAGGCCTGGCTATTAGAATTAACTGCCTGCCTAGTATTCACGCTTCATAGCCCTCAGCCATGTAGGCCTGGGTCTTCCAACTCTTCTAGGGCCTTGTGGAGCCCATTTGAAAATTTGGTGAACTAATATCTCGTGAGGAGTGCGAAATTACTCATGAAAATTGAATACAACTTTGTTGAGGATTATTAGCAATCTATTTCCTTTGAAGGAAAACGGTCCCATTGGACCATTTTGAGCAGTAGACGTAAACGATTGATATTACGGTCACTAACTCGTAAAAGATAATAATAAAGTATGGTAAAATTATGGTCGCCTGTATTTTACTGAAATACGTCTGAGAACAGTATATTTTTTACGGAGAATTTCCTATTAAAATTGCTGTTGTTTTTATCTGTGTAGTAGTTAACATTTAAAGAATTTCAAGGCAATACTTGAGAAGTATTTATTTGTAGTTACCTGTATTTTATTTTTCTTTTAATTTTAATTTCCTAAAATGGTCTATGCTTTTTGGGATTGATAATTCCAAATTTTCTTTTTTTATTACACACATCGTTAGATCTCATCTATTGATTTTTTTTTCATCTTAGTCATTTATATATTGTATATTTAAATTTTTTTAATTTTATATATATATATATATTTTTTTTTTTTTTTTTTGTTTCCTGGGTTTGATAATTCCAAATTTTCTTTTTCTATTTCGAACATCGTTAGATCACACATTTAATTTCTTTTTCCATTTTAATTATTTGTTTAATATATATATATATATATATATATATATATATATATATATATATATATTTATTTTTTATTTTATTTTATTTTTTTCAGAAATTTTTGTTGTCTTGGATTGATAATTCTAAATTTTCATTTTCTATTTTACACATCGTTAGATCTCATCCATTGATTTATTTTTTTTTTCCATTTTAGTTATTTGTTTAATCTATTATATTTTATTTTTTTTTATTTTATATTTTAAAATTTTTTGTTTCTCGGTATTGATAATTCCAACTTTTCTTTTTCTGTTTCACACATTGTTAGATTTTATCCATTGATTCTTTTCCATTCTACTTGAATTTTTCATCTGTGAATATTTCCTTTTACCTTTTTGTCCTGACTAAATCCTTTATAATGGGTTGATGTAAATCTCCATATTTTCCCAGATTTCATTTTCCTTCGCTTTATAAAAAGCCCTGGAATTATTTACCCTATCTCTGACAATTTATATTTTATGGCCATCGTTTCATCTAAAGCTGGGAATTTTCACAATTTTCACAGCAATTTTTATTCTTTTTATTTCACTCTACAAGAATTTAACTTTTTTCATTTTCTACAACACTTTCTTGTTAATTCTTCTTTATTTTTTCTCTTTATTGTAAATTGTGAATTATTTCAACTTTTATGTTTTATATAGTTTTCTACTGGGCTCTACAGGGCACTAGAAGAATTGAGTGTCCCTACTCAGAAAGGTTCCTAAAAGCCCTGTCCACACGATCAAGCATGCCCGACGGGCAAACAGTGATGCCAGACCATAATAGTTAGTAAGAATGAGGGTTAATGACGTCAGAAGCGGGAAGACCACAGACAGGGATCTGCCATCATACAGTGTTGCTAGATCTCTGCCTTTAGTTTTCCCGCTTCTGACGTCATCAACCCTCATTTTCACTAAATATTGTGGCCTGGTATGATCGTTTGCCCGTCGGACATGCTCGGTCGTGTGGACAGGGCTTAAAGATAAATATATTTAAATCCTGAAGCCACATTCCTTTATTGTTACCTCTGCCAACGAAGTTGGAAGGGGGTTATGTTATCTCCTCTATTTGCGTATTTCTGTGTTGATTGTGTATATGTTTGTTTGTTTGTGTCTGTGTTTGTTTGTGAACAGCTTCTTGGCCACAATTTTAATAGTAGAGTAATGAAACTTGCAGGGATTAACTGTTATGTAAAAAGCTGGAAATGAATAAATTTTGGAACGTCAAGCTCAAAGGTCAAGGTTATGGTCAAGCAAAATGTCCAATAAACGTTATCAGCCATATGTTTGGACATCGTTGTCATAGACTTCATACTTGGTTCATATTTGAGTATATGAAAATCAACGCCAATTAATACATGTTAAGGTCAAAGGCCAAGGTCGAGAATTAAGCTGCCGCGGCAGAGGTCTGAGCTATACTGAGTGCCCCTCTAGTTTGGTGTAGTTATATATTTTGTACATTTTGTACATTTTAGGAATCGGATGACTTTTAATAACCTTTTATTTATTTTTTTTTAGGGAAGAGGAACATTTTAGTAGCGAAAATGTATCTTCGAGTTTTTTGTCTTTTTGAAGAATTCCTGATATGCATGAAATTGTGAAACGTTTTAGTCTTTCGCTAATTTACTGGAAACGTTTTCAGAAGTTTGAAAACGTTGACGGAACCGTTTTCTGGAAAAGGTTGTTGTAGACAGAATTTGATGTTATTTTTTTTATTTTATTCCTTATGAAGCGTGTGGTAATTTGGTGGAATTTTATATTTAAATGAAGAGAACTTAATTTCTGTATCATTATGTCCGGCAGGAAGAATTTTGAGGGATTTCTCTCTCTCTCTCTCTCTCTCTCTCTCCTCTCTCCTCTCTCTCTCTCTCTCTCTCTCTCTCTCTCTCTCATAAAAATATTGATCCGGTCTTTCTATTATGCCATCAAAATAGAACTCTCTCTCTCTCTCTCTCTCTCTCTCTCTCTCTCTCTCTCTCTCTCTCTCTCTCTCTCTCTCTCTCTCTCTCTCTTTAAGACTACTTCGTCCAAACAACATAAAAAAATCTCTCTCTCTCTCTCTCTCTCTCTCTCTCTCTCTCTCTCTCTCTCTCTCTCTTTGTCAGATTACCGCGTGCAAGTAACATGAATTATGATAAATTCTCTCTCTCTCTCTCTCTCTCTCTCTCTCTCTCTCTCTTTGTGAGATTACCTCGTGCAAATAACATGAATTATGATAAATTCTCTCTCTCTCTCTCTCTCTCTCTCTCTCTCTCTTTGTCAGATTACCCTCGTGCAAGTAACATGAATTATGATAAATTCTCTCTCTCTCTCTCTCTCTCTCTCTCTCTCTCTCTCTCTTTCTCTCTCTCTCTCTCCCCTCTCCTTTAAATCCTTCCCTTTCTAACCGAAACAACAAATACATTGAACCTTCAATCTTTTGGAATGAGATAAAAATCATCTCCTTTCCGGCTCTAGCGATCCCCTTCACACTCGCTCGCATATTTCAACACCGCCTCCGAATCTTTTTACGGGAAGAAAACAGAAGAACAAACCAGAATCTGGTCAGTCTTGGCGTGATGCTGGACGAGGAAGGATCTGGGTGTCTCTCTCCATAGCAGCATTGAATTGAGCGGAAATTTGTGTTAGGTTTTTGTGCTTGATTGTATCTTTCCCTATTTTAGTATTATATTGATTTGATTTGAATGCAGTTTTGAGGAATTTCAGTCTTTACCAAGCAGTGCCTTATTACTTGTAGTATGTATTGTAATTACTTTGTAATATATATATATATATATATATATATATATATATATATATATATATATATATATATATATATATATATGCATTCGACACATTGTTTGATTCTTTGTCTGTTAGACGCCTTATCCATTCGACATTTTGCGGGTTCAACAGCTTTTCTCTTTGACACCGTATCCATTCAAAACTTTGTCTTTTTGACACCTTATCCATTCGATACTTTGTCTCATTGACACCTTATCCATTCAATACATTGTCCCTTTGAAACCTTATCCGCTTGATCCTTTGTCTCTGACATTCTATTCATTCGATTCTTTTTCTCTTAGACACCTTATCCACAGGATATTTGTCTCTTTGACACCTTATACATTCAATACTTTGTATTTAGACACCTTATCCACTCGATAACTTTGTCTCTTTGACACCTTATTCATTCAATACTTTGTTTCTTAAACACCTTATCCACTCGATAACATTGTCTCTTTGACACCTTATACATTCAATACTTTGTTTTTAGACACCTTATCCACTCGATAAATTTGTCTCTTTGACACCTTATACATTCAATACTTTGTTTTTTAGACACCTTAACCACTCGATAACTTTGTCTCTTTGACACCTTAAACATTCAATACTTTGTTTCTTAAACACCCTTATCCATTCGATAACTTTGTCTCTTTGACACCTTATACATTCAATACTTTGTTTTTAGACACCTTATCCACTCGATAACTTTGTCTCTTTGACACCTTATACATTCAATACTTTGTTTTTTAGACACCTTAACCACTCGATAATTTTGTCTCTTTGACACCTTATTCATTCAATACTTTGTTTCTTAAACACCTTATCCACTCGATAACATTGTCTCTTTGACACCTTATACATTCAATACTTTGTTTTTAGACACCTTATCCACTCGATAACTTTGTCTCTTTGACACCTTATACATTCAATACTTTGTTTTTTAGACACCTTAACCACTCGATAACTTTGTCTCTTTGACACCTTAAACATTCAATACTTTGTTTCTTAAACACCCTTATCCATTCGATAACTTTGTCTCTTTGACACCTTATACATTCAATACTTTGTTTTTTAGACACCTTATCCACTCGATAACTTTGTCTCTTTGACACCTTATACATTCAATACTTTGTTTTTTAGACACCTTAACCACTCGATAACTTTGTCTCTTTGACACCTTATTCATTCAATACTTTGTTTTTTAGACACCTTAACCACTCGATAACTTTGTCTCTTTGACACCTTATACATTCAATACTTTGTTTTTA
>NC_090727.1:79076323-79088823 GCF_036898095.1 Palaemon carinicauda | reverse complement strand
TGACATTAGCGTTAGAAACGCTCGGCACACATGTCTGCACTTATGCTAGGTTCACCTTCGGAAATGGAACAGTCTACATGGGCAACACAGTGCCCTCACTTAGTTTGTAGTACAGTATGTAACTACACACTCACCCTGGAATTAATCGTCCCAATTAAGACCACTGTTCCTCGCAGAGTTAAACAGTAGGGTTAACACCGCGACCCACTGCTACCACAGATCTCTTTAGTTCCTCTACTTGCTTCGCATAGTGGCGAAAGAACACTCTGGAAGACTTCCAGCCAGTGTATGAACGGAGATGTTCAAAATCCATACAATTAAAGAAATTTAAGGATGAGGCAACTTTCCTCGGATCGTGACCTGCGGGTGTATTGTCAGGATCCGCTCTGCGAATAAAATATGTGATTTTCGCTCTGAGTTGATTCAGAGATAAATTTGAGCCTGATGTTTCTCCCCTGAATAGTTGACCACCCTTGAAGTCTGAAGTTCTATGAAGATAGACCTTTAGGCATTCTACTGGACATAGAGATGCATCTTCTTTGAGAGGGCAGATTCTCCAGGGACCCCACCTGTTGGTGGGTAACTCATTCTTGGCGAGAAACGTAGGATCCGGAAACAGGTTCAGTTCTCCCCCAACCAGGAACTGAACACGACCTGCCTCTCTCGAGAGGCTACAATCTCACTAACCCTGGCCCCGGACGCGAGTGCAAAATAGGAAAATAACTTTTTGTGTCAAATCCTTTAACGCACACTCTTCATTGCTCAACAGAGAAGCGAAATGAAGAACTTGTCAAAAGACCATGAAATGGGCTTTGGAGGTGCTGAAGGTCTGAGCCTAGCACAGGCTTTCGGGACTTTATTAAAGATCTCGTTACCTAGGTCGACCTGGAAGGCATATAGAATGGGTCTTGTCAAAGCAGACTTACACGCTGAAATCGTGTTAGCTGCCAATCCTTGACCATGGAGGTGGAGAAGAAAGATAAGCAGAAGTCTGTCAAGATCTCCTGCGGATTCTTCGCCTTGACAAAAGGCCACCCATTTTCTCCAAGATGACTCATATTGCCTTCTAGTAGATTTGCACTTATATTCCTCAAGGAAGTCTATGCTGGCTTTCGAAATCCCGAAACGCTTTCTCACCGCTAGGGAGAGAAAATCATGAGCTGCAGGGTCCGGGTTTTCTGTAATGAAGCGCAGACAGTTGACTTCTGGACTCGCTGGGTCAGAACTGGATCTGGTAGCGGTACAAACTTCAGCTACAGTTCCAATGCCAGGAGGAACCACACGCTGTTCGGCCACTTGTGGGCCACTATTGCCGCTACCCCTTGAAGGATCTCAGTTTGTTGAGGACCCTCAACAGAAGGTTGTGAAGAGGGAACAGATAAATCTTGGACCATCTGTTCCAGTCGAGGGACATCGCGTCCACTGCTTCCGCTAAGGGGTCCTCGTACGGGGCACGTACAGGGGCAACTTCTTGTTGTCTTTCGTCGCAAAGAGGTCTATCTGCAGTTCTGGGACTGATTCAGAATGAAGGAGAATGATCCTGCGTCTAAGGACCATTCCGACTCTATCGGTGTGAACCTGGATAGAGCGTCCGCTGTCACATTGCGGACTCCTTGAAGGTGAACTGCCGACAGGTACCACTTCTTCTTTTCCGCCAATCGAAAGATGGCCAACATCACCTGGTTGAGAGGTGGTGACCTCGATCCTTGTCGATTCAAGTATCTCACAACTACCTCGCTGTCCATCACCAACCTTATGTGGATCAAGTGACGCGGGGAGACTTTCTTTAAGGTAAGGAGCACTGCCCTAGCTTCTAGAAAGTTTTATGTGAAAGGTCTTGAGTAGCTTGGACCAAGTCCCGTGGACTTTTTTCCGATGAGAGTGACCTCCCCATCCCTCCTTCGAGGCGTCTGAGTGAATCGTCACCGACGGGGGAGGTGGCTGAAGAAGAACCGACTTCTTTAGATGTCTGGCTTGGGAACAAGGCCTGAGAAGAGTACTTAGCCGAAGCGGCTGGTCTTCTCAGATCTCTTCGCGCGTTTGATGCATAACTTCTCCAAACTCCGATTGCATCCTTTAGCTGTGCTCTTAGCACTGGGTCTGTCACCGAAGCAAACTGGAGAGAGCGCAGTACCCTCTCCTGCTCGCGTCTTGATATCCTTTCGGAATCTAGAAGTCTCTTGACAGAACCCGCTATCTCCTTCCTTTTCTTCACCGGGATGGAGAAACGGTGTGACAAAAGGTCCCAGTGGATTCCCAGCCACTGGAACTTTTGAGATGGAGAAAGTCGAGACTTTTTTCTGTTGATCTTGAAGCCTAGGTACTCTAGGAACTGGATCACTTGACTGGAAGCTTGCAAGCATTCTGTCTCGGATGCTGCCCACACCAACAAGTCGTTCAGGTAGGCTACTACCTGAATTCCCTTTAGGCGTAATTGTTTGAGAGCTACGCTCGCAAGCTTCGTAAAAATCCTTGGGGCTATGTTTAGCCCAAATGGCATGGCTCCGAAGGCGTATAGTCTTCGTTGTAGCCTGAACCCTAGGTAGGGGGAGAGTCGATGGCTAATTGGAATGTGCCAATAGGCGTCTGACAAGTCTTTAGAGACGGAATATGCCCTCTTGGGCAGTAAGGTCCTTCATGTGTTGCAGTGTTAGCATTTTGAATTTGCAATTCACTATGAACTTGTTGAGTGGCGACAAGTCCAGAATGACTCTGAGCTTTTCCGAGTCTTTCTTGGGAACACAAAACAGCCTCCCTTAGAAATTGATGGGCTTCACCCTTCGGATCACCTTTTTTCTCCAACAGTTCTTGAACGTACTCCTCCATAACGGGGGTGGAGTGTTGGAAAAACCGATGGTACGGGGGTGGAGTGCTGTACCAGCTCCCGCCCAGTCCATTCTTGAGTAGGCTGTGGGCCCAGGGATCGAAGGTCCACCGATCCCGAAATTTCAGAAGTCTCCCTCCTACCGGTATCACCTCACTTGGACTGCCGTCCTGAGGTCTTGCCTTCCTGACCACGACCACCCCTGAATCCCCTTCCCCTTGAGGGGCGTCTAGACGAGCCTCTGGCTGCTCCTCTAGGCTTTGCTCGAAAGGAAGTAGACTGCCCTTCGAACGCTGGGGTGAATGCCGTGGACTGTGTCGACACGGCCTGGGGTACCCACTGAAAAGTGGTCGGGGTTTGTGCCACGGTCTGGGGCACTGGGGGCAATGGCAATTGCAGTTGCTGTTGCTGTCTAACAGGCTTGGCTGGCCGAGACGGTAGCCTAGTCCTCATAGTCTTCCTCTTTGGTTGAGGACCCTCATCCGGGGAAGACTTTCTTTTGATAGCCAGGCCCCACTTCTGGAGAAGGTTTCTATTCTCCAAGGCGGCCTTATCAACAACTTCTTTGACCAAGTCGGTAGGGAAAAGGTCTTTTCCCCAAATGTTGGAGGAGATTAGTTTCCTTGGCTCGTGCCTCACCGTAGCCGAGGTAAACACGAACTCCCTACAAGCTCTCCTTGCCTTGACGAAGCCATAAAGGTCCTTCGTCACTGTGGCCAGATGAGTCTTGGCCACTACCATGAACATTTCATGGACCTTGGGGTCACTTGCCATCGTCTCGAGAGTAGTCTGAAGAGACATTGAGGCAGTCAGTCTTATTTTGTAACGAACTCTCTTCGCAAAAGAAAGTCAGACAGCTTAGGGAGGTCCTCGCCGAACTGACGTCCGGCAATATCAGTCTCCAACTTTCCAACTGAGAACGTAAGATGGACGTCCTTGCAGTCTTTGTGGTCCATAGGCAGGGCCAGCGACAAGGGTTTACACTCCTCTAGGGAGGGGCAAGGCTTGCCGGCCTCGACTGCTTTTAGTACAGCCAGAAACCCTTTCTGTAAAAAGGGGAAGGCTCTAGTAGGCGAGGACACAAAGGAAGGGAGCTTCCTGTTCAAAGCGGCTACCTTTGAATTAGAGAAGCCCCTCTCTTTCATCGAGGATGAAAGTAGAGCTTGAGCCTTAGCATGGTCCATCACTATGACCTCCTTCGGCTCTGTCTCCTCCTTTGAAGCTGGTTCCTTCCTCAGCCGGACATAACAGTCCGGATATGATGCCTTGCTGGGCCATTATTCCACCTCCTCCAGGGGAACTGAGCCCAGCTTATCCGAGATGACGATCTTTCCAGTCGTCATCGGCATGTGCTCAGCATACCTCCATGGGTTAGCATCTGAGCACAAGGGAAGGTCTTTCACATTGAGCTTTTTCTGGGGCCTATGTGATTCTGCAAGGCACTGCATTCGCAGTTCCATTGCAGCCGCCTTCTCCTGATTCTCCTTCTGCATTTGTTGGATCATTCCAACAATAGAAGAGAGGGCCTGTCCCAGCTCTACTGGGAGACCGGCCGATGTTGAGGGAATAGGCTCCGGAATCTGAACCGGAGTAGCCGACACCTCGTCGACGTCTACCTCTACAACGTCTGGGGCTTGAACTTCATCCTGGGCTTCTGCCAGGAGGTCTTCCTCCAGACACTCGTCCACATCAGACATCCTGTCATCTAACTGGATGTCTTGCATCGCGACCGCGACTTCAGCATCCACCTGGATCTGAACTTAGGGGATCTCCTCTTGAGGCTGGGGAATCACTGCATCAGCTGATGCCTTAGGGAAAAGATACGCCCTCATCTTCTCACTTGGAAGATAAGGGCCAGAAGTGTTCTTTTGGAAGCCCCTTACCCATGTACGAAGCTTCTTCCTAGCTTGATTCCTCCGTCCTAGGGGAATCAAAGGTCTCAGTAATCAGGTTAGTGCACACAGTACATACCTGAGGGTCCCAATACCGGAGATCATCCTTGGAGACAGCGTATGCTGTGTGTCTCCTACAAAACTCATGTCCGCAGAGGTTCTTGCTGCGGACGTTGCAGAAAGCACTTCCGCACTTCGGAGTGTCCTTCTGTAAAGAGAAGAAATTTCCATGAGTATCAAGTGAACTATGTATCACTGGATATGCATAGTATAGCATAACAATTCAGAAAGGAAAGACACACACTTGTGTTTCCCTCACAACCCATTGCTACAGCCCTCCAGATCATAAAATCAAATGGTTAATCTCTTCTAGAGTAACCAATGCAAAGTTTCCAGAGGAAACAGGTGGAGCTCACACCTAAGCAATGATTTTAAAAACCTGGATAATAGACAGGAAAAAACTCACTTTCCTATCTGTAGGGCAACAGCAAAGGACTGTGCAAGAAAACACAAAAGTGTTAGAACACACAGTGCTGTACCAACACCCTTACCATAGTTTTCTTCTTACTGTATATGTTATACTGAAGAATACTAGTACAGTATAGGGGGATACGTGCCGGCCAGCACTTGCCGGCCGGCACACACCATAACTAGCTTTAAAGTATACTACTTAACAGCTATAAGGCGGCAGCACTCTGGTTCAAATGCATGTGCCGGTCGGGAGCAATTGCCGGCCGGCAACAGCCAATGTCGGCCGGCAATGGCTGCCGGCCGGCAACTACACAAGGTAGTACCCAGCTGCCGGCCACACTCTTGGTGACCGGCAGACAAGGGCTGACATAAGCCGGCCGGCAAAGGTACAAGACCGATGCCAGCCGGCAGGAAAAGAACCAGAGGACTACACCTGCCCGGCTGCCGGCCTCATATGCCGGCAGCCGGGTCGGGTACAGCACTAGAAGAAAAATAGAATGGATGCCGGGATAAGAGTGTACACTACCTCCAAGCCCGGCAATCCGAAAGAGTGCATATAAGGAAGGGGAGAATCTAATTCAGGCTTCCTGACCAATGCCGTCTGGCTCTACAGGCAGGCATGGAAGAGGGACCAAGGGAGGTCCGGGCAGCACTCAAAAATATAAGGCCCTTGCCAGCCGGCAGCTCTGCCGGCCGGCAAGGGGCTGAGTCAATTCCACATCCTAACCTATACTAGGTCCAGATGTAGAACGACGTACAGTACTGTAATGGCTAGGCCATTACGGAGATAGAGAGGAAGGGACAAGAGGGTCCTACCGACCTTGCTTTAGTGACGGATCACCCGCAGCCAAGAAACTTATCTTAGCCTAAGGGAGATCTAAGGGGGAAGGCCAGCAATACTTGCCAGCTCCCAGAGCACCAAAGCAAGGAAGGTGTTGCTACTCCCAGGGAAAGAAACTTATCTTCCCCCGAGAACAGCAACAAGGACTAGTCTGGTAGATCACAAATGAAGGAATCATATCCACAGAAACCTTCGGTAGTGACCTAAGGAGGCTAAGCCCCCTTTTTGTCTGTGTCAGGCCAGCGAGGGAGACTCTGCCCCAAGCCAGACAAACACAGACTCAGACTAAAAAACTCTGTTGTTCTGTCCCTCTTTGAACCATACTACAGGAACAGGAAGGTACAGTAACACCCCAGTATAGTTTTATCGAAAATAAATTCGGAAAAAACCACTTAGGGATAAGCCCAAGGCTTAAACAGAGGGAAAGGGATTGCATACCTTCTACGAAGAAAAGAAAGCAACCGGGGAGTATGATAAAGTATACTAAGGCTCCATAAGCAACTTAGCCTAGGCACCAAGAGAATCGATTACCTAAATCACCGAAACTCACTCGTAGACTATCTTGGAAAAATTCCACACAGTCTTAAATGTATAAAACATAGCCTAAAGCTTCAATAAAATTTTTATTACACTCGGAAAAACCAAAATCCTGCATGAAGTACTAGGACCAAACGACTAGGCTACATGGCCTAGCGTAGGCCAGAATGGCGAATACTTCGCCAAAATAATACTAAGCACGAAAGGAAATCCTATGTAATGCTAAATAGCTAAAATTTATTAAAGCAAAACAACCAGGAATGTCGCTCTGACTAACTAAACTTATACCTAGCGAGCGACAGCGTCCAGGACGCCTCTGGTAGGCTACGGCTCTTGTATCAAAGATTAATCCTATTAATCACTCAAAATTTACCAAGAGCCTACATTTATACATAAAATACATTATATTCAACTTATCAGAGGCCGACGAAGACGGAGAAGCCATGAAAAGTAGAATAAATCCAAGATTTGCGAGAAACACAGGAAAAAACACCGAGTTGTTAAGCTACGCAAAAAGGAATACAGATGGTGCCAGGATTGGCGCCAGGCACGCATACGCATCGGAGGATAGGGAAGCCTTGGGAGCGGCTCCCCTTTTTCTTTCCCGAATTCGTTTCTTGCCAATCCCTCCTACGAGACGAAATCTCTGTCCAGGATGCAGATTGCCATGTGGCGTGTCAAGAATATGTCCTCTGATATGTCGCGATATCCCTTTCACGAGGGATACTCGCTCCAGGAGTTAGAATTCTGGTACCTTAAGGTAAATTCTCTGGGAATATCGCCGTAGTTGTAATATACCCTAGGAAGCTACCCTATAGGAACTTCCATCAGGACGACATGGCTTGAGCCCAAAAATATATATATAGATATATATAGATATATATATATATATATATATATATATATATATATATATATATATATATATATATATATATAGCCAGACACTTGCTTATTACATAGGAGAGACTCATTTTAGGGAAAGAGTGTTCTAATCCAAGAGCTTAACCGACCAAAATATAGCATATACTCTTAAAATATTTAGTTTAGTTTTAGGTATTCTCATATACTTCATATACTCTTATGTTCCCATAGTAAACGTTCAGTTATCACCTTTTGACGAGCCAGCTGCCATAAGCAAGCGTGGACGCAGCCACTATGAAAAAGTCTGGGAAATTGCTTTTAAGGAGAAACGTCACTTTTTGTTGTTCTCACTTTTCTTACTTTGTGTCTTCTGGTTCGTATTTTAATTTAGAAATTGTTATTTACCTGTTTATCGTTTTTTTTTTCAATCTTATTTAGTTATTTTTATTTTTGTTTTCATTTTCCTACTTTATCTCTTGTTTCGTATTTAAATTTAGAAATTATTATTTACTTGCATCGATTTTTTTTAATTTTTTTAAAATTATTCTTTTGTTGTTTTTACTTTCATATTTTATGGCTTCTGGTTCGTATTTTAATTTAGAAATTACTATTTACTTATATACAAGTTTTTTTAATTTTTAAAAATTATTTTTTTTTCACTTTTCTACTTTATGGCTTCTGTTTCGTCTTTTAATTTAGAAATTGTTATTTACTTGCATCGGTTTTTTTAATTTTTAAAAATTATTTTTTTTTCACTTTTCTACTTTATGGCTTTTGGTTCATTTTTAAATTTAGAAATTATTATTTACTTGTATTGGGTTTTTAATTCTTTTAAAATTATTCTTTTGTTGTTTTTACTTTCATATTTTATGGCTTCTTGTTCGTATTTTGATATAGAAATTACTATTTACTTGTATCGGTTTTTTAAATTTTTAAAAAATTATTCTTTTGTTGTCTTTACTTTCCTATTTTATGGCTTCTGGTTCGTATTTTGATTTAGAAATTACTATTTACTTGTATCAGGTTTTTTAATTTTCAAAAATTATTTTTAAAAATTATTTTTTTTTTCACTTTACTACTTTAAGGCTTCTGGTTCATATTTTGATTTAGAAGTCACTATTTACCTGTTTATCGTTTTTTTTTTAATTTAGTTATTTTTTTGTTGTTTTCACTTTCTTACTTTATCTCTTCTGTTTCGTCTTTTAATTTAGAAATTGTTATTTACTTGTACCGGGTTTTTTAATTTTTAAGAATTATTTTTTTTTGTTTTCACTTTTCTACTTTATGGCTTCTGGTTCGTATTTTGATTTAGAAATCACTATTTACCCTTTTTATCATTTTATTTTTATTTTATTTAGTTATATTTTGGTTGTTTTCACTTTCCTACCTTATCTCTTCTGTTTCGTATTTTGATTTGGAAATTATTATTTACTTGTATCAGGTTTTTTAATTTTTTTAAATTATTTTTTTTTCCACTTTTCTACTTTATGGCTTCTGGTTCGTATTTTGATTTAGAAATTACTATTTACATGTATTGTGTTTTTTAATTTTTAAATTTTTTTTTTCACTTTTCTACGTTATGGCTTCTGGTTCGTATTTTGATTTAGAAATTGCTGTTTACCTCTTTATCGTTTTTTTTTTTAATTTAGTTATTTTTGTGTTGTTTTCACTTTCCTACTTTATGGCTTCTGTTTTGTCTTTTAATTTAGAAATTGTTATTTACTTGTATCGGGTTTTTGAATTTTTAAAAATTATTTTTTTTTTTCACTTTTCTACTTTATGGCTTCTGGTTCGTGTTTTGATTTAGAAATTACTATTTACATGTATTGGGTTTTTTAATGTTTTAAAAATTACTTTTTTTTTCACTTTCTTACTATATAGTGTTTTTGTTTTTAGACTCGAGTTCAGGGTTTATTTGAATCTTAGATAATTACTATTTACCTGTATTTGAGTTTTTTTTTTATTTTAAATTTTTTTTTCACTTTCTTACTATATGGCTTTTGTAACTCAAGTTTTGGTTCGTATTTTAATCTTAGAAATTACTATTTACCTGTATCGGTTTTTTTTTTTTCATTTTCATTTTTTATGTAATTTGGAACTTTGACCCAAGTTCAAGTGAAATTAGTATTTGGTTTACATTCGAGTCCCAAATAATCACTATCTTTCTGTTTTTTTTTCACTCCTTTCTTTGTAGATTTTAGAATATTTAATCAAGTTCAAGTGAATGGATTATTTTATTTATATTGGAATCCCAAAAATCAGTATTTTTTTTGTATGTTTTTTTTTTTTTTATTATTATTATTATTTTTTAGCTTTCTCTTATATGGATTTTGAAACTTTTACTGAAGTTCAAGTGAACGCATTATTTTATTTATATCTGATTTTTTTCAACTTCTTCCTTTATGTATCTTGAAACTTTTACACAAGTTAAAGTGAACGGATTATTTGATATAAATTTTAATCTCAAAAAATAATTTTTTTCTGTTTTTTTTTATTTTATTTTTAACTTCTTCCTTTATGTATTTTGAAACTTTTACACTAGTTCAACTGTACGGATTTTTCTATATATATTTGAATCTCAAAAATCCCTTTTTCTATCGTTTTATTATTTTTTTCTTATATTCATTTCTTTCTTCTTTTATGGCCTTGGAACATCAAGTTCAAGTGAACGGATTATTTAGTTAACATTTTAACTCTAAAAATCACTATTTATTTGTTATCTTTTTTCATAGTTTTTAATGTTTTTTTTTCTTATTACAAAGCACAGGAAAATTATTTAATCTTATTCTTTTTTATATATTTCTATGCTTTATAAAGCAAAGTGAAATTAATAGACATATTTTTGTTGTTGTTAGTTTTTAAAATTATTTAGACTTACCTTTATTATATTTTATTATTATTTCTTCTTATAACGCAAAAGGACATTAGTAGACCTATTTTTCTAGTTTTTTCTTTTTTTCTTTTCTAGAAAGTCAAGGGAAATTAGACCTAATCGGAACTTTTGACTCAGCAAAACTTGTCATTTGGGAATGACATTTTGTCATTCAGTTATTTATTTTTTTTTATTTCTTTCTTTAATTTTTGTGTTTTAGTTTTGGGATCAAAACTTTTTTAAGTGACTGACACTTTTCATTAGCCATTTAGTGCTCGCTTCGTTTCTCATTTCTAGGTATCCATTATGTTATTCTTCTTGTCCATCTATTATCTGTCATTCTCATTATATGTCATGTCCGTGTTTATTTCTTTTTCTTATATGGTCTTAGAATATCTTCTCTGTTAGTTTGCTCGCTCTAGATGTATGTATATATATATATGTATATATATATATATATATATATATATATATATATATACGTATGTATATGTATATATATATTTATACATGTAATATATATACACATGTATATATATATATATTATATATATATATATATTATATATATATATATATATATATATATATATATATATGTTTGATGTATATTCCTGCGTGTGAGATGTACGATGTATATATATATATATATATATATATATATATATATATATATGTATATATTTATACATATATATATATATTTATATATATATATATATATATATATATATATATATATAATGTGTATATTCTTGCGTTTGAGATATACGATTTATATATAAATATATATATATATATATATATATATATATATATATATATATGTATATATATATATATATATATATATATATATATATATATATAATTATATATATATATATATATATATATATATATATAATGTGTGTGTATGTGTGTGCGTTTCAACTGAGGTGTAAATATGGATACGATAATTATCAAATTTATGATGGCAAATGTTGGTATATACGTACATGTCTTGACATTCCTTGATCTTCTGTTGACCACAATGAATAATTTCAGTCTAGAATTTATACCGGCGCAACACCATACAGTTTCAATACGAGTATTAAGTGTTTGTGATCCATTTTCGACTCTGTACTGTCTGATAATATTGAGTTTTTGCCTTTCAGAATGTCATACAAAATCGTGATTGCCTTTTGTATTTCATTTTCCTTTTATTATTTTATATATATTTTGAGTTTTGTTTTTGATTGGTGTAGTAAACTGTATAAAAAGAAAGGTATTTCAAAAATAAATAATCCAAATAGCTCGTCATAAGAAGGAATTTCTGTTTAGAAGCTTGGCATCATGATTGTGTTGAATTAAAACATTTAATTTCATTCCTCAATTACTGTAACAATCTCTCTCTCTCTCTCTCTCTCTCTCTCTCTCTCTCTCTCTCTCTCTCTCTCTCTCTCTCTCTCTCTCTCTCACTTTTATTGCTCGTCCTGTACCACAGCTCTCTCCCCCTTTACTCTTCCAGCAATCAAATCGTTAAAACCCCTTTGTTGTAATTGGTTGCAATGCAGTGGAGTGTATCCTCTGTAACGGCTCTCCATATTCTGGCGAGTTCTCTCTCGCGCGAACACTTCACAAGTTGGAACGAATTGACGTTTCGAAAAGGGAAAGGTGAAAGAGAAGAATTATTCTTCTATTCATCTTTTATTGCCTTCGCCAAAACCGAAGAATTTTTGTGGTGTATGTATTCACCCTTGTCGTCGTTTATTTGTTTCTGAGCAAAAGGCACAAAAACTACTTTACCGATTTTGACCAAACTTGGTATTCATGGGTTTAACCCAAGGATGAATATGTAACATTGTGGATAAAGTACATCAAAGTACAAGTACACACGAGTACTTTGAAATTATTCGCAATGTTAAGTAACTAGCAAATATTTTGGTAGTTAATTATTTATTTGTGAAGAGTATTTCACAAAAACTATTGAACCAATTTCAACCAAACTTGGTGGACATGTGAGGTAGGACCCAAGGACGAACCTATTAGATTTTGAAGAAAATACATGGAAATACAAGTACGCTGTGGAGTTAAGAGTAAAATAAGAATGTTTGGCTTGGCGAAGGTATGCTCTCTACTGAGTGCCCCTCTAGTTATTCAATGCGGAAGAATCTCTCTCTCTCTCTCTCTCTCTCTCTCTCTCTCTCTCTCCCAAGT
>NC_090727.1:79054580-79057080 GCF_036898095.1 Palaemon carinicauda | reverse complement strand
TAAATTAAAATACAAACCAGAGGCCATAAAATAAGAAAAAAAAAATTAAATAAAATTAAAAAAAAACTCTAAACAGGTATATGGTAATTTATAAATTAAAATACAAACCAGAAACCATAAAATAAGAAAACAAAATATTAAATAAAATTAAAAAAAAAACAATAAAAGTAAATAATTTCTAAATTAAAATACGAACCAGAAGCCATAAGGTAAGAAAAGTGAGAACAACAAAAAGTGACGTTTCTCCTTAAAAGCAATTTCCCAGACTTTTTCATAGTGGCTGCGTCCAGGCGTGCTTATGGCAGCTGGCTCGTCAAAAGGTGATAACTGAACGTTTTACTATGGGAACATAAGAGTATATGAAGTATATGAAAATACCTAAAACTAAACTAAATATTTTAAGAGTATATGCTATATTTTGGTCGGTTAAGCTCTTGGATTAGAACACTATTTCCCTAAAATGAGTCTCTCCTATGTAATAAACAAGTTTCTGACTATATATATATATATATATATATATATATATATATATACATATATATATATATATATATATATATATATATATATATATATTTATATTATACATATATATATATATGTATATATATATATATATATATATATATATATATATATATATGTACGTATATATATATATATATATATATATATATATATATATATACATATATATATATATACATATATATATATATATATATATATATATATATATATACTGGTAAAATCTAACCAAGGCCGTTTGCGTCAATAGACGATGATGATGATGATATATATATATATATATATATATATATATATATATATATATATATATAAATACACACACATATATATATATATATATATATAAATACACACACACATATATATATATATATATATATATATATATATATATATATATTATATATTTATATATATATATATATATATATATATATATATATAAGAAATTATTCAAACCTACGCTTCACATTTATAGATACACCGAACTGACCAAGCTTACTTTAAACACCATAACTGAAAAGTTTATGACGTCACACCAATTACTAATGCAAAAAATACTGATGATTCTAAAGAAACAATTCCAGGTTAGTAAAAACAAAAGGTTGTGTATTTCTCTACTTTCATATTGAGTTCAGGGTCACTACAGCTACCAGTACAAAGGTTTCGTTATATATTTTTTTTTTTTACTTGGATCAACATCAGACATCTAAAGCCGAAGAGAAACAGATTGAATTTTTTTTTTTTGCTGGTGCTCTGACTAAATTAAATTAATAAAAAGTATATAAAAAAAAAAAACCTGGAACAGCAGAAGAGAAGAAATTTTTATTTTTCCATTATTCTTGTATGAGTGTATATGTATGTGTCTATTTACTTCCTTATTTTTCCTTTCCTTACTGGGCTATTTTTCCCTGTTGGAGCCCTTGGGCTTATAGCATCCTGTTTTTTCATCTAGAGTTGCAGCTTAGCTAGTAATAATAATAATAATAATAATAATAATAATAAAACCCAATGGATGTTTCCAAATGACGACCTTGAGGCACTGTGACCCGGTATTTTCAATGACCTCTTCTGTTCACGAAGGAACAATTCCGCACGTTCTACAAAAGGTTATATAATACGAAACCTCGCTCAACGACCACTCTTGTTCAAGGTTTGCTTTCTCAGAGGGCAGGAGGGGTCTTCACCGAGAGAGAGAGAGAGAGAGAGAGAGAGAGAGAGATTTTCGAAGCAGTAACCTAAATATTCAAAGATTTGCAAGGGCGCCACAATCAATTATAAAATAATAAGTCCCTGACTGGCGTTTTCTTGTGTTTGCAATTTCACCATCCTTATGAGGTAAGAATAGGAGGATGGCCTATCTCTAACAGCTGAGTCATCAGCAGTCATTGCCTGGGTCTCCCTGGTCCCAGATTGGATGGAAAGGGGGTCTTGGCGCTGATCACATGTACATTTGGTCAGTCTCTATGGCATTGTCCTACTAGCTAGGGTGATATCACTGGCCCTTGCCTCTGTTATTTATGAATGGACTTTTAAACCTTTAAACTGCTTGGTGTGAGCAAATCATTTTTATTCCATCACAGTAAGTGCCAAATTAAATACTGCATCTATGATTTTCATTGTGGGACACGTTGTTTTACCGGTTTCAGTTCCCTTTGAAAATAAAATGAAATAAACGCAAACATTTGACATAAAATCAGTTTGAGCGAGATAAATGGTCAATGTATCTACATAGAGTACCATTACGTAAGACACTATCGCTTGAGCTCAGCTATTGAATATGATATGAAAAAAGAATTTCTCCAGTGCCTATGACATTTAGGGTTTAGACTACAGCTCCGGAATCACCCCCCCCCGGCCTCCAAAGCCACCCCACTAAAGGTATCACTCCAGTGTTCTCGCTGCAGGAAGGTAATTGCAATCACCCGCCCACTATATTTTATTATGTTCATCTTTTTAATATTAATAT
>NC_090727.1:78982080-79049580 GCF_036898095.1 Palaemon carinicauda | reverse complement strand
CTACAACAACCTTTTCCAGAAAACGGTTCCGTCAACTTTTTCAAACTTCTGAAATCGTTTCCAGTAAATTAGCCAAAGACTAAAACGTTTCACAAATTCATGCATATCAGGAATTCTTCAAAAAAAAAAAAAAAAAAAAAAAAAAAAACCCGAAGATACATTTTCTCTACTAAAATGTTCCTCTTTCCTAAAAAAAAGTTTCTTAAAGTGATCCGATTCCTTAAAGTTCCTAAATTGTACAAAATAAACAACTATTTGATGTGCTAAAACCATACCAAATTAAAGGGGCACTAGATATAGCGCATACCTCCGCCGTGGCAGGTTATTTCTCGACCTTTGCCTTTGACCTTAACATGTATTAATTGGCGTGGATTTTCATACACTCAGATATGAACCAAGTATGAAGTCTATGACAACGATGTCCAAACTAATGGCTGATAACGTTTATTGGACATTTTGCTTAACCGTGACCTTGACCTTTAACTTCCAAATTGTAATAATTTCCCGCTTTTTACATAACAGTTAATTCCTGCAAGTTTCATTACTCTACGATCAAAATTGTGGCCAAGAAGCTGTTCACAAACAAACACAGACACAAACAAACACACAAATACGCAAACAAACACACAGATACACAATCAAACACACAGATAGAGGGGAAAACATAACATCCTTCTAACTTCGTTGGCGGAGGTAACAATAGAGGAATGTGGCTTCAGGATTTAAATATATTCATCCTTAGGAACCTTTCTCAGCAAGGACACCCAATTCTTCTAGTGCCTTGTAGAGCCCATTTGAAAACTATATAAAACATATAAAAGTTAAAATAATTCACAATTTACAATAAAGAGAAGAAATAAAGAAGAAAATGAACATGGAAGTTGTAGAAAATACAAAAAGTTAAATTCTTGTAGAGCGAAATAAAAAGAATAAAAATTTCTGTGAAAATTGTGAAAATTCCCAGCTTTAGATGAAACGATGGCCATAAAATATAAATTGTCAGAGAAAGCGTAAATAATTCCAGGGCTTTTTATAAAGAGAAGGAAAATAAAATCTGGAAAAAATGGAGATATACATCAACCCATTATAAAGGATTTATTCACGACAAAAAAGGCAAAAGGGAATACTTACAAATGAAATTATTAACTCAAAAGGAAAACGAAATTAAATGTGTGATCTAACGATGGTGGAAATATGTACAGAAAATTTGGAATTATCAATTCAAGGAAAAAAAACTAAAATTAGAAAAAATTAAAATATGATAGATTAAACAAATAACTACCATGGAAAACGAAATTAAATGTGTGATCTAACGATGTGGAAAATATGTACAGAAAATTTGGAATTATCAATTCAAGGAAACAGAAAACTTGGAAAAAAATGAAATAAAAAAAAAAATAAAATACAATTCATTAAACAAATAACTAAATTGGAAAAAAATCACTGGATAAAATCTAATAATGTGTGAAACAGAAAAAGAAAATATTGAATTATCAATACCGGGAAACAAAAAATTTTAAAATATAAAATTAAACAAATTAAAATATAATAGATTAAACAAATAACTAAAATTGAAAAAAAAAATCAATGGATGAGATCTAACGATGTTCGAAATAGAAAAAGGAAATATGGAATTATCAATCCCGGGAAAAAAATTGAAAAAAAATATTAAAATATAATACATTAAACAAATAACTAAAATGGAAAAATAAAGCTATGGATGATATCTAATGATGTGTAAAATAAAAAAAAAATAAAAAAATTTGAATTATCAATTCCAGAAAGCATAAACCATTTTAGAAAATTAAAACTAAAAAAAAAAATAAAAATAACAGATAACAACAAATAAATACTTCTCAAGTATTGCCTTGAAATTCTTTAAATCTTAACTACTACACTGTTATAAAAAAAAGTAATTTTAATCAGAAATTCTCCGCAAAAAATATACTGTTCTCAGCCGTATTTCAGTAAAATACAGGCGACCGTAATTTTACCATACATTGTTATTATCTTTTACGAGTTAGTGACCGTAGTATCATTCCTCTACGCTGCTCAAAATGGTCCAATGAGACCGGTTTCCTTCAAAGGAAATAGATTGCTAATAATCCTCAACAAAGTTATATTCAATTTTCATAAGCAACTTCGCACTCCCCACGAGATATTAGTTCACAAAACTTTCAAATGGGCTCCACAAGGCATTAGAAGAGTTGGAAGACCCAGGCCTACATGGCTGAGGACTATGAAGCATGAAGTAGGATATGATGAATGGAGAAGTATAGATTTAAAAGCTCAAGGTAGAGACGAATGGCGAAACCGTCTTGGTTAGGTTTCGCCATTCGTCTCTTCCTTGAGCTTTTAAATCTATACTTCTCCATTCATCATATCCTACTTCATGCTTCATAGTCCTCAGCCATGTAGGCCTGGGTCTTCCAACTCTTCTAATGCCTTGTGGAGCCCATTTGAAAGTTTGGTGAATTAATATCTTTTGGGGTGTGCGAAAGTACTCATGAAAATTACGTCAATAGGCGTGGGAGATGATGATGATGATGATGAAACTTTATAAAAAACGGATGAAAAAAATGAAATGAGGGACATGTTGGATTCACTAACTAGGCCATTACATAAATAATTTTCAATTGACTATCTGGCAACTTTATCTAAATAACATAAATAATACTGATATCAAATGACATCCTTAATACTACGAATAAACAAAAAATATATTTCTACTAAAATTATTCTTTCTCCAATATTAGAGCAGACATTTTTGGGGAAGTAATGCAATTGATAAATGACGCTTTCATTCAAGAGCAAAATGCTTTTGATGTTTTAACCTACATAATAAATCCCAGGTTTATAGAATTGTGTCGGATACAAACATAATGGACAATGGAAGTATGATTACTCCATTTTTTTTTTATTCTTTTTATTCTTATAATCAGGTCAGGTGCATCAATAAAAACTCAATTTATATTTTCATCATAATTACATGTTTCTAGGAAGGCCTAACGACGACGACAACAACAACAACAACAACAACAACAACAACAACAACAACAACAACAATAAAAAAAAAAGAAACATTACCGTCTTTATCTAATATTTTCATTCGTCTTCTCATGACAACTCCATTTATATTTTCATCATAATTACATGCTTCTATGAAAGTACAACAACAACAACAACAACAACGACAACAACAACAATAACAAAAATAGAAACATTACTGTCTTTATCTAATACTTTCTTTCGCCTTCTCTTAACAACTCGATTTATATTTTCAACATTATTACATGTTTCTAGGAAGGTATAACAAGAACAAGAATAACAACAACAACAACAACAACAACAACAAAGAAACATTACTGTCTTTATCTAATACTTTCATCCGTCTTCTCATAACAACTCGATTTATATTTTCATCATAATTACATGTTTCTAGGAAGGAATTACTACCTACAAAAATAACAACAACAACAACAACAGCAACTAAGAAACATCATTGTCTTTTTATATAACGCATTCATCCGTCTTCTCATAACAATTAGATTTATATATTCAGAATAATTATATGTTTCTAGGAAGGCCTAACAACAACAACAACAACAACAACAACAACAAAAATAGAAACATTGCTGTCTTTATCTAATACTTTTGTCTTCTCATAACTCGATTTATATTTTCACCATAATTACATGCTTCTATGAAAGTATAACAACAACAACAACAACAACAATAAAGAAACATTACTGTCTTTATCTAATACTTTCATCCGTCTTCTCATAACAACTCGATTTATATTTTCATCATAATTACATGTTTCTAGGAAGGTATAACAACAACAACAGCAACAACAACAAAAAAGAAAAATAACTCTTTTTATATAACATTTTCCTCCGTCTTCTCATAACAACTCGATTGATAATTTTGTATCACCCGTGTGTCACACGATCGTACACAGTAACGACATTTCTCTTTTTTGTATATATTATCCTTTGTATCTTCGCTCTCCCCTCGCACTGACAGCAACTTGCATCAACCTGTCTGCTTTTCTTATTGTTAACTGTTAACAGAACCGGTTGCCGGCTGGACAAGAAATAGCCTGATGTATTTTGTGACTTTCTTGCCGGGACTATAAACTCGATGTTCTGTAATAAAGTTACTCAGTTGCTTCCATCTCGCCTTTTGAGTTACAACCTACTTTTGGCCCGTCATATTTTCATCATAATTACATGTTTCTATGAAGGCATAACAACAAGAACAACAACAACAACAGCAACAACGACAACGAAAAATAACTGTCTTTTTATCCAACACTTTCATCCGTGTTTCCAGACTATTAAAAATTACAGCGTCTATTTACGTTAATCGTTGCCTTCATTTTAGCAATTCGACTGAACTACTGTCACTTTACACCATTTCTCCCCTGAGAGAGAGAGAGAGAGAGAGAGAGAGAGAGAGAGAGAGAGAGAGAGAGAGAGAGAGAGACGCTGAAAACAGTCCATCAATTAACGGCATTGTGACATTATGTATTTTCGCAAAGCCTTTGCCTCGTCATTATTAATGCAATTTCAATTACCAGACCAATTTCATTCGAGATTTTTCGCTTACAATTTCTCGCTACCCGGTTAAAAAACCTTTCGCTTACAGCATGATTATACCTTGAGTAACAATGAGGCGCGAGATGAAAATGACAAAGCTCTATATGAACTAGAGGGGCACCTCAGTAGCGCATTTCTCGACCTTTTGATCGACCTTGACATGTATTAATTGGCGTGGATTTTCTTACACTCAAATATGAACAAAGTTTAAAGTCTCAGTGACAACGATGTCCAAACTTATGACTGATTAAGGAAATTGGATATTTTGCTTGACCGTGACCTTAACCTTTAACCTTGACCTTCCAAAATCTAACCTCTTACACCTTTTTATACAACAGTTAATCACTGTAGGTTACCTTACTCTACGATTAAAACTGTGGCCAGGAAGCTGTTCACAAACAAACACCCCTACAGTGGGTAAAATATAACCTCCTTCCAGCACAAAAAGGGACGAAAGGAAGGGAAGAAAGAGAAGAATAAAGGGACGAAAGGAAAGGAAGAAAGAGAAGAATAAAGAGACGAATGGAAGGGAAGAAAGAGAAGAATAAAGAGACGAAAGGGAGGGAAGAAAGAGAAGAATAAAGAGACGAAAGGAAGGGAAGAAAGAGAAGAATAAAGGGACGAAAGGAAAGGAAGAAAGAGAAGAATAAAGAGACGAATGGAAGGGAAGAAAGAGAAGAATAAAGTGACGAAAGGAAGGGAAGAAAGAGAAGAATAAAGGGACGAAAGGAAAGGAAGAAAGAGAAGAATAAAGAGACGAAAGGAAGGGAAAAAAGAGAAGAATAAAGGGACGAAAGGAAGGGAAGAAAGAGAAGAATAAAGAGACGAAAGGAAGGGAAGAAAGAGAAGAATAAAGAGACGAAAGGAAGGGATGAAAGAGAAGAATAAAGGGACGAAAGGAAAGGAAGAAAGAGAAGAATAAAGGGGCGAAAGGAAAGGAAGAAAGAGAAGAATAAAGAGACGAATGGAAGGGAAGAAAGAGAAGAACAAAGAGACGAAAGGAAGGGAAGAAAGAGAAGAATAAAGAGACGAAAAGAAGGGAAGAAAGAGAAGAATAAAGGGACGAAAGGAAAGGAAGAAAGAGAAGAATAAAGAGACGAATGGAAGGGAAGAAAGAGAAGAATAAAGAGACGAAAGGAAGGGAAGAAAGAGAAGAATGAAGAGACGAAAGGAAGGGAAGAAAGAGAAGAATAAAGAGACGAAAGGAAGGGAAGAAAGAGAAGAATAAAGAGACGAAAGGAAGGTAAGAAAGAGAAGAATAAAGGGACGAAAGGAAAGGAAGAAAGAGAAGAATAAAGGGACGAAAGGAAAGAAAGAAAGAGAAGAATAAAGGGACGAATGGAAGGGAAGAAAGAGAAGAATAAAGGGACGAAAGGAAGGGAAGAAAGAGAAGAATAAAGAGACGAAAGGAAGGGAAGAACGAGAAGAATAAAGAGACGAAAGGAAAGGAAGAAAGAGAAGAATAAAGAGACGAAAGGAAGGGCAGAAAGAGAAGAATAAAGGGACGAAAGGAAGGGAAGAAAGAGAAGAATAAAGAGACGAAAGGAAGGGAAGAAAGAGAAGAATAAAGAGACGAAAGGAAAGGAAGAAAGAGAAGAATAAAGAGACGAAAGGAAGGGAAGAAAGAGAAGAATAAAGGGACGAAAGGAAGGGAAGAAAGAGAAGAATAAAGTGACGAAAGGAAGGGAAGAAAGAGAAGAATAAAGGGACGAAAGGAAAGGAAGAAAGAGAAGAATAAAGAGACGAAAGGAAAGGAAGAAAGAGAAGAATAAAGAGACGAAAGGAAGGGAAGAAAGAGAAGAATAAAGAGACGAAAGGAAGGGAAGAAAGAGAAGAATAAAGAGACGAAAAGAAGGGAAGAAAGAGAAGAATAAAGAGACGAAAGGAAGGGAAGAAAGAGAAGAATAAAGAGACGAAAGGAAGGGAAGAAAGAGAAGAATAAAGAGACGAAAGGAAGGGAAGAAAGAGAAGAATAAAGAGACGAAAGGAAGGGAAGAAAGAGAAGAATAAAGAGACGAAAAGAAGGGAAGAAAGAGAAGAAAAAAGAGACGAAAGGAAGGGAAGAAAGAGAAGAATAAAGAGACGAAAGGAAGGGAAGAAAGAGAAGAATAAAGGGACGAAAGGAAAGGAAGAAAGAGAAGAATAAAGAGACGAAAGGAAGGGAAGAAAGAGAAGAATAAAGAGACGAAAGGAAGGGAAGAAAGAGAAGAATAAAGGGACGAAAGGAAAGGAAGAAAGAGAAGAATAAAGAGACGAAAGGAAGGGAAGAAAGAGAAGAATAAAGAGACGAAAGGAAGGGAAGAAAGAGAAGAATAAAGAGACGAAAGGAAGGGAAGAAAGAGAAGAATAAAGGGAGGAAAGGAAAGGAAAAAGAGAAGAATAAAGAGACGAATGGAAGGGAAGAAAGAGAAGAATAAAGGGACGAAAGGAAAGGAAGAAAGAGAAGAATAAAGAGACGAAAGGAAGGGAAGAAAGAGAAGAATAAAGGGACGAAAGGAAAGGAAGAAAGAGAAGAATAAAGAGACGAAAGGAAGGGAAGAAAGAGAAGAATAAAGAGACGAAAGGAAGGGAAGAAAGAGAAGAATAAAGAGACGAAAGGAAGGGAAGAAAGAGAAGAATAAAGAGACGAAAGGAAGGGAAGAAAGAGAAGAATAAAGAGACGAAAGGAAAGGAAGAAAGAGAAGAATAAAGAGACGAAAGGAAGGGAAAAAAGAGAAGAATAAAGGGACGAAAGGAAGGGAAGAAAGAGAAGAATAAAGAGACGAAAGGAAGGGAAGAAAGAGAAGAATAAAGAGACGAAAGGAAGGGAAGAAAGAGAAGAATAAAGAGACGAATGGAAGGGAAGAAAGAGAAGAATAAAGAGACGAAAGGAAGGGAAGAAAGAGAAGAATAAAGAGACGAATGGAAGGGAAGAAAGAGAAGAATAAAGAGACGAAAGGAAGGGAAGAAAGAGAAGAATAAAGAGACGAAAGGAAGGGAAGAAAGAGAAGAATAAAGGGACGAAAGGAAGGGAAGAAAGAGAAGAATAAAGAGACGAAAGGAAGGGAAGAAAGAGAAGAATAAAGAGACGAAAGGAAGGGAAGAAAGAGAAGAATAAAGAGACGAAAGGAAGGGAAGAAAGAGAAGAATAAAGAGACGAAAGGAAGGGAAGAAAGAGAAGAATAAAGAGACGAAAGGAAGGGAAGAAAGAGAAGAATAAAGAGACGAATGGAAGGGAAGAAAGAGAAGAATAAAGAGACGAATGGAAGGGAAGAAAGAGAAGAATAAAGAGACGAAAGGAAGGGAAGAAAGAGAAGAATAAAGGGACGAAAGGAAGGGAAGAAAGAGAAGAATAAAGAGACGAAAGGAAGGGAAGAAAGAGAAGAATAAAGAGACGAAAGGAAGGGAAGAAAGAGAAGAATAAAGAGACGAAAGGAAGGGAAGAAAGAGAAGAATAAAGGGAGGAAAGGAAAGGAAAAAAGAGAAGAATAAAGAGACGAATGGAAGGGAAGAAAGAGAAGAATAAAGGGACGAAAGGAAGGGAAGAAAGAGAAGAATAAAGAGACGAAAGGAAGGGAAGAAAGAGAAGAATAAAGAGACGAAAGGAAGGGAAGAAAGAGAAGAATAAAGAGACGAAAGGAAGGGAAGAAAGAGAAGAATAAAGAGACGAAAGGAAGGAAGAAAGAGAAGAATAAAGAGACGAAAGGAAGGGAAAAAAGAGAAGAATAAAGGGACGAAAGGAAGGGAAGAAAGAGAAGAATAAAGAGACGAAAGGAAGGGAAGAAAGAGAAGAATAAAGAGACGAAAAGAAGGGAAGAAAGAGAAGAATAAAGGGACGAAAGGAAAGGAAGAAAGAGAAGAATAAAGGGACGAATGGAAGGGAAGAAAGAGAAGAATAAAGGGACGAAAGGAAGGGAAGAAAGAGAAGAATAAAGAGACGAAAGGAAAGGAAGAAAGAGAAGAATAAAGAGACGAAAGGAAGGGAAGAAAGAGAAGAATAAAGAGACGAAAGGAAGGGAAGAAAGAGAAGAATAAAGAGACGAAAGGAAGGGAAGAAAGAGAAGAATAAAGAGACGAAAGGAAAGGAAGAAAGAGAAGAATAAAGAGACGAAAGGAAAGGAAGAAAGAGAAGAATAAAGAGACGAAAGGAAGGGAAGAAAGAGAAGAATAAAGAGACGAAAGGAAGGGAAGAAAGAGAAGAATAAAGAGACGAAAGGAAGGGAAGAAAGAGAAGAATAAAGGGACGAAAGGAAAGGAAGAAAGAGAAGAATAAAGAGACGAAAGGAAGGGAAGAAAGAGAAGAATAAAGAGACGAAAGGAAGGGAAGAAAGAGAAGAATAAAGGGACGAAAGGAAGGGAAGAAAGAGAAGAATAAAGGGACGAAAGGAAGGGAAGAAAGAGAAGAATAAAGAGACGAATGGAAGGGAAGAAAGAGAAGAATAAAGAGACGAAAGGAAGGGAAGAAAGAGAAGAATAAAGAGACGAAAGGAAGGGAAGAAAGAGAAGAATAAAGGGACGAAAGGAAAGGAAGAAAGAGAAGAATAAAGAGACGAATGGAAGGGAAGAAAGAGAAGAATAAAGGGACGAAAGGAAGGGAAGAAAGAGAAGAATAAAGGGACGAAAGGAAGGGAAGAAAGAGAAGAATAAAGAGACAAAAGGAAGGGAAGAAAGAGAAGAATAAAGGGACGAAAGGAAAGGAAGAAAGAGAAGAATAAAGAGACGAAAGGAAGGGAAGAAAGAGAAGAATAAAGAGACGAAAGGAAGGGAAGAAAGAGAAGAATAAAGGACGAAAGGAAGGGAAGAAAGAGAAGAATAAAGGGACGAAAGGAAAGGAAGAAAGAGAAGAATAAAGAGACGAAAGGAAGGGAAGAAAGAGAAGAATAAAGGGACGAAAGGAAGGGAAGAAAGAGAAGAATAAAGAGACGAAAGGAAGGGAAGAAAGAGAAGAATAAAGAGACGAAAGGAAGGGAAGAAAGAGAAGAATAAAGGGACGAAAGGAAGGGAAGAAAGAGAAGAATAAAGGGACGAATGGAAGGGAAGAAAGAGAAGAAAAAGGGACGAAAGGAAGAAGAAAGAGAAGAAGAAAGAGAAGAATAAAGAGACGAAAGGAAGGGAAGAAAGAGAAGAATAAAGGGACGAAAGGAAGGGAAGAAAGAGAAGAATAAAGAGACGAAAGGAAGGGAAGAAAGAGAAGAATAAAGGGACGAAAGGAAGGGAAGAAAGAGAAGAATAAAGGGACGAATGGAAGGGAAGAAAGAGAAGAATAAAGGGAACGAATGGAAGGGAAGAAAGAGAAGAATAAAGGGACGAAAGGAAGGGAAGAAAGAGAAGAATAAAGAGACGAAAGGAAGGGAAGAAAGAGAAGAATAAAGAGACGAAAGGAAGGGAAGAAAGAGAAGAATAAAGGGACGAAAGGAAAGGAAGAAAGAGAAGAATAAAGAGACGAAAGGAAGGGAAGAAAGAGAAGAATAAAGAGACGAAAGGAAGGGAAGAAAGAGAAGAATAAAGGGACGAAAGGAAAGGAAGAAAGAGAAGAATAAAGAGACGAAAGGAAGGGAAGAAAGAGAAGAATAAAGAGACGAAAGGAAGGGAAGAAAGAGAAGAATAAAGAGACGAAAGGAAGGGAAGAAAGAGAAGAATAAAGGGACGAAAGGAAGGGAAGAAAGAGAAGAATAAAGGGACGAAAGGAAAGGAAGAAAGAGAAGAATAAAGGGACGAATGGAAGGGAAGAAAGAGAAGAATAAAGGACGAAATGGAAGGGAAGAAAGAGAAGAATAAAGGAACGAAAGGAAGGGAAGAAAGAGAAGAATAAAGAGACGAAAGGAAGGGAAGAAAGAGAAGAATAAAGAGACGAAAGGAAGGGAAGAAAGAGAAGAATAAAGAGACGAAAGGAAGGGAAGAAAGAGAAGAATAAAGAGACGAAAGGAAGGGAAGAAAGAGAAGAATAAAGAGACGAAAGGAAGGGAAGAAAGAGAAGAATAAAGGGACGAAAGGAAGGGAAGAAAGAGAAGAATAAAGAGACAAATGGAAGGGAAGAAAGAGAAGAATAAAGAGACGAAAGGAAGGGAAGAAAGAGAAGAATAAAGGGACGAAAGGAAGGGAAGAAAGAGAAGAATAAAGGGACGAAAGGAAGGGAAGAAAGAGAAGAATAAAGAGACGAAAGGAAGGGAAGAAAGAGAAGAATAAAGGGACGAATGGAAGGGAAGAAAAAGAAGAATAAAGAGACGAAAGGAAGGGAAGAAAGAGAAGAATAAAGAGACGAAAGGAAGGAAGAAAGAGAAGAATAAAGGGACGAAAGGAAAGGAAGAAAGAGAAGAATAAAGAGACGAAAGGAAGGGAAGAAAGAGAAGAATAAAGAGACGAAAAGAAGGGAAGAAAGAGAAGAATAAAGAGACGAAAGGAAGGGAAGAAAGAGAAGAATAAAGGGACGAAAGGAAGGGAAGAAAGAGAAGAATAAAGAGACGAAAGGAAGGGAAGAAAGAGGAGAATAAAGAGACGAAAGGAAGGGAAGAAAGAGAAGAATAAAGAGACGAAAGGAAGGGAAGAAAGAGAAGAATAAAGAGACGAAAGGAAGGGAAGAAAGAGAAGAATAAAGAGACGAAAGGAAGGGAAGAAAGAGAAGAATAAAGAGACGAAAGGAAGGGAAGAAAGAGAAGAATAAAGGGACGAAAGGAAAGGAAGAAAGAGAAGAATAAAGGGACGAATGGAAGGGAAGAAAGAGAAGAATAAAGGGACGAAAGGAAAGGAAGAAAGAGAAGAATAAAGGGACGAATGGAAGGGAAGAAAGAGAAGAATAAAGGGACGAATGGAAGGGAAGAAAGAGAAGAATAAAGGGACAAATGGAAAGGAAGAAAGAGAAGAATAAAGAGACGAAAGGAAGGGAAGAAAGAGAAGAATAAAGAGACGAATGGAAGGGAAGAAAGAGAAGAATAAAGAGACGAAAGGAAGGGAAGAAAGAGAAGAATAAAGGGACGAAAGGAAAGGAAAAAGAGAAGAATAAAGAGACGAATGGAAGGGAAGAAAGAGAAGAATAAAGAGACGAAGGAAGGGAAGAAAGAGAAGAATAAAGGGACGAAAGGAAGGGAAGAAAGAGAAGAATAAAGAGACGAAAGGAAGGGAAGAAAGAGAAGAATAAAGAGACGAAAGGAAGGGAAGAAAGAGAAGAATAAAGGGACGAAAGGAAGGGAAGAAAGAGAAGAATAAAGAGACGAAGGAAGGGAAGAAAGAGAAGAATAAAGGGAGAAAGGAAGGGAAGAAAGAGAAGAATAAAGAGACGAATGGAAGGGAAGAAAGAGAAGAATAAAGAGACGAAAGGAAGGGAAGAAAGAGAAGAATAAAGGGACGAAAGGAAGGAAGAAAGAGAAGAATAAAGAGACGAATGGAAGGGAAGAAAGAGAAGAATAAAGAGACGAAGGAAGGGAAGAAAGAGAAGAATAAAGGGACGAAAGGAAGGGAAGAAAGAGAAGAATAAAGGGACGAAAGGAAGGGAAGAAAGAGAAGAATAAAGGGACGAAAGGAAGGAAGAAAGAGAAGAATAAAGGGACGAAAGGAAGGGAAGAAAGAGAAGAATAAAGGGACGAAAGGAAGGGAAGAAAGAGAAGAATAAAGGGAACGAAAGGAAGGGAAGAAAGAGAAGAATAAAGAGACGAAAGGAAGGGAAGAAAGAGAAGAATAAAGAGACGAAAGGAAGGGAAGAAAGAGAAGAATAAAGGGACGAAAGGAAGGGAAGAAAGAGAAGAATAAAGGGACGAAAGGAAGGGAAGAAAGAGAAGAATAAAGAGACGAAAGGAAGGGAAGAAAGAGAAGAATAAAGAGACGAAAGGAAGGGAAGAAAGAGAAGAATAAAGGGACGAAAGGAAGGGAAGAAAGAGAAGAATAAAGGGACGAAAGGAAGGGAAGAAAGAGAAGAATAAAGGGACGAAAGGAAGGGAAGAAAGAGAAGAATAAAGGGACGAAAGGAAGGGAAGAAAGAGAAGAATAAAGAGACGAAAGGAAGGGAAGAAAGAGAAGAATAAAGAGACGAAAGGAAGGGAAGAAAGAGAAGAATAAAGAGACGAAAGGAAGGGAAGAAAGAGAAGAATAAAGAGACGAAAGGAAGGGAAGAAAGAGAAGAATAAAGGGACGAAAGGAAGGGAAGAAAGAGAAGAATAAAGGGACGAAAGGAAGGGAAGAAAGAGAAGAATAAAGAGAGAAAGGAAGGGAAGAAAGAGAAGAATAAAGAGACGAAAGGAAGGGAAGAAAGAGAAGAATAAAGAGACGAAAGGAAGGGAAGAAAGAGAAGAATAAAGGGAACGAAAGGAAGGGAAGAAAGAGAAGAATAAAGAGACGAAAGGAAGGGAAGAAAGAGAAGAATAAAGAGACGAAAGGAAGGGAAGAAAGAGAAGAATAAAGGGAGAAAGGAAGGGAAGAAAGAGAAGAATAAAGAGACGAAAGGAAGGGAAGAAAGAGAAGAATAAAGAGACGAAAGGAAGGGAAGAAAGAGAAGAATAAAGAGACGAAAGGAAGGGAAGAAAGAGAAGAATAAAGAGACGAAAGGAAGGGAAGAAAGAGAAGAATAAAGAGACGAAAGGAAGGGAAGAAAGAGAAGAATAAAGAGACGAAAGGAAGGGAAGAAAGAGAAGAATAAAGAGACGAAAGGAAGGGAAGAAAGAGAAGAATAAAGGGACGAAAGGAAGGGAAGAAAGAGAAGAATAAAGAGACGAAAGGAAGGGAAGAAAGAGAAGAATAAAGGGACGAAAGGAAGGGAAGAAAGAGAAGAATAAAGAGACGAAAGGAAGGGAAGAAAGAGAAGAATAAAGGGACGAAAGGAAGGGAAGAAAGAGAAGAATAAAGGGACGAAAGGAAGGGAAGAAAGAGAAGAATAAAGAGACGAAGGAAGGGAAGAAAGAGAAGAATAAAGAGACGAAAGGAAGGGAAGAAAGAGAAGAATAAAGGGACGAAAGGAAGGGAAGAAAGAGAAGAATAAAGGGACGAAAGGAAGGGAAGAAAGAGAAGAATAAAGGAGACGAAAGGAAGGGAAGAAAGAGAAGAATAAAGGGACGAAAGGAAGGGAAGAAAGAGAAGAATAAAGAGACGAAAGGAAGGGAAGAAAGAGAAGAATAAAGGAGACGAAAGGAAGGGAAGAAAGAGAAGAATAAAGAGACGAAAGGAAGGGAAGAAAGAGAAGAATAAAGGGACGAAAGGAAGGAAGAAAGAGAAGAATAAAGGGACGAAAGGAAGGGAAGAAAGAGAAGAATAAAGGGACGAAAGGAAGGGAAGAAAGAGAAGAATAAAGAACGAAAGGAAGGGAAGAAAGAGAAGAATAAAGAGACGAAAGGAAGGGAAGAAAGAGAAGAATAAAGGGAACGAAAGGAAGGGAAGAAAGAGAAGAATAAAGAGACGAAAGGAAGGGAAGAAAGAGAAGAATAAAGAGACGAAAGGAAGGGAAGAAAGAGAAGAATAAAGAGACGAAAGGAAGGGAAGAAAGAGAAGAATAAAGAGACGAAAGGAAGGGAAGAAAGAGAAGAATAAAGAGACGAAAGGAAGGGAAGAAAGAGAAGAATAAAGGGACGAAAGGAAGGGAAGAAAGAGAAGAATAAAGGGACGAAAGGAAGGGAAGAAAGAGAAGAATAAAGGAGACGAAAGGAAGGGAAGAAAGAGAAGAATAAAGAGACGAAAGGAAGGGAAGAAAGAGAAGAATAAAGGGACGAAAGGAAGGGAAGAAAGAGAAGAATAAAGAGACGAAAGGAAGGGAAGAAAGAGAAGAATAAAGAGACGAAAGGAAGGGAAGAAAGAGAAGAATAAAGAGACGAAAGGAAGGGAAGAAAGAGAAGAATAAAGGGACGAAAGGAAGGGAAGAAAGAGAAGAATAAAGGGACGAAAGGAAGGGAAGAAAGAGAAGAATAAAGGGACGAAAGGAAGGGAAGAAAGAGAAGAATAAAGAGACGAAAGGAAGGGAAGAAAGAGAAGAATAAAGAGACGAAAGGAAGGGAAGAAAGAGAAGAATAAAGAGACGAAAGGAAGGGAAGAAAGAGAAGAATAAAGAGACGAAAGGAAGGGAAGAAAGAGAAGAATAAAGGGACGAAAGGAAGGGAAGAAAGAGAAGAATAAAGAGACGAAAGGAAGGGAAGAAAGAGAAGAATAAAGAGACGAAAGGAAGGGAAGAAAGAGAAGAATAAAGAGACGAAAGGAAGGGAAGAAAGAGAAGAATAAAGAGACGAAAGGAAGGGAAGAAAGAGAAGAATAAAGGACGAAAGGAAGGGAAGAAAGAGAAGAATAAAGAGACGAAAGGAAGGGAAGAAAGAGAAGAATAAAGAGACGAAAGGAAGGAAGAAAGAGAAGAATAAAGAGACGAAAGGAAAGGAAGAAAGAGAAGAATAAAGAGACGAAAGGAAGGGAAGAAAGAGAAGAATAAAGAGACGAAAGGAAGGGAAGAAAGAGAAGAATAAAGAGACGAAAGGAAGGGAAGAAAGAGAAGAATAAAGAGACGAAAGGAAGGGAAGAAAGAGAAGAATAAAGAGACGAAAGGAAGGGAAGAAAGAGAAGAATAAAGGGACGAAAGGAAGGGAAGAAAGAGAAGAATAAAGAGACGAAAGGAAGGGAAGAAAGAGAAGAATAAAGAGACGAAAGGAAGGGAAGAAAGAGAAGAATAAAGAGACGAAAGGAAGGGAAGAAAGAGAAGAATAAAGGAGACGAAAGGAAGGGAAGAAAGAGAAGAATAAAGAGACGAAAGGAAGGGAAGAAAGAGAAGAATAAAGAGACGAAAGGAAGGGAAGAAAGAGAAGAATAAAGGGACGAAAGGAAGGGAAGAAAGAGAAGAATAAAGGACGAATGGAAGGGAAGAAAGAGAAGAATAAAGGGACGAAAGGAAGGGAAGAAAGAGAAGAATAAAGAGACGAAAGGAAGGGAAGAAAGAGAAGAATAAAGGGACGAAAGGAAGGGAAGAAAGAGAAGAATAAAGAGACGAAAGGAAGGGAAGAAAGAGAAGAATAAAGAGACGAAAGGAAGGGAAGAAAGAGAAGAATAAAGAGACGAAAGGAAGGGAAGAAAGAGAAGAATAAAGGGACGAAAGGAAGGGAAGAAAGAGAAGAATAAAGGGACGAAAGGAAGGGAAGAAAGAGAAGAATAAAGAGACGAAAGGAAGGGAAGAAAGAGAAGAATAAAGAGACGAAAGGAAGGGAAGAAAGAGAAGAATAAAGAGACGAAAGGAAGGGAAGAAAGAGAAGAATAAAGAGACGAAAGGAAGGGAAGAAAGAGAAGAATAAAGAGACGAAAGGAAGGAAGAAAGAGAAGAATAAAGAGACGAAAGGAAGGGAAGAAAGAGAAGAATAAAGGGACGAAAGGAAGGGAAGAAAGAGAAGAATAAAGGGACGAAAGGAAGGGAAGAAAGAGAAGAATAAAGAGACGAAAGGAAGGGAAGAAAGAGAAGAATAAAGAGACGAAAGGAAGGGAAGAAAGAGAAGAATAAAGAGACGAAAGGAAGGGAAGAAAGAGAAGAATAAAGAGACGAAAGGAAGGGAAGAAAGAGAAGAATAAAGAGACGAAAGGAAGGGAAGAAAGAGAAGAATAAAGAGACGAAAGGAAGGGAAGAAAGAGAAGAATAAAGAGACGAAAGGAAGGGAAGAAAGAGAAGAATAAAGAGACGAAAGGAAGGGAAGAAAGAGAAGAATAAAGAGACGAAAGGAAGGGAAGAAAGAGAAGAATAAAGGGACGAAAGGAAGGGAAGAAAGAGAAGAATAAAGAGACGAAAGGAAGGGAAGAAAGAGAAGAATAAAGAGACGAAAGGAAAGGAAGAAAGAGAAGAATAAAGAGACGAAAGGAAGGGAAGAAAGAGAAGAATAAAGAGACGAAAGGAAGGGAAGAAAGAGAAGAATAAAGAGACGAAAGGAAGGGAAGAAAGAGAAGAATAAAGAGACGAAAGGAAGGGAAGAAAGAGAAGAATAAAGAGACGAAAGGAAGGGAAGAAAGAGAAGAATAAAGAGACGAAAGGAAGGGAAGAAAGAGAAGAATAAAGAGACGAAAGGAAGGGAAGAAAGAGAAGAATAAAGAGACGAAAGGAAGGGAAGAAAGAGAAGAATAAAGAGACGAAAGGAAGGGAAGAAAGAGAAGAATAAAGAGACGAAAGGAAGGGAAGAAAGAGAAGAATAAAGAGACGAAAGGAAGGGAAGAAAGAGAAGAATAAAGAGACGAAAGGAAGGGAAGAAAGAGAAGAATAAAGAGACGAAAGGAAGGGAAGAAAGAGAAGAATAAAGAGACGAAAGGAAGGGAAGAAAGAGAAGAATAAAGAGACGAAAGGAAGGGAAGAAAGAGAAGAATAAAGGAGACGAAAGGAAGGGAAGAAAGAGAAGAATAAAGAGACGAAAGGAAGGGAAGAAAGAGAAGAATAAAGAGACGAAAGGAAGGGAAGAAAGAGAAGAATAAAGAGACGAAAGGAAGGGAAGAAAGAGAAGAATAAAGAGACGAAAGGAAGGGAAGAAAGAGAAGAATAAAGAGACGAAAGGAAGGGAAGAAAGAGAAGAATAAAGAGACGAAAGGAAGGGAAGAAAGAGAAGAATAAAGAGACGAAAGGAAGGGAAGAAAGAGAAGAATAAAGAGACGAAAGGAAGGGAAGAAAGAGAAGAATAAAGAGACGAAAGGAAGGGAAGAAAGAGAAGAATAAAGGGACGAAAGGAAGGGAAGAAAGAGAAGAATAAAGAGACGAAAGGAAGGGAAGAAAGAGAAGAATAAAGAGACGAAAGGAAGGGAAGAAAGAGAAGAATAAAGAGACGAAAGGAAGGGAAGAAAGAGAAGAATAAAGAGACGAAAGGAAGGGAAGAAAGAGAAGAATAAAGAGACGAAAGGAAGGGAAGAAAGAGAAGAATAAAGAGACGAAAGGAAGGGAAGAAAGAGAAGAATAAAGAGACGAAAGGAAGGGAAGAAAGAGAAGAATAAAGAGACGAAAGGAAGGGAAGAAAGAGAAGAATAAAGAGACGAAAGGAAGGGAAGAAAGAGAAGAATAAAGAGACGAAAGGAAGGGAAGAAAGAGAAGAATAAAGAGACGAAAGGAAGGGAAGAAAGAGAAGAATAAAGAGACGAAAGGAAGGGAAGAAAGAGAAGAATAAAGAGACGAAAGGAAGGGAAGAAAGAGAAGAATAAAGAGACGAAAGGAAAGGAAGAAAGAGAAGAATAAAGAGACGAAAGGAAGGGAAGAAAGAGAAGAATAAAGAGACGAAAGGAAGGGAAGAAAGAGAAGAATAAAGGGACGAAAGGAAGGGAAGAAAGAGAAGAATAAAGAGACGAAAGGAAGGGAAGAAAGAGAAGAATAAAGAGACGAAAGGAAGGGAAGAAAGAGAAGAATAAAGAGACGAAAGGAAGGGAAGAAAGAGAAGAATAAAGGGAGGAAAGGAAAGGAAGAAAGAGAAGAATAAAGAGACGAATGGAAGGGAAGAAAGAGAAGAATAAAGGGACGAAAGGAAGGGAAGAAAGAGAAGAATAAAGAGACGAAAGGAAGGGAAGAAAGAGAAGAATAAAGAGACGAAAGGAAGGGAAGAAAGAGAAGAATAAAGAGACGAAAGGAAGGGAAGAAAGAGAAGAATAAAGAGACGAAAGGAAGGGAAGAAAGAGAAGAATAAAGAGACGAAAGGAAGGGAAGAAAGAGAAGAATAAAGGGACGAAAGGAAGGGAAGAAAGAGAAGAATAAAGAGACGAAAGGAAGGGAAGAAAGAGAAGAATAAAGAGACGAAAGGAAGGGAAGAAAGAGAAGAATAAAGGGACGAAAGGAAGGGAAGAAAGAGAAGAATAAAGGGACGAAAGGAAGGGAAGAAAGAGAAGAATAAAGGGACGAAAGGAAGGGAAGAAAGAGAAGAATAAAGGACGAAAGGAAGGGAAGAAAGAGAAGAATAAAGAGACGAAAGGAAGGGAAGAAAGAGAAGAATAAAGAGACGAAAGGAAGGGAAGAAAGAGAAGAATAAAGAGACGAAAGGAAGGGAAGAAAGAGAAGAATAAAGAGACGAAAGGAAGGGAAGAAAGAGAAGAATAAAGAGACGAAAGGAAGGGAAGAAAGAGAAGAATAAAGAGACGAAAGGAAGGGAAGAAAGAGAAGAATAAAGAGACGAAAGGAAGGGAAGAAAGAGAAGAATAAAGAGACGAAAGGAAGGGAAGAAAGAGAAGAATAAAGAGACGAAAGGAAGGGAAGAAAGAGAAGAATAAAGAGACGAAAGGAAGGGAAGAAAGAGAAGAATAAAGAGACGAAAGGAAGGGAAGAAAGAGAAGAATAAAGGGACGAAAGGAAGGGAAGAAAGAGAAGAATAAAGGGACGAAAGGAAGGGAAGAAAGAGAAGAATAAAGAGACGAATGGAAGGGAAGAAAGAGAAGAATAAAGAGACGAAAGGAAGGGAAGAAAGAGAAGAATAAAGAGACGAAAGGAAGGGAAGAAAGAGAAGAATAAAGAGACGAAAGGAAGGGAAGAAAGAGAAGAATAAAGAGACGAAAGGAAGGGAAGAAAGAGAAGAATAAAGAGACGAAAGGAAGGGAAGAAAGAGAAGAATAAAGGGACGAAAGGAAGGGAAGAAAGAGAAGAATAAAGAGACGAAAGGAAGGGAAGAAAGAGAAGAATAAAGAGACGAAAGGAAGGGAAGAAAGAGAAGAATAAAGAGACGAAAGGAAGGGAAGAAAGAGAAGAATAAAGAGACGAAAGGAAGGGAAGAAAGAGAAGAATAAAGGACGAAAGGAAGGGAAGAAAGAGAAGAATAAAGGGACGAAAGGAAAGGAAGAAAGAGAAGAATAAAGAGACGAAAGGAAGGGAAGAAAGAGAAGAATAAAGGGACGAAAGGAAGGGAAGAAAGAGAAGAATAAAGAGACGAAAGGAAGGGAAGAAAGAGAAGAATAAAGAGACGAAAGGAAGGGAAGAAAGAGAAGAATAAAGGGACGAAAGGAAGGGAAGAAAGAGAAGAATAAAGGGACGAAAGGAAGGGAAGAAAGAGAAGAATAAAGGGACGAAAGGAAGGGAAGAAAGAGAAGAATAAAGAGACGAAAGGAAGGGAAGAAAGAGAAGAATAAAGAGACGAAAGGAAGGGAAGAAAGAGAAGAATAAAGAGACGAAAGGAAGGGAAGAAAGAGAAGAATAAAGGGACGAAAGGAAGGGAAGAAAGAGAAGAATAAAGGGACGAAAGGAAGGGAAGAAAGAGAAGAATAAAGGGACGAAGGAAGGGAAGAAAGAGAAGAATAAAGGGACGAAAGGAAGGGAAGAAAGAGAAGAATAAAGAGACGAAAGGAAGGGAAGAAAGAGAAGAATAAAGAGACGAAAGGAAGGGAAGAAAGAGAAGAATAAAGGGACGAAAGGAAAGGAAGAAAGAGAAGAATAAAGAGACGAAAGGAAGGGAAGAAAGAGAAGAATAAAGAGACGAAAGGAAGGGAAGAAAGAGAAGAATAAAGAGACGAAAGGAAGGGAAGAAAGAGAAGAATAAAGAGACGAAAGGAAGGGAAGAAAGAGAAGAATAAAGAGACGAAAGGAAGGGAAGAAAGAGAAGAATAAAGAGACGAAAGGAAGGGAAGAAAGAGAAGAATAAAGGGACGAAAGGAAGGGAAGAAAGAGAAGAATAAAGGGACGAAAGGAAGGGAAGAAAGAGAAGAATAAAGGGACGAAAGGAAGGGAAGAAAGAGAAGAATAAAGAGACGAAAGGAAGGGAAGAAAGAGAAGAATAAAGAGACGAAAGGAAGGGAAGAAAGAGAAGAATAAAGAGACGAAAGGAAGGGAAGAAAGAGAAGAATAAAGAGACGAAAGGAAGGGAAGAAAGAGAAGAATAAAGAGACGAAAGGAAGGGAAGAAAGAGAAGAATAAAGAGACGAAAGGAAGGGAAGAAAGAGAAGAATAAAGAGACGAAAGGAAGGGAAGAAAGAGAAGAATAAAGGGACGAAAGGAAGGGAAGAAAGAGAAGAATAAAGAGACGAAAGGAAGGGAAGAAAGAGAAGAATAAAGAGACGAAAGGAAGGGAAGAAAGAGAAGAATAAAGGGACGAAAGGAAGGGAAGAAAGAGAAGAATAAAGGGACGAAAGGAAGGGAAGAAAGAGAAGAATAAAGAGACGAAAGGAAGGGAAGAAAGAGAAGAATAAAGAGACGAAAGGAAGGGAAGAAAGAGAAGAATAAAGGGACGAAAGGAAGGGAAGAAAGAGAAGAATAAAGAGACGAAAGGAAGGGAAGAAAGAGAAGAATAAAGAGACGAAAGGAAGGGAAGAAAGAGAAGAATAAAGGGACGAAAGGAAGGGAAGAAAGAGAAGAATAAAGAGACGAAAGGAAGGGAAGAAAGAGAAGAATAAAGAGACGAAAGGAAGGGAAGAAAGAGAAGAATAAAGAGACGAAAGGAAGGGAAGAAAGAGAAGAATAAAGAGACGAAAGGAAGGGAAGAAAGAGAAGAATAAAGAGACGAAAGGAAGGGAAGAAAGAGAAGAATAAAGAGACGAAAGGAAGGGAAGAAAGAGAAGAATAAAGAGACGAAAGGAAGGGAAGAAAGAGAAGAATAAAGAGACGAAAGGAAGGGAAGAAAGAGAAGAATAAAGAGACGAAAGGAAGGGAAGAAAGAGAAGAATAAAGAGACGAAAGGAAGGGAAGAAAGAGAAGAATAAAGGGACGAAAGGAAGGGAAGAAAGAGAAGAATAAAGGGACGAAAGGAAGGGAAGAAAGAGAAGAATAAAGGGACGAAAGGAAGGGAAGAAAGAGAAGAATAAAGGGACGAAAGGAAGGGAAGAAAGAGAAGAATAAAGGGACGAAAGGAAGGGAAGAAAGAGAAGAATAAAGGGACGAAAGGAAGGGAAGAAAGAGAAGAATAAAGAGACGAAAGGAAGGGAAGAAAGAGAAGAATAAAGAGACGAATGGAAGGGAAGAAAGAGAAGAATAAAGAGACGAAAGGAAGGGAAGAAAGAGAAGAATAAAGAGACGAAAGGAAGGGAAGAAAGAGAAGAATAAAGAGACGAAAGGAAGGGAAGAAAGAGAAGAATAAAGAGACGAAAGGAAGGGAAGAAAGAGAAGAATAAAGAGACGAAAGGAAGGGAAGAAAGAGAAGAATAAAGAGACGAAAGGAAGGGAAGAAAGAGAAGAATAAAGAGACGAAAGGAAGGGAAGAAAGAGAAGAATAAAGGGACGAAAGGAAGGGAAGAAAGAGAAGAATAAAGGACGAAAGGAAGGGAAGAAAGAGAAGAATAAAGAGACGAAAGGAAGGGAAGAAAGAGAAGAATAAAGGGACGAAAGGAAGGGAAGAAAGAGAAGAATAAAGAGACGAAAGGAAGGGAAGAAAGAGAAGAATAAAGGGAGAAAGGAAGGGAAGAAAGAGAAGAATAAAGAGACGAAAGGAAGGGAAGAAAGAGAAGAATAAAGAGACGAAAGGAAGGGAAGAAAGAGAAGAATAAAGGGACGAAATGGAAGGGAAGAAAGAGAAGAATAAAGGACGAAAGGAAGGGAAGAAAGAGAAGAATAAAGAGACGAAAGGAAGGGAAGAAAGAGAAGAATAAAGAGACGAAAGGAAGGGAAGAAAGAGAAGAATAAAGGGACGAAAGGAAGGGAAGAAAGAGAAGAATAAAGGGACGAAAGGAAGGGAAGAAAGAGAAGAATAAAGAGACGAAAGGAAGGGAAGAAAGAGAAGAATAAAGGGACGAAAGGAAGGGAAGAAAGAGAAGAATAAAGAGACGAAAGGAAGGGAAGAAAGAGAAGAATAAAGAGACGAAAGGAAGGGAAGAAAGAGAAGAATAAAGAGACGAAAGGAAGGGAAGAAAGAGAAGAATAAAGGGACGAAAGGAAGGGAAGAAAGAGAAGAATAAAGGGACGAAAGGAAGGGAAGAAAGAGAAGAATAAAGGGACGAAAGGAAGGGAAGAAAGAGAAGAATAAAGAGACGAAAGGAAGGGAAGAAAGAGAAGAATAAAGAGACGAAAGGAAGGGAAGAAAGAGAAGAATAAAGAGACGAAAGGAAGGGAAGAAAGAGAAGAATAAAGAGACGAAAGGAAGGGAAGAAAGAGAAGAATAAAGAGACGAAAGGAAGGGAAGAAAGAGAAGAATAAAGAGACGAAAGGAAGGGAAGAAAGAGAAGAATAAAGGGACGAAAGGAAGGGAAGAAAGAGAAGAATAAAGAGACGAAGGAAGGGAAGAAAGAGAAGAATAAAGAGACGAAAGGAAGGGAAGAAAGAGAAGAATAAAGGGACGAAAGGAAGGGAAGAAAGAGAAGAATAAAGAGACGAAAGGAAGGGAAGAAAGAGAAGAATAAAGAGACGAAAGGAAGGGAAGAAAGAGAAGAATAAAGAGACGAAAGGAAGGGAAGAAAGAGAAGAATAAAGAGACGAAAGGAAGGGAAGAAAGAGAAGAATAAAGGGACGAAAGGAAGGGAAGAAAGAGAAGAATAAAGAGACGAAGGAAGGGAAGAAAGAGAAGAATAAAGGGACGAAAGGAAGGGAAGAAAGAGAAGAATAAAGGAGACGAAAGGAAGGGAAGAAAGAGAAGAATAAAGAGACGAAAGGAAGGGAAGAAAGAGAAGAATAAAGAGACGAAAGGAAGGGAAGAAAGAGAAGAATAAAGAGACGAAAGGAAGGGAAGAAAGAGAAGAATAAAGGGACGAAAGGAAGGGAAGAAAGAGAAGAATAAAGAGACGAAAGGAAGGGAAGAAAGAGAAGAATAAAGAGACGAAAGGAAGGGAAGAAAGAGAAGAATAAAGAGACGAAAGGAAGGGAAGAAAGAGAAGAATAAAGGGACGAAAGGAAGGGAAGAAAGAGAAGAATAAAGAGACGAAAGGAAGGGAAGAAAGAGAAGAATAAAGAGACGAAAGGAAGGGAAGAAAGAGAAGAATAAAGAGACGAAAGGAAGGGAAGAAAGAGAAGAATAAAGGGACGAAAGGAAGGGAAGAAAGAGAAGAATAAAGGGACGAAAGGAAGGGAAGAAAGAGAAGAATAAAGAGACGAAAGGAAGGGAAGAAAGAGAAGAATAAAGGGACGAAAGGAAGGGAAGAAAGAGAAGAATAAAGAGACGAAAGGAAGGGAAGAAAGAGAAGAATAAAGAGACGAAAGGAAGGGAAGAAAGAGAAGAATAAAGAGACGAAAGGAAGGGAAGAAAGAGAAGAATAAAGGGACGAAAGGAAGGGAAGAAAGAGAAGAATAAAGAGACGAAAGGAAGGGAAGAAAGAGAAGAATAAAGGGAACGAAAGGAAGGGAAGAAAGAGAAGAATAAAGGGAACGAAAGGAAGGGAAGAAAGAGAAGAATAAAGGGACGAAAGGAAGGGAAGAAAGAGAAGAATAAAGGGACGAAAGGAAGGGAAGAAAGAGAAGAATAAAGAGACGAAAGGAAGGGAAGAAAGAGAAGAATAAAGAGACGAAAGGAAGGGAAGAAAGAGAAGAATAAAGGGACGAAAGGAAGGGAAGAAAGAGAAGAATAAAGAGACGAAAGGAAGGGAAGAAAGAGAAGAATAAAGAGACGAAAGGAAGGGAAGAAAGAGAAGAATAAAGAGACGAAAGGAAGGGAAGAAAGAGAAGAATAAAGAGACGAAAGGAAGGGAAGAAAGAGAAGAATAAAGGGACGAAAGGAAGGGAAGAAAGAGAAGAATAAAGGGACGAAAGGAAGGGAAGAAAGAGAAGAATAAAGAGACGAAAGGAAGGGAAGAAAGAGAAGAATAAAGAGACGAAAGGAAGGGAAGAAAGAGAAGAATAAAGAGACGAAAGGAAGGGAAGAAAGAGAAGAATAAAGGGACGAAAGGAAGGGAAGAAAGAGAAGAATAAAGGGACGAAAGGAAGGGAAGAAAGAGAAGAATAAAGGGACGAAAGGAAGGGAAGAAAGAGAAGAATAAAGGGAACGAAAGGAAGGGAAGAAAGAGAAGAATAAAGAGACGAAAGGAAGGGAAGAAAGAGAAGAATAAAGAGACGAAAGGAAGGGAAGAAAGAGAAGAATAAAGGGACGAAAGGAAGGGAAGAAAGAGAAGAATAAAGAGACGAAAGGAAGGGAAGAAAGAGAAGAATAAAGAGACGAAAGGAAGGGAAGAAAGAGAAGAATAAAGGGAGAAAAGGAAGGGAAGAAAGAGAAGAATAAAGAGACGAAAGGAAGGGAAGAAAGAGAAGAATAAAGAGACGAAAGGAAGGGAAGAAAGAGAAGAATAAAGGGACGAAAGGAAGGGAAGAAAGAGAAGAATAAAGGGACGAAAGGAAGGGAAGAAAGAGAAGAATAAAGAGACGAAAGGAAGGGAAGAAAGAGAAGAATAAAGAGACGAAAGGAAGGGAAGAAAGAGAAGAATAAAGAGACGAAAGGAAGGGAAGAAAGAGAAGAATAAAGAGACGAAAGGAAGGGAAGAAAGAGAAGAATAAAGAGACGAAAGGAAGGGAAGAAAGAGAAGAATAAAGAGACGAAAGGAAGGGAAGAAAGAGAAGAATAAAGGAGACGAAAGGAAGGGAAGAAAGAGAAGAATAAAGAGACGAAAGGAAGGGAAGAAAGAGAAGAATAAAGAGACGAAAGGAAGGGAAGAAAGAGAAGAATAAAGAGACGAAAGGAAGGGAAGAAAGAGAAGAATAAAGAGACGAAAGGAAGGGAAGAAAGAGAAGAATAAAGAGACGAAAGGAAGGGAAGAAAGAGAAGAATAAAGAGACGAAAGGAAGGAAGAAAGAGAAGAATAAAGAGACGAAAGGAAGGGAAGAAAGAGAAGAATAAAGAGACGAAAGGAAGGGAAGAAAGAGAAGAATAAAGAGACGAAAGGAAGGGAAGAAAGAGAAGAATAAAGAGACGAAAGGAAGGGAAGAAAGAGAAGAATAAAGGGACGAAAGGAAGGGAAGAAAGAGAAGAATAAAGAGACGAAAGGAAGGGAAGAAAGAGAAGAATAAAAGACGAAAGGAAGGGAAGAAAGAGAAGAATAAAGGGACGAAAGGAAGGGAAGAAAGAGAAGAATAAAGAGACGAAAGGAAGGGAAGAAAGAGAAGAATAAAGAGACGAAAGGAAGGGAAGAAAGAGAAGAATAAAGGGACGAAAGGAAGGGAAGAAAGAGAAGAATAAAGAGACGAAAGGAAGGGAAGAAAGAGAAGAATAAAGAGACGAAAGGAAGGGAAGAAAGAGAAGAATAAAGGGACGAAAGGAAGGGAAGAAAGAGAAGAATAAAGAGACGAAAGGAAGGGAAGAAAGAGAAGAATAAAGAGACGAAAGGAAGGGAAGAAAGAGAAGAATAAAGAGACGAAAGGAAGGGAAGAAAGAGAAGAATAAAGAGACGAAAGGAAGGGAAGAAAGAGAAGAATAAAGGGACGAAAGGAAGGGAAGAAAGAGAAGAATAAAGAGACGAAAGGAAGGAAGAAAGAGAAGAATAAAGGGACGAAAGGAAGGGAAGAAAGAGAAGAATAAAGGGACGAAAGGAAGGGAAGAAAGAGAAGAATAAAGAGACGAAAGGAAGGGAAGAAAGAGAAGAATAAAGAGACGAAAGGAAGGGAAGAAAGAGAAGAATAAAGAGACGAAAGGAAGGGAAGAAAGAGAAGAATAAAGGGACGAAAGGAAGGGAAGAAAGAGAAGAATAAAGAGACGAAAGGAAGGGAAGAAAGAGAAGAATAAAGAGACGAAAGGAAGGGAAGAAAGAGAAGAATAAAGAGACGAAAGGAAGGGAAGAAAGAGAAGAATAAAGGACGAAAGGAAGGGAAGAAAGAGAAGAATAAAGAGACGAAAGGAAGGGAAGAAAGAGAAGAATAAAGGGACGAAAGGAAGGGAAGAAAGAGAAGAATAAAGAGACGAAAGGAAGGGAAGAAAGAGAAGAATAAAGAGACGAAAGGAAGGGAAGAAAGAGAAGAATAAAGGGACGAAAGGAAGGGAAGAAAGAGAAGAATAAAGGGACGAAAGGAAGGGAAGAAAGAGAAGAATAAAGAGACGAAAGGAAGGGAAGAAAGAGAAGAATAAAGAGACGAAAGGAAGGGAAGAAAGAGAAGAATAAAGAGACGAAAGGAAGGGAAGAAAGAGAAGAATAAAGGGACGAAAGGAAGGGAAGAAAGAGAAGAATAAAGAGACGAAAGGAAAGGAAGAAAGAGAAGAATAAAGGGACGAAAGGAAGGGAAGAAAGAGAAGAATAAAGAGACGAAAGGAAGGGAAGAAAGAGAAGAATAAAGAGACGAAAGGAAGGGAAGAAAGAGAAGAATAAAGAGACGAAAGGAAGGGAAGAAAGAGAAGAATAAAGGGACGAAAGGAAGGGAAGAAAGAGAAGAATAAAGAGACGAAAGGAAGGGAAGAAAGAGAAGAATAAAGGGACGAAAGGAAGGGAAGAAAGAGAAGAATAAAGAGACGAAAGGAAGGGAAGAAAGAGAAGAATAAAGAGACGAAAGGAAAGGAAGAAAGAGAAGAATAAAGAGACGAAAGGAAGGGAAGAAAGAGAAGAATAAAGAGACGAAAGGAAGGGAAGAAAGAGAAGAATAAAGAGACGAAAGGAAGGGAAGAAAGAGAAGAATAAAGAGACGAAAGGAAGGGAAGAAAGAGAAGAATAAAGGGACGAAAGGAAGGGAAGAAAGAGAAGAATAAAGGGACGAAAGGAAGGGAAGAAAGAGAAGAATAAAGGGACGAAAGGAAGGGAAGAAAGAGAAGAATAAAGAGACGAAAGGAAGGGAAGAAAGAGAAGAATAAAGAGACGAAAGGAAGGGAAGAAAGAGAAGAATAAAGAGACGAAAGGAAAGGAAGAAAGAGAAGAATAAAGAGACGAAAGGAAGGGAAGAAAGAGAAGAATAAAGAGACGAAAGGAAGGGAAGAAAGAGAAGAATAAAGGGAACGAAAGGAAGGGAAGAAAGAGAAGAATAAAGAGACGAAGGAAGGGAAGAAAGAGAAGAATAAAGAAGAAAGGAAGGGAAGAAAGAGAAGAATAAAGAGACGAAAGGAAGGGAAGAAAGAGAAGAATAAAGAGACGAAAGGAAGGGAAGAAAGAGAAGAATAAAGGGAGACGAAAGGAAGGGAAGAAAGAGAAGAATAAAGAGACGAAAGGAAGGGAAGAAAGAGAAGAATAAAGGGACGAAAGGAAGGGAAGAAAGAGAAGAATAAAGGGAACGAAAGGAAGGGAAGAAAGAGAAGAATAAAGAGACGAAAGGAAGGGAAGAAAGAGAAGAATAAAGGGAACGAAAGGAAGGGAAGAAAGAGAAGAATAAAGAGACGAAAGGAAGGGAAGAAAGAGAAGAATAAAGAGACGAAAGGAAGGGAAGAAAGAGAAGAATAAAGAGACGAAAGGAAGGGAAGAAAGAGAAGAATAAAGAGACGAAAGGAAGGGAAGAAAGAGAAGAATAAAGGGACGAAAGGAAAGGAAGAAAGAGAAGAATAAAGAGACGAAAGGAAGGGAAGAAAGAGAAGAATAAAGAGACGAAAGGAAGGGAAGAAAGAGAAGAATAAAGAGACGAAAGGAAGGGAAGAAAGAGAAGAATAAAGAGACGAAAGGAAGGGAAGAAAGAGAAGAATAAAGAGACGAAAGGAAGGGAAGAAAGAGAAGAATAAAGAGACGAAAGGAAAGGAAGAAAGAGAAGAATAAAGAGACGAAAGGAAGGGAAGAAAGAGAAGAATAAAGAGACGAAAGGAAGGGAAGAAAGAGAAGAATAAAGAGACGAAAGGAAGGGAAGAAAGAGAAGAATAAAGGGACGAAAGGAAAGGAAGAAAGAGAAGAATAAAGAGACGAATGGAAGGGAAGAAAGAGAAGAATAAAGGGACGAAAGGAAAGGAAGAAAGAGAAGAATAAAGGGACGAATGGAAGGGAAGAAAGAGAAGAATAAAGGGACGAATGGAAGGGAAGAAAGAGAAGAATAAAGGGACGAAAGGAAGGGAAGAAAGAGAAGAATAAAGAGACGAAAGGAAGGGAAGAAAGAGAAGAATAAAGAGACGAAAGGAAGGGAAGAAAGAGAAGAATAAAGAGACGAAAGGAAGGGAAGAAAGAGAAGAATAAAGAGACGAATGGAAGGGAAGAAAGAGAAGAATAAAGAGACGAAAGGAAGGGAAGAAAGAGAAGAATAAAGGGACGAAAGGAAGGGAAGAAAGAGAAGAATAAAGAGACGAAAGGAAGGGAAGAAAGAGAAGAATAAAGGGACGAAAGGAAGGGAAGAAAGAGAAGAATAAAGGGAAGAAAGGAAGGGAAGAAAGAGAAGAATAAAGAGACGAATGGAAGGGAAGAAAGAGAAGAATAAAGAGACGAAAGGAAGGGAAGAAAGAGAAGAATAAAGGGAACGAAAGGAAGGGAAGAAAGAGAAGAATAAAGAGACGAAAGGAAGGGAAGAAAGAGAAGAATAAAGAGACGAAAGGAAGGGAAGAAAGAGAAGAATAAAGAGACGAAAGGAAGGGAAGAAAGAGAAGAATAAAGGGACGAAAGGAAAGGAAGAAAGAGAAGAATAAAGGGACGAATGGAAGGGAAGAAAGAGAAGAATAAAGGGACGAAAGGAAGGGAAGAAAGAGAAGAATAAAGAGACGAATGGAAGGGAAGAAAGAGAAGAATAAAGGGACGAAGGAAGGGAAGAAAGAGAAGAATAAAGGGACGAATGGAAAGGAAGAAAGAGAAGAATAAAGAGACGAAAGGAAGGGAAGAAAGAGAAGAATAAAGAGACGAATGGAAGGGAAGAAAGAGAAGAATAAAGAGACGAAAGGAAGGGAAGAAAGAGAAGAATAAAGGGAAGAAAGGAAGGGAAGAAAGAGAAGAATAAAGAGACAAATGGAAGGGAAGAAAGAGAAGAATAAAGAGACGAAAGGAAGGGAAGAAAGAGAAGAATAAAGAGACGAAAGGAAAGGAAGAAAGAGAAGAATAAAGAGACGAATGGAAGGGAAGAAAGAGAAGAATAAAGAGACGGAAGGAAGGGAAGAAAGAGAAGAATAAAGGGACGAAAGGAAGGGAAGAAAGAGAAGAATAAAGGGACGAAAGGAAGGGAAGAAAGAGAAGAATAAAGGGACGAAAGGAAGGAAAGAAAGAGAAGAATAAAGGGACGAAAGGAAGGGAAGAAAGAGAAGAATAAAGGGACGAAAGGAAGGGAAGAAAGAGAAGAATAAAGGGAAGAAAGGAAGGGAAGAAAGAGAAGAATAAAGAGACGAATGGAAGGGAAGAAAGAGAAGAATAAAGAGACGAAAGGAAGGGAAGAAAGAGAAGAATAAAGGGACGAATGGAAGGGAAGAAAGAGAAGAATAAAGGGACGAAAGGAAGGGAAGAAAGAGAAGAATAAAGAGACGAAAGGAAGGGAAGAAAGAGAAGAATAAAGAGACGAAAGGAAGGGAAGAAAGAGAAGAATAAAGGGACGAAAGGAAGGGAAGAAAGAGAAGAATAAAGAGACGAATGGAAGGGAAGAAAGAGAAGAATAAAGAGACGAAAGGAAGGGAAGAAAGAGAAGAATAAAGGGACGAAAGGAAAGGAAGAAAGAGAAGAATAAAGAGACGAATGGAAGGGAAGAAAGAGAAGAATAAAGAGACGAAAGGAAGGGAAGAAAGAGAAGAATAAAGGGACGAATGGAAGGGAAGAAAGAGAAGAATAAAGGGACGAAAGGAAGGGAAGAAAGAGAAGAATAAAGAGACGAAAGGAAGGGAAGAAAGAGAAGAATAAAGGGACGAAAGGAAAGGAAGAAAGAGAAGAATAAAGAGACGAAAGGAAGGGAAGAAAGAGAAGAATAAAGAGACGAAAGGAAGGGAAAAAAGAGAAGAATAAAGAGACGAAAGGAAGGTAAGAAAGAGAAGAATAAAGGGACGAAAGGAAGGGAAGAAAGAGAAGAATAAAGAGACGAAAGGAAGGGAAGAAAGAGAAGAATAAAGAGACGAAAGGAAGGGAAGAAAGAGAAGAATAAAGAGACGAAAGGAAGGGAAGAAAGAGAAGAATAAAGGGACGAAAGGAAGGGAAGAAAGAGAAGAATAAAGGGACGAAAGGAAAGGAAGAAAGAGAAGAATAAAGAGACGAATGGAAGGGAAGAAAGAGAAGAATAAAGGGACGAAAGGAAGGGAAGAAAGAGAAGAATAAAGAGACGAAAGGAAGGGAAGAAAGAGAAGAATAAAGAGACGAAAGGAAGGGAAGAAAGAGAAGAATAAAGAGACGAAAGGAAGGGAAGAAAGAGAAGAATAAAGAGACGAAAGGAAGGGAAGAAAGAGAAGAATAAAGAGACGAAAGGAAGGGAAGAAAGAGAAGAATAAAGAGACGAAAGGAAGGGAAGAAAGAGAAGAATAAAGAGACGAAAGGAAGGGAAGAAAGAGAAGAATAAAGAGACGAAAGGAAGGGAAGAAAGAGAAGAATAAAGAGACGAAAGGAAGGGAAGAAAGAGAAGAATAAAGGGACGAAAGGAAAGGAAGAAAGAGAAGAATAAAGAGACGAAAGGAAGGGAAGAAAGAGAAGAATAAAAAGACGAAAAGAAGGGAAGAAAGAGAAGAATAAAGAGACGAAAGGAAGGGAAGAAAGAGAAGAATAAAGGGACGAAAGGAAGGAAAGAAAGAGAAGAATAAAGGGACGAAAGGAAGGGAAGAAAGAGAAGAATAAAGGGACGAAAGGAAGGGAAGAAAGAGAAGAATAAAGGGAAGAAAGGAAGGGAAGAAAGAGAAGAATAAAGGGACGAATGGAAGGGAAGAAAGAGAAGAATAAAGAGACGAAAGGAAGGGAAGAAAGAGAAGAATAAAGGGAAGAAAGGAAGGGAAGAAAGAGAAGAATAAAGAGACGAATGGAAGGGAAGAAAGAGAAGAATAAAGAGACGAAAGGAAGGGAAGAAAGAGAAGAATAAAGGGCAGAAAAGGAAAGGAAGAAAGAGAAGAATAAAGAGACGAATGGAAGGGAAGAAAGAGAAGAATAAAGAGACGAAAGGAAGGGAAGAAAGAGAAGAATAAAGGGACGAAAGGAAAGGAAGAAAGAGAAGAATAAAGAGACGAAAGGAAGGGAAGAAAGAGAAGAATAAAGAGACGAAAGGAAGGGAAGAAAGAGAAGAATAAAGAGACGAAAGGAAGGGAAGAAAGAGAAGAATAAAGAGACGAAAGGAAGGGAAGAAAGAGAAGAATAAAGGGACGAAAGGAAAGGAAGAAAGAGAAGAATAAAGAGACGAATGGAAGGGAAGAAAGAGAAGAATAAAGGGACGAAAGGAAGGGAAGAAAGAGAAGAATAAAGAGACGAAAGGAAGGGAAGAAAGAGAAGAATAAAGGGACGAAAGGAAGGGAAGAAAGAGAAGAATAAAGGGACGAAAGGAAAGGAAGAAAGAGAAGAATAAAGAGACGAATGGAAGGGAAGAAAGAGAAGAATAAAGGGACGAAAGGAAGGGAAGAAAGAGAAGAATAAAGAGACGAAAGGAAGGGAAGAAAGAGAAGAATAAAGAGACGAAAGGAAAGGAAGAAAGAGAAGAATAAAGAGACGAAAGGAAGGGAAGAAAGAGAAGAATAAAGGGACGAAAGGAAAAGAAGAAAGAGAAGAATAAAGAGACGAAAAGAAGGGAAGAAAGAGAAGAATAAAGAGACGAAAGGAAGGGAAGAAAGAGAAGAATAAAGGGACGAAAGGAAGGAAAGAAAGAGAAGAATAAAGGGACGAAAGGAAGGGAAGAAGGAGAAGAATAAAGGGACGAAAGGAAGGGAAGAAAGAGAAGAATAAAGGGAAGAAAGGAAGGGAAGAAAGAGAAGAATAAAAAGACGAATGGAAGGGAAGAAAGAGAAGAATAAAGGGAAGAAAGGAAGGGAAGAAAGAGAAGAATAAAGAGACGAATGGAAGGGAAGAAAGAGAAGAATAAAGGGAAGAAAGGAAGGGAAGAAAGAGAAGAATAAAGAGACGAATGGAAGGGAAGAAAGAGAAGAATAAAGGGAAGAAAGGAAGGAAAGAAAGAGAAGAATAAAGGGAAGAAAGGAAGGGAAGAAAGAGAAGAATAAAGGGACGAATGGAAGGGAAGAAAGAGAAGAATAAAGGGACGAAAGGAAGGAAAGAAAGAGAAGAATAAAGGGACGAAAGGAAGGGAAGAAAGAGAAGAATAAAGGGACGAAAGGAAAGGAAGAAAGAGAAGAATAAAGAGACGAATGGAAGGGAAGAAAGAGAAGAATAAAGAGACGAAAGGAAGGGAAGAAAGAGAAGAATAAAGAGACGAATGGAAGGGAAAAAAGAGAAGAATAAAGGGAAGAAAGGAAGGGAAGAAATAGAAGAATAAAGAGACGAATGGAAGGGAAGAAAGAGAAGAATAAAGGGAAGAAAGGAAGGGAAGAAAGAGAAGAATAAAGGGAAGAAAGGAAGGGAAGAAAGAGAAGAATAAAGGGACGAAAGGAAGGAAAGAAAGAGAAGAATAAAGGGACGAAAGGAAAGGAAGAAAGAGAAGAATAAAGAGACGAATGGAAGGGAAGAAAGAGAAGAATAAAGAGACGAAAGGAAGGGAAGAAAGAGAAGAATAAAGGGACGAAAGGAAGGAAAGAAAGAGAAGAATAAAGGGACGAAAGGAAGGGAAGAAAGAGAAGAATAAAGAGACGAAAGGAAGGGAAGAAAGAGAAGAATAAAGGGACGAAAGGAAGGAAAGAAAGAGAAGAATAAAGGGACGAAAGGAAGGAAAGAAAGAGAAGAATAAAGAGACGAAAGGAAGGGAAGAAAGAGAAGAATAAAGGGACGAATGGAAGGGAAGAAAGAGAAGAATAAAGAGACGAAAGGAAGGGAAGAAAGAGAAGAATAAAGGGACGAAAGGAAGGAAAGAAAGAGAAGAATAAAGGGACGAAAGGAAGGGAAGAAAGAGAAGAATAAAGAGACGGAAGGAAGGGAAGAAAGAGAAGAATAAAGGGACGAATGGAAGGGAAGAAAGAGAAGAATAAAGAGACGAAAGGAAGGGAAGAAAGAGAAGAATAAAGGGACGAAAGGAAGGGAAGAAAGAGAAGAATAAAGGGACGAATGGAAGGGAAGAAAGAGAAGAATAAAGGGACGAAAGGAAGGGAAGAAAGAGAAGAATAAAGAGACGAAAGGAAGGAAAGAAAGAGAAGAATAAAGGGACGAATGGAAGGGAAGAAAGAGAAGAATAAAGGGACGAAAGGAAGGAAAGAAAGAGAAGAATAAAGGGACAAAAGGAAGGGAAGAAGGAGAAGAATAAAGGGACGAAAGGGAGGGAAGAAAGAGAAGAATAAAGGGAAGAAAGGAAGGGAAGAAAGAGAAGAATAAAGAGACAAATGGAAGGGAAGAAAGAGAAGAATAAAGGGAAGAAAGGAAGGGAAGAAAGAGAAGAATAAAGAGACGAATGGAAGGGAAGAAAGAGAAGAATAAAGGGAAGAAAGGAAGGGAAGAAAGAGAAGAATAAAGAGACGAATGGAAGGGAAGAAAGAGAAGAATAAAGGGAAGAAAGGAAGGGAAGAAAGAGAAGAATAAAGAGACGAATGGAAGGGGAGAAAGAGAAGAATAAAGGGAAGAAAGGAAGGGAAGAAAGAGAAGAATAAAGAGACGAATGGAAGGGGAGAAAGAGAAGAATAAAGAGACGAAAGGAAGGGAAGAAAGAGAAGAATAAAGGGAAGAAAGGAAGGGAAGAAAGAGAAGAATAAAGAGACGAATGGAAGGGAAGAAAGAGAAGAATAAAGAGACGAAAGGAAGGGAAGAAAGAGAAGAATAAAGGGACGAAAGGAAAGGAAGAAAGAGAAGAATAAAGAGACGAATGGAAGGGAAGAAAGAGAAGAATAAAGAGACGGAAGGAAGGGAAGAAAGAGAAGAATAAAGAGACGAAAAGAAGGGAAGAAAGAGAAGAATAAAGGGACGAAAGGAAGGGAAGAAAGAGAAGAATAAAGGGACGAAAGGAAGGGAAGAAAGAGAAGAATAAAGGGACGAAAGGAAGGAAAGAAAGAGAAGAATAAAGGGACGAAAGGAAGGGAAGAAAGAGAAGAATAAAGGGACGAAAGGAAAGGAAGAAAGAGAAGAATAAAGAGACGAATGGAAGGGAAGAAAGAGAAGAATAAAGAGACGAAAGGAAGGGAAGAAAGAGAAGAATAAAGAGACGAAAGGAAGGGAAGAAAGAGAAGAATAAAGGGACGAAATGAAAGGAAGAAAGAGAAGAATAAAGAGACGAATGGAAGGGAAGAAAGAGAAGAATAAAGAGACGAAAGGAAGGGAAGAAAGAGAAGAATAAAGAGACGAAAAGAAGGGAAGAAAGAGAAGAATAAAGGGACGAAAGGAAGGGAAGAAAGAGAAGAATAAAGGGACGAAAGGAAGGGAAGAAAGAGAAGAATAAAGAGACGAAAGGAAGGGAAGAAAGAGAAGAATAAAGAGACGAAAGGAAAGGAAGAAAGAGAAGAATAAAGAGACGAATGGAAGGGAAGAAAGAGAAGAATAAAGAGACGAAAGGAAGGGAAGAAAGAGAAGAATAAAGAGACGAAAGGAAGGGAAGAAAGAGAAGAATAAAGAGACGAAAGGAAAGGAAGAAAGAGAAGAATAAAGAGACGAATGGAAGGGAAGAAAGAGAAGAATAAAGAGACGAAAGGAAGGGAAGAAAGAGAAGAATAAAGAGACAAAAGGAAGGGAAGAAAGAGAAGAATAAAGAGACGAAAGGAAGGGAAGAAAGAGAAGAATAAAGAGACAAAAGGAAAGGAAGAAAGAGAAGAATAAAGAGACGAATGGAAGGGAAGAAAGAGAAGAATAAAGAGACGAAAGGAAGGGAAGAAAGAGAAGAATAAAGAGACGAAAGGAAGGGAAGAAAGAGAAGAATAAAGAGACGAAAGGAAGGGAAGAAAGAGAAGAATAAAGAGACGAAAGGAAAGGAAGAAAGAGAAGAATAAAGAGACGAATAGAAGGGAAGAAAGAGAAGAATAAAGAGACGAAAGGAAGGGAAGAAAGAGAAGAATAAAGAGACGAAAGGAAGGGAAGAAAGAGAAGAATAAAGAGACGAATGGAAGGGAAGAAAGAGAAGAATAAAGGGACGAAAGGAAGGGAAGAAAGAGAAGAATAAAGGGACGAAAGGAAGGGAAGAAAGAGAAGAATAAAGGGACGAAAGGAAGGAAAGAAAGAGAAGAATAAAGGGACGAAAGGAAGGGAAGAAAGAGAAGAATAAAGGGACAAAAGGAAAGGAAGAAAGAGAAGAATAAAGAGACGAATGGAAGGGAAGAAAGAGAAGAATAAAGAGACGAAAGGAAGGGAAGAAAGAGAAGAATAAAGGGACGAAAGGAAAGGAAGAAAGAGAAGAATAAAGGGACGAAAGGAAGGGAAGAAAGAGAAGAATAAAGGGACGAAAGGAAGGGAAGAAAGAGAAGAATAAAGGGACGAAAGGAAAGGAAGAAAGAGAAGAATAAAGAGACGAATGGAAGGGAAGAAAGAGAAGAATAAAGAGACGAAAGGAAGGGAAGAAAGAGAAGAATAAAGAGACGAAAAGAAGGGAAGAAAGAGAAGAATAAAGGGACGAAAGGAAGGGAAGAAAGAGAAGAATAAAGGGACGAAAGGAAGGGAAGAAAGAGAAGAATAAAGGGACGAAAGGAAGGAAAGAAAGAGAAGAATAAAGGGACGAAAGGAAGGGAAGAAAGAGAAGAATAAAGAGACAAAAGGAAGGGAAGAAAGAGAAGAATAAAGAGACGAAAGGAAGGGAAGAAAGAGAAGAATAAAGAGACAAAAGGAAAGGAAGAAAGAGAAGAATAAAGAGACGAATGGAAGGGAAGAAAGAGAAGAATAAAGGGACGAAATGAAAAAGGAAGAAAGAGAAGAATAAAGAGACGAATGGAAGGGAAGAAAGAGAAGAATAAAGAGACGAAAGGAAGGGAAGAAAGAGAAGAATAAAGAGACGAAAAGAAGGGAAGAAAGAGAAGAATAAAGGGACGAAAGGAAGGGAAGAAAGAGAAGAATAAAGGGACGAAAGGAAGGGAAGAAAGAGAAGAATAAAGAGACGAAAGGAAGGGAAGAAAGAGAAGAATAAAGAGACAAAAGGAAGGGAAGAAAGAGAAGAATAAAGAGACGAAAGGAAGGGAAGAAAGAGAAGAATAAAGAGACAAAAGGAAAGGAAGAAAGAGAAGAATAAAGAGACGAATGGAAGGGAAGAAAGAGAAGAATAAAGAGACGAAAGGAAGGGAAGAAAGAGAAGAATAAAGGGACGAAAGGAAAGGAAGAAAGAGAAGAATAAAGAGACGAATGGAAGGGAAGAAAGAGAAGAATAAAGGGACGAAAGGAAGGGAAGAAAGAGAAGAATAAAGAGACGAAAAGAAGGGAAGAAAGAGAAGAATAAAGGGACGAAAGGAAGGGAAGAAAGAGAAGAATAAAGGGACGAAAGGAAGGGAAGAAAGAGAAGAATAAAGGGACGAAAGGAAGGAAAGAAAGAGAAGAATAAAGGGACGAAAGGAAGGGAAGAAAGAGAAGAATAAAGGGACGAAAGGAAGGGAAGAAAGAGAAGAATAAAGGGAAGAAAGGAAGGGAAGAAAGAGAAGAATAAAGAGACGAATGGAAGGGAAGAAAGAGAAGAATAAAGAGACGAAAGGAAGGGAAGAAAGAGAAGAATAAAGGGACGAATGGAAGGGAAGAAAGAGAAGAATAAAGGGACGAAAGGAAGGGAAGAAAGAGAAGAATAAAGAGACGAAAGGAAGGGAAGAAAGAGAAGAATAAAGAGACGAAAGGAAGGGAAGAAAGAGAAGAATAAAGGGACGAAAGGAAGGGAAGAAAGAGAAGAATAAAGGGACGAAAGGAAAGGAAGAAAGAGAAGAATAAAGAGACGAATGGAAGGGAAGAAAGAGAAGAATAAAGAGACGAAAGGAAGGGAAGAAAGAGAAGAATAAAGGGACGAATGGAAGGGAAGAAAGAGAAGAATAAAAGGACGAAAGGAAGGGAAGAAAGAGAAGAATAAAGAGACGAAAGGAAGGGAAGAAAGAGAAGAATAAAGGGACGAAAGGAAAGGAAGAAAGAGAAGAATAAAGAGACGAAAGGAAGGGAAAAAAGAGAAGAATAAAGGGACGAAAGGAAGGGAAGAAAGAGAAGAATAAAGAGACGAAAGGAAGGGAAAAAAGAGAAGAATAAAGAGACGAAAGGAAGGGAAGAAAGAGAAGAATAAAGAGACGAAAGGAAAGGAAGAAAGAGAAGAATAAAGAGACGAAAGGAAGGGAAGAAAGAGAAGAATAAAGGGACGAATGGAAGGGAAGAAAGAGAAGAATAAAGGGACGAAAGGAAGGGAAGAAAGAGAAGAATAAAGGGACGAAAGGAAGGGAAGAAAGAGAAGAATAAAGAGACGAAAGGAAGGGAAGAAAGAGAAGAATAAAGAGACGAAAGGAAGGGAAGAAAGAGAAGAATAAAGAGACGAATGGAAGGGAAGAAAGAGAAGAATAAAGAGACGAAAGGAAGGGAAGAAAGAAAAGAATAAAGGGAAGAAAGGAAGGGAAGAAAGAGAAGAATAAAGAGACGAATGGAAGGGAAGAAAGAGAAGAATAAAGAGACGAAAGGAAGGGAAGAAAGAGAAGAATAAAGGGCAGAAAAGGAAAGGAAGAAAGAGAAGAATAAAGAGACGAATGGAAGGGAAGAAAGAGAAGAATAAAGAGACGAAAGGAAGGGAAGAAAGAGAAGAATAAAGGGACGAAAGGAAAGGAAGAAAGAGAAGAATAAAGAGACGAAAGGAAGGGAAGAAAGAGAAGAATAAAGAGACGAAAGGAAGGGAAGAAAGAGAAGAATAAAGAGACGAAAGGAAGGGAAGAAAGAGAAAAATAAAGAGACGAAAGGAAGGGAAGAAAGAGAAGAATAAAGGGACGAAAGGAAAGGAAGAAAGAGAAGAATAAAGAGACGAATGGAAGGGAAGAAAGAGAAGAATAAAGGGACGAAAGGAAGGGAAGAAAGAGAAGAATAAAGAGACGAAAGGAAGGGAAGAAAGAGAAGAATAAAGGGACGAAAGGAAGGGAAGAAAGAGAAGAATAAAGGGACGAAAGGAAAGGAAGAAAGAGAAGAATAAAGAGACGAATGGAAGGGAAGAAAGAGAAGAATAAAGGGACGAAAGGAAGGGAAGAAAGAGAAGAATAAAGAGACGAAAGGAAGGGAAGAAAGAGAAGAATAAAGAGACGAAAGGAAAGGAAGAAAGAGAAGAATAAAGAGACGAAAGGAAGGGAAGAAAGAGAAGAATAAAGGGACGAAAGGAAAAGAAGAAAGAGAAGAATAAAGGGAAGAAAGGAAGGGAAGAAAGAGAAGAATAAAGAGACGAAAAGAAGGGAAGAAAGAGAAGAATAAAGAGACGAAAGGAAGGGAAGAAAGAGAAGAATAAAGGGACGAAAGGAAGGAAAGAAAGAGAAGAATAAAGGGACGAAAGGAAGGGAAGAAGGAGAAGAATAAAGGGACGAAAGGAAGGGAAGAAAGAGAAGAATAAAGGGAAGAAAGGAAGGGAAGAAAGAGAAGAATAAAGAGACGAATGGAAGGGAAGAAAGAGAAGAATAAAGGGACGAAAGGAAAGGAAGAAAGAGAAGAATAAAGAGACGAAAGGAAGGGAAGAAAGAGAAGAATAAAGAGACGAATGGAAGGGAAGAAAGAGAAGAATAAAGAGACGAAAGGAAGGGAAGAAAGAGAAGAATAAAGGGACGAATGGAAGGGAAGAAAGAGAAGAATAAAGAGACGAATGGAAGGGAAGAAAGAGAAGAATAAAGAGACGAAAGGAAGGGAAGAAAGAGAAGAATAAAGGGACGAATGGAAGGGAAGAAAGAGAAGAATAAAGAGACGAAAGGAAGGGAAGAAAGAGAAGAATAAAGGGACGAATGGAAGGGAAGAAAGAGAAGAATAAAGGGACGAAAGGAAGGGAAGAAAGAGAAGAATAAAGAGACGAAAGGAAGGGAAGAAAGAGAAGAATAAAGGGACGAAAGGAAAGGAAGAAAGAGAAGAATAAAGAGACGAAAGGAAGGGAAAAAAAAAAAAATAAAGGGACGAAAGGAAGGGAAGAAAGATAAGAATAAAGAGACGAATGGAAGGGAAGAAAGAGAAGAATAAAGGGACGAAAGGAAGGGAAGAAAGAGAAGAATAAAGAGACGAAAGGAAGGGAAGAAAGAGAAGAATAAAGAGACGAATGGAAGGGAAGAAAGAGAAGAATAAAGAGACGAATGGAAGGGAAGAAAGAGAAGAATAAAGAGACGAAAGGAAGGGAAGAAAGAGAAGAATAAAGAGACGAAAAGAAAGGAAGAAAGAGAAGAATAAAGGGACGAATGGAAGGGAAGAAAGAGAAGAATAAAGGGACGAAAGGAAGGGAAGAAAGAGAAGTATAAAGGGACGAATGGAAGGGAAGAAAGAGAAGAATAAAGGGACGAATGGAAGGGAAGAAAGAGAAGAATAAAGGGACGAATGGAAGGGAAGAAAGAGAAGAATAAAGGGACGAAAGGAAGGGAAGAAAGAGAAGAATAAAGAGACGAAAGGAAGGGAAGAAAGAGAAGAATAAAGGGACGAAAGGAAAGGAAGAAAGAGAAGAATAAAGAGACGAAAGGAAGGGAAAAAAAAAAAAATAAAGGGACGAAAGGAAGGGAAGAAAGAGAAGAATAAAGAGACGAAAGGAAGGGAAGAAAGAGAAGAATAAAGAGACGAAAGGAAGGGAAGAAAGAGAAGAATAAAGGGACGAAAGGAAGGGAAGAAAGAGAAGAATAAAGAGACGAAAGGAAGGGAAGAAAGAGAAGAATAAAGAGACGAAAGGAAGGGAAGAAAGAGAAGAATAAAGAGACGAAAAGAAAGGAAGAAAGAGAAGAATAAAGAGACGAAAGGAAGGGAAGAAAGAGAAGAATAAAGAGACGAATGGAAGGGAAGAAAGAGAAGAATAAAGAGACGAAAGGAAGGGAAGAAAGAGAAGAATAAAGAGACGAATGGAAGGGAAAAAAGAGAAGAATAAAGGGACGAAAAGAAAGGAAGAAAGAGAAGAATAAAGAGACGAAAGGAAGGGAAGAAAGAGAAGAATAAAGGGACGAAAAGAAAGGAAGAAAGAGAAGAATAAAGAGACGAAAGGAAGGGAAGAAAGAGAAGAATAAAGAGACGAATGGAAGGGAAAAAAGAGAAGAATAAAGGGACGAAAAGAAAGGAAGAAAGAGAAGAATAAAGAGACGAAAGGAAGGGAAGAAAGAGAAGAATAAAGAGACGAATGGAAGGGAAAAAAGAGAAGAATAAAGGGACGAAAAGAAAGGAAGAAAGAGAAGAATAAAGAGACGAAAGGAAGGGAAGAAAGAGAAGAATAAAGAGACGAATGGAAGGGAAGAAAGAGAAGAATAAAGAGACGAAAGGAAGGGAAGAAAGAGAAGAATAAAGGGACGAAAAGAAAGGAAGAAAGAGAAGAATAAAGAGACGAAAGGAAGGGAAGAAAGAGAAGAATAAAGAGACGAATGGAAGGGAAGAAAGAGAAGAATAAAGAGACGAAAGGAAGGGAAGAAAGAGAAGAATAAAGGGACGAAAGGAAGGAAAGAAAGAGAAGAATAAAGGGACGAAAGGAAGGGAAGAAAGAGAAGAATAAAGGGACGAAAGGAAGGGAAGAAAGAGAAGAATAAAGGGAAGAAAGGAAGGGAAGAAAGAGAAGAATATAGAGACGAATGGAAGGGAAGAAAGAGAAGAATAAAGGGACGAAAAGAAAGGAAGAAAGAGAAGAATAAAGGGACGAAAAGAAAGGAAGAAAGAGAAGAATAAAGAGACGAAAGGAAGGGAAGAAAGAGAAGAATATAGAGACGAATGGAAGGGAAGAAAGAGAAGAATAAAGGGACGAAAAGAAAGGAAGAAAGAGAAGAATAAAGGGACGAAAAGAAAGGAAGAAAGAGAAGAATAAAGAGACGAAAGGAAGGGAAGAAAGAGAAGAATAAAGAGACGAATGGAAGGGAAGAAAGAGAAGAATAAAGAGACGAAAGGAAGGGAAGAAAGAGAAGAATAAAGGGACGAAAAGAAAGGAAGAAAGAGAAGAATAAAGAGACGAAAGGAAGGGAAGAAAGAGAAGAATAAAGAGACGAATGGAAGGGAAGAAAGAGAAGAATAAAGAGACGAAAGAAAGGGAAGAAAGAGAAGAATAAAGGGACGAAAGGAAAGGAAGAAAGAGAAGAATAAAGAGACGAAAGGAAGGGAAGAAAGAGAAGAATAAAGAGACGAAAAGAAGGGAAGAAAGAGAAGAATAAAGAGACGAAAGGAAGGGAAGAAAGAGAAGAATAAAGGGACGAAAGGAAGGAAAGAAAGAGAAGAATAAAGGGACGAAAGGAAGGGAAGAAAGAGAAGAATAAAGGGACGAAAGGAAGGGAAGAAAGAGAAGAATAAAGGGAAGAAAGGAAGGGAAGAAAGAGAAGAATAAAGAGACGAATGGAAGGGAAGAAAGAGAAGAATAAAGAGACGAAAGGAAGGGAAGAAAGAGAAGAATAAAGGGAAGAAAGGAAGGGAAGAAAGAGAAGAATAAAGAGACGAATGGAAGGGAAGAAAGAGAAGAATAAAGAGACGAAAGGAAGGGAAGAAAGAGAAGAATAAAGGGCAGAAAAGGAAAGGAAGAAAGAGAAGAATAAAGAGACGAATGGAAGGGAAGAAAGAGAAGAATAAAGAGACGAAAGGAAGGGAAGAAAGAGAAGAATAAAGGGACGAAAGGAAAGGAAGAAAGAGAAGAATAAAGAGACGAAAGGAAGGGAAGAAAGAGAAGAATAAAGAGACGAAAGGAAGGGAAGAAAGAGAAGAATAAAGAGACGAAAGGAAGGGAAGAAAGAGAAGAATAAAGAGACGAAAGGAAGGGAAGAAAGAGAAGAATAAAGGGACGAAAGGAAAGGAAGAAAGAGAAGAATAAAGAGACGAATGGAAGGGAAGAAAGAGAAGAATAAAGGGACAAAAGGAAGGGAAGAAAGAGAAGAATAAAGAGACGAAAGGAAGGGAAGAAAGAGAAGAATAAAAGGACGAAAGGAAGAGAAGAAAGAGAAGAATAAAGGGACGAAAGGAAAGGAAGAAAGAGAAGAATAAAGAGACGAATGGAAGGGAAGAAAGAGAAGAATAAAGGGACGAAAGGAAGGGAAGAAAGAGAAGAATAAAGAGACGAAAGGAAGGGAAGAAAGAGAAGAATAAAGAGACGAAAGGAAAGGAAGAAAGAGAAGAATAAAGAGACGAAAGGAAGGGAAGAAAGAGAAGAATAAAGGGACGAAAGGAAAAGAAGAAAGAGAAGAATAAAGAGACGAAAGGAAGGGAAGAAAGAGAAGAATAAAGAGACGAAAAGAAGGGAAGAAAGAGAAGAATAAAGAGACGAAAGGAAGGGAAGAAAGAGAAGAATAAAGGGACGAAAGGAAGGAAAGAAAGAGAAGAATAAAGGGACGAAAGGAAGGGAAGAAGGAGAAGAATAAAGGGACGAAAGGAAGGGAAGAAAGAGAAGAATAAAGGGAAGAAAGGAAGGGAAGAAAGAGAAGAATAAAGAGACGAATGGAAGGGAAGAAAGAGAAGAATAAAGGGAAGAAAGGAAGGGAAGAAAGAGAAGAATAAAGAGACGAATGGAAGGGAAGAAAGAGAAGAATAAAGGGAAGAAAGGAAAGGAAGAAAGAGAAGAATAAAGAGACAAATGGAAGGGAAGAAAGAGAAGAATAAAGGGAAGAAAGGAAGGAAAGAAAGAGAAGAATAAAGGGAAGAAAGGAAGGGAAGAAAGAGAAGAATAAAGGGACGAATGGAAGGGAAGAAAGAGAAGAATAAAGGGACGAAAGGAAGGAAAGAAAGAGAAGAATAAAGGGACGAAAGGAAGGGAAGAAAGAGAAGAATAAAGGGACGAAAGGAAAGGAAGAAAGAGAAGAATAAAGAGACGAATGGAAGGGAAGAAAGAGAAGAATAAAGAGACGAAAGGAAGGGAAGAAAGAGAAGAATAAAGAGACGAATGGAAGGGAAGAAAGAGAAGAATAAAGGGAAGAAAGGAAGGGAAGAAAGAGAAGAATAAAGAGACGAATGGAAGGGAAGAAAGAGAAGAATAAAGGGAAGAAAGGAAGGGAAGAAAGAGAAGAATAAAGGGAAGAAAGGAAGGGAAGAAAGAGAAGAATAAAGGGACGAAAGGAAGGAAAGAAAGAGAAGAATAAAGGGACGAAAGGAAAGGAAGAAAGAGAAGAATAAAGAGACGAATGGAAGGGAAGAAAGAGAAGAATAAAGAGACGAAAGGAAGGGAAGAAAGAGAAGAATAAAGGGACGAAAGGAAGGAAAGAAAGAGAAGAATAAAGGGACGAAAGGAAGGGAAGAAAGAGAAGAATAAAGAGACGAAAGGAAGGGAAGAAAGAGAAGAATAAAGGGACGAAAGGAAGGAAAGAAAGAGAAGAATAAAGGGACGAAAGGAAGGAAAGAAAGAGAAGAATAAAGAGACGAAAGGAAGGGAAGAAAGAGAAGAATAAAGGGACGAATGGAAGGGAAGAAAGAGAAGAATAAAGAGACGAAAGGAAGGGAAGAAAGAGAAGAATAAAGGGACGAAAGGAAGGAAAGAAAGAGAAGAATAAAGGGACGAAAGGAAGGGAAGAAAGAGAAGAATAAAGAGACGAAAGGAAGGGAAGAAAGAGAAGAATAAACGGACGAATGGAAGGGAAGAAAGAGAAGAATAAAGAGACGAAAGGAAGGGAAGAAAGAGAAGTATAAAGGGACGAAAGGAAGGGAAGAAAGAGAAGAATAAAGGGACGAATGGAAGGGAAGAAAGAGAAGAATAAACGGACGAATGGAAGGGAAGAAAGAGAAGAATAAAGAGACGAAAGGAAGGGAAGAAAGAGAAGAATAAAGGGACGAAAGGAAGGGAAGAAAGAGAAGAATAAAGGGACGAAAGGAAGGGAAGAAAGAGAAGAATAAAGAGACGAAAGGAAGGAAAGAAAGAGAAGAATAAAGGGACGAATGGAAGGGAAGAAAGAGAAGAATAAAGGGACGAAAGGAAGGAAAGAAAGAGAAGAATAAAGGGACGAAAGGAAGGGAAGAAGGAGAAGAATAAAGGGACGAAAGGGAGGGAAGAAAGAGAAGAATAAAGGGAAGAAAGGAAGGGAAGAAAGAGAAGAATAAAGAGACGAATGGAAGGGAAGAAAGAGAAGAATAAAGGGAAGAAAGGAAGGGAAGAAAGAGAAGAATAAAGAGACGAATGGAAGGGAAGAAAGAGAAGAATAAAGGGAAGAAAGGAAGGGAAGAAAGAGAAGAATAAAGAGACGAATGGAAGGGAAGAAAGAGAAGAATAAAGGGAAGAAAGGAAGGGAAGAAAGAGAAGAATAAAGAGACGAATGGAAGGGAAGAAAGAGAAGAATAAAGGGAAGAAAGGAAGGGAAGAAAGAGAAGAATAAAGAGACGAATGGAAGGGAAGAAAGAGAAGAATAAAGAGACGAAAGGAAGGGAAGAAAGAGAAGAATAAAGGGAAGAAAGGAAGGGAAGAAAGAGAAGAATAAAGAGACGAATGGAAGGGAAGAAAGAGAAGAATAAAGAGACGAAAGGAAGGGAAGAAAGAGAAGAATAAAGGGACGAAAGGAAAGGAAGAAAGAGAAGAATAAAGAGACGAATGGAAGGGAAGAAAGAGAAGAATAAAGAGATGGAAGGAAGGGAAGAAAGAGAAGAATAAAGAGACGAAAAGAAGGGAAGAAAGAGAAGAATAAAGGGACGAAAGGAAGGGAAGAAAGAGAAGAATAAAGGGACGAAAGGAAGGGAAGAAAGAGAAGAATAAAGGGACGAAAGGAAGGAAAGAAAGAGAAGAATAAAGGGACGAAAGGAAGGGAAGAAAGAGAAGAATAAAGGGACGAAAGGAAAGGAAGAAAGAGAAGAATAAAGAGACGAATGGAAGGGAAGAAAGAGAAGAATAAAGAGACGAAAGGAAGGGAAGAAAGAGAAGAATAAAGAGACGAAAGGAAGGGAAGAAAGAGAAGAATAAAGGGACGAAATGAAAGGAAGAAAGAGAAGAATAAAGAGACGAATGGAAGGGAAGAAAGAGAAGAATAAAGTGACGAAAGGAAGGGAAGAAAGAGAAGAATAAAGAGACGAAAAGAAGGGAAGAAAGAGAAGAATAAAGGGACGAAAGGAAGGGAAGAAAGAGAAGAATAAAGGGACAAAAGGAAGGGAAGAAAGAGAAGAATAAAGAGACGAATGGAAGGGAAGAAAGAGAAGAATAAAGAGACGAAAGGAAGGGAAGAAAGAGAAGAATAAAGAGACGAAAGGAAAGGAAGAAAGAGAAGAATAAAGAGACGAATGGAAGGGAAGAAAGAGAAGAATAAAGAGACGAAAGGAAGGGAAGAAAGAGAAGAATAAAGAGACGAAAGGAAGGGAAGAAAGAGAAGAATAAAGAGACGAAAGGAAAGGAAGAAAGAGAAGAATAAAGAGACGAATGGAAGGGAAGAAAGAGAAGAATAAAGAGACGAAAGGAAGGGAAGAAAGAGAAGAATAAAGAGACGAAAGGAAGGGAAGAAAGAGAAGAATAGAGACGAAAGGAAAGGAAGAAAGAGAAGAATAAAGAGACGAATGGAAGGGAAGAAAGAGAAGAATAAAGAGACGAAAGGAAGGGAAGAAAGAGAAGAATAAAGAGACGAAAGGAAGGGAAGAAAGAGAAGAATAAAGAGACGAATGGAAGGGAAGAAAGAGAAGAATAAAGGGACGAAAGGAAGGGAAGAAAGAGAAGAATAAAGGGACGAAAGGAAGGAAAGAAAGAGAAGAATAAAGGGACGAAAGGAAAGGAAGAAAGAGAAGAATAAAGAGACGAATGGAAGGGAAGAAAGAGAAGAATAAAGAGACGAAAGGAAGGGAAGAAAGAGAAGAATAAAGAGACGAAAGGAAGGGAAGAAAGAGAAGAATAAAGGGACGAAAGGAAAGGAAGAAAGAGAAGAATAAAGAGACGAATGGAAGGGAAGAAAGAGAAGAATAAAGAGACGAAAGGAAGGGAAGAAAGAGAAGAATAAAGAGACGAAAGGAAGGGAAGAAAGAGAAGAATAAAGGGACGAAAGGAAAGGAAGAAAGAGAAGAATAAAGAGACGAATGGAAGGGAAGAAAGAGAAGAATAAAGAGACGAAAGGAAGGGAAGAAAGAGAAGAATAAAGAGACGAAAAGAAGGGAAGAAAGAGAAGAATAAAGGGACGAAAGGAAGGGAAGAAAGAGAAGAATAAAGGGACGAAAGGAAGGGAAGAAAGAGAAGAATAAAGGGACGAAAGGAAGGAAAGAAAGAGAAGAATAAAGGGACGAAAGGAAGAGAAGAAAGAGAAGAATAAAGGGACGAAAGGAAGGGAAGAAAGAGAAGAATAAAGGGAAGAAAGGAAGGGAAGAAAGAGAAGAATAAAGAGACGAATGGAAGGGAAGAAAGAGAAGAATAAAGAGACGAAAGGAAGGGAAGAAAGAGAAGAATAAAGAGACGAATGGAAGGGAAGAAAGAGAAGAATAAAGGGACGAAAGGAAGGGAAGAAAGAGAAGAATAAAGGGACGAAAGGAAGGAAAGAAAGAGAAGAATAAAGGGACGAAAGGAAAGGAAGAAAGAGAAGAATAAAGAGACGAATGGAAGGGAAGAAAGAGAAGAATAAAGAGACGAAAGGAAGGGAAGAAAGAGAAGAATAAAGAGACGAAAGGAAAGGAAGAAAGAGAAGAATAAAGGGACGAAAGGAAAGGAAGAAAGAGAAGAATAAAGAGACGAATGGAAGGGAAGAAAGAGAAGAATAAAGAGACGAAAGGAAGGGAAGAAAGAGAAGAATAAAGAGACGAAAGGAAGGGAAGAAAGAGAAGAATAAAGGGACGAAAGGAAAGGAAGAAAGAGAAGAATAAAGAGACGAATGGAAGGGAAGAAAGAGAAGAATAAAGAGACGAAAGGAAGGGAAGAAAGAGAAGAATAAAGAGACGAAAAGAAGGGAAGAAAGAGAAGAATAAAGGGACGAAAGGAAGGGAAGAAAGAGAAGAATAAAGGGACGAAAGGAAGGGAAGAAAGAGAAGAATAAAGGGACGAAAGGAAGGAAAGAAAGAGAAGAATAAAGGGACGAAAGGAAGAGAAGAAAGAGAAGAATAAAGGGACGAAAGGAAGGGAAGAAAGAGAAGAATAAAGGGAAGAAAGGAAGGGAAGAAAGAGAAGAATAAAGAGACGAATGGAAGGGAAGAAAGAGAAGAATAAAGAGACGAAAGGAAGGGAAGAAAGAGAAGAATAAAGGGACGAATGGAAGGGAAGAAAGAGAAGAATAAAGGGACGAAAGGAAGGGAAGAAAGAGAAGAATAAAGAGACGAAAGGAAGGGAAGAAAGAGAAGAATAAAGAGACGAAAGGAAGGGAAGAAAGAGAAGAATAAAGGGACGAAAGGAAGGGAAGAAAGAGAAGAATAAAGGGACGAAAGGAAAGGAAGAAAGAGAAGAATAAAGAGACGAATGGAAGGGAAGAAAGAGAAGAATAAAGAGACGAAAGGAAGGGAAGAAAGAGAAGAATAAAGAGACGAAAGGAAGGGAAGAAAGAGAAGAATAAAGGGACGAAAGGAAAGGAAGAAAGAGAAGAATAAAGAGACGAAAGGAAGGGAAAAAAGAGAAGAATAAAGGGACGAAAGGAAGGGAAGAAAGAGAAGAATAAAGAGACGAAAGGAAGGGAAAAAAGAGAAGAATAAAGAGACGAAAGGAAGGGAAGAAAGAGAAGAATAAAGAGACGTAAGGAAAGGAAGAAAGAGAAGAATAAAGAGACGAAAGGAAGGGAAGAAAGAGAAGAATAAAGGGACGAATGGAAGGGAAGAAAGAGAAGAATAAAGGGACGAAAGGAAGGGAAGAAAGAGAAGAATAAAGGGACGAAATGAAGGGAAGAAAGAGAAGAATAAAGAGACGAAAGGAAGGGAAGAAAGAGAAGAATAAAGAGACGAAAGGAAGGGAAGAAAGAGAAGAATAAAGGGACGAAAGGAAAGGAAGAAAGAGAAGAATAAAGAGACGAATGGAAGGGAAGAAAGAGAAGAATAAAGAGACGAAAGGAAGGGAAGAAAGAGAAGAATAAAGGGACGAAAGGAAGGGAAGAAAGAGAAGAATAAAGGGACAAAAGGAAAGGAAGAAAGAGAAGAATAAAGAGACGAATGGAAGGGAAGAAAGAGAAGAATAAAGAGACGAAAGGAAGGGAAGAAAGAGAAGAATAAAGGGACGAATGGAAGGGAAGAAAGAGAAGAATAAAGGAACGAAAGGAAGGGAAGAAAGAGAAGAATAAAGAGACGAAAGGAAGGGAAGAAAGAGAAGAATAAAGGGACGAAAGGAAAGGAAGAAAGAGAAGAATAAAGAGACGAAAGGAAGGGAAGAAAGAGAAGAATAAAGAGACGAATGGAAGGGAAGAAAGAGAAGAATAAAGAGACGAAAGGAAGGGAAGAAAGAGAAGAATAAAGGGACGAAAGGAAAGGAAGAAAGAGAAGAATAAAGAGACGAATGGAAGGGAAGAAAGAGAAGAATAAAGAGACGAATGGAAGGGAAGAAAGAGAAGAATAAAGAGACGAAAGGAAGGTAAGAAAGAGAAGAATAAAGGGACGAAAGGAAAGGAAGAAAGAGAAGAATAAAGAGACGAAAGGAAGGGAAGAAAGAGAAGAATAAAGAGACGAATGGAAGGGAAGAAAGAGAAGAATAAAGAGACGAAAGGAAGGGAAGAAAGAGAAGAATAAAGAGACGAAAGGAAGGGAAGAAAGAGAAGAATAAAGGGACGAAAGGAAGGGAAGAAAGAGAAGAATAAAGGGACGAAAGGAAAGGAAGAAAGAGAAGAATAAAGAGACGAATGGAAGGGAAGAAAGAGAAGAATAAAGAGACGAAAGGAAGGGAAGAAAGAGAAGAATAAAGGGACGAAAGGAAGGGAAGAAAGAGAAGAATAAAGGGACGAAAGGAAGGGAAGAAAGAGAAGAATAAAGAGACGAATGGAAGAGAAGAAAGAGAAGAATAAAGAGACGAAAGGAAGGGAAGAAAGAGAAGAATAAAGAGACGAAAGGAAGGGAAGAAAGAGAAGAATAAAGGGACGAAAGGAAAGGAAGAAAGAGAAGAATAAAGGGACGAATGGAAGGGAAGAAAGAGAAGAATAATGGGACGAAAGGAAGGGAAGAAAGAGAAGAATAAAGGGACGAATGGAAGGGAAGAAAGAGAAGAATAAAGGGACAAAAGGAAAGGAAGAAAGAGAAGAATAAAGAGACGAAAGGAAGGGAAGAAAGAGAAGAATAAAGAGACGAATGGAAGGGAAGAAAGAGAAGAATAAAGGGACGAAAGGAAGGGAAGAAAGAGAAGAATAAAGGGACGAATGGAAGGGAAGAAAGAGAAGAATAAAGAGACGAATGGAAGGGAAGAAAGAGAAGAATAAAGAGACGAAAGGAAGGGAAGAAAGAGAAGAATAAAGGGACGAAAGGAAGGGAAGAAAGAGAAGAATAAAGGGACGAAAGGAAGGGAAGAAAGAGAAGAATAAAGGGACGAAAGGAAAGGAAGAAAGAGAAGAATAAAGAGACGAATGGAAGGGAAGAAAGAGAAGAATAAAGAGACGAAAGGAAGGGAAGAAAGAGAAGAATAAAGGGACGAAAGGAAGGGAAGAAAGAGAAGAATAAAGGGACGAAAGGAAGGAAAGAAAGAGAAGAATAAAGGGACGAAAGGAAGGGAAGAAAGAGAAGAATAAAGGGACGAAAGGAAGGGAAGAAAGAGAAGAATAAAGGGAAGAAAGGAAGGGAAGAAAGAGAAGAATAAAGAGACGAAAGGAAGGGAAGAAAGAGAAGAATAAAGAGACGAAAGGAAGGGAAGAAAGAGAAGAATAAAGAGACGAATGGAAGGGAAGAAAGAGAAGAATAAAGAGACGAAAGGAAGGGAAGAAAGAGAAGAATAAAGGGACGAATGGAAGGGAAGAAAGAGAAGAATAAAGGGACGAAAGGAAGGGAAGAAAGAGAAGAATAAAGGGACGAAAGGAAAGGAAGAAAGAGAAGAATAAAGAGACGAATGGAAGGGAAGAAAGAGAAGAATAAAGAGACGAAAGGAAGGGAAGAAAGAGAAGAATAAAGGGACGAAAGGAAGGGAAGAAAGAGAAGAATAAAGGGACGAAAGGAAAGGAAGAAAGAGAAGAATAAAGAGACGAATGGAAGGGAAGAAAGAGAAGAATAAAGAGACGAAAGGAAGGGAAGAAAGAGAAGAATAAAGGGACGAATGGAAGGGAAGAAAGAGAAGAATAAAGGGACGAAAGGAAGGGAAGAAAGAGAAGAATAAAGAGACGAAAGGAAGGGAAGAAAGAGAAGAATAAAGAGACGAAAGGAAAGGAAGAAAGAGAAGAATAAAGAGACGAAAGGAAGGGAAGAAAGAGAAGAATAAAGAGACGAATGGAAGGGAAGAAAGAGAAGAATAAAGAGACGAAAGGAAGGGAAGAAAGAGAAGAATAAAGGGACGGAAGGAAGGGAAGAAAGAGAAGAATAAAGAGACGAAAGGAAGGGAAGAAAGAGAAGAATAAAGGGACGAAAGGAAAGGAAGAAAGAGAAGAATAAAGACACGAAAGGAAGGGAAGAAAGAGAAGAATAAAGAGACGAATGGAAGGGAAGAAAGAGAAGAATAAAGAGACGAAAGGAAGGGAAGAAAGAGAAGAATAAAGGGACGAAAGGAAGGGAAGAAAGAGAAGAATAAAGAGACGAAAGGAAGGGAAGAAAGAGAAGAATAAAGGGACGAATGGAAGGGAAGAAAGAGAAGAATAAAGGGACGAAAGGAAGGGAAGAAAGAGAAGAATAAAGAGACGAAAGGAAGGGAAGAAAGAGAAGAATAAAGGGACGAAAGGAAAGGAAGAAAGAGAAGAATAAAGAGACGAAAGGAAGGGAAGAAAGAGAAGAATAAAGGGACGAAAGGAAGGGAAGAAAGAGAAGAATAAAGGGACGAAAGGAAAGGAAGAAAGAGAAGAATAAAGGGACGAAAGGAAGGGAAGAAAGAGAAGAATAAAGGGACGAAAGGAAAGGAAGAAAGAGAAGAATAAAGAGACGAAAGGAAGGGAAGAAAGAGAAGAATAAAGAGACGAAAGGAAGGGAAGAAAGAGAAGAATAAAAGGACGAATGGAAGGGAAGAAAGAGAAGAATAAAGGGACGAAAGGAAAGGAAGAAAGAGAAGAATAAAGAGACGAAAGGAAGGGAAGAAAGAGAAGAATAAAGGGACGAAAGGAAAGGAAGAAAGAGAAGAATAAAGAGACGAAAGGAAGGGAAGAAAGAGAAGAATAAAGAGACGAAAGGAAGGGAAGAAAGAGAAGAATAAAGGGACGAAAGGAAAGGAAGAAAGAGAAGAATAAAGAGACGAAAGGAAGGGAAGAAAGAGAAGAATAAAGAGACGAAAGGAAGGGAAGAAAGAGAAGAATAAAAGGACGAATGGAAGGGAAGAAAGAGAAGAATAAAGGGACGAAAGGAAAGGAAGAAAGAGAAGAATAAAGGGACGAAAGGAAAGGAAGAAAGAGAAGAATAAAGAAACGAAAGGAAGGGAAGAAAGAGAAGAATAAAAGGACGAATGGAAGGGAAGAAAGAGAAGAATAAAGGGACGAAAGGAAAGGAAGAAAGAGAAGAATAAAGAGACGAAAGGAAGGGAAGAAAGAGAAGAATAAAGGGACGAAAGGAAAGGAAGAAAGAGAAGAATAAAGAGACGAAAGGAAGGGAAGAAAGAGAAGAATAAAGGGACGAAAGGAAGGGAAGACAGAGAAGAATAAAGGGACGAATGGAAGGGAAGAAAGAGAAGAAAAAAGGGACGAAAGGAAGGGAAGAAAGAGAAGAAGAAAGAGAAGAATAAAGAGACGAAAGGAAGGGAAGAAAGAGAAGAATAAAGGGACGAAAGGAAAGGAAGAAAGAGAAGAATAAAGAGACGAAAGGGAGGGAAGAAAGAGAAGAATAAAGAGACGAAAGGAAGGGAAGAAAGAGAAGAATAAAGAGACGAAAGGAAGGGAAGAAAGAGAAGAATAAAGGGACGAAAGGAAAGGAAGAAAGAGAAGAATAAATGGACGAATGGAAGGGAAGAAAGAGAAGAATAAAGGGACGAAAGGAAGGGAAGAAAGAGAAGAATAAAGAGACGAATGGAAGGGAAGAAAGAGAAGAATAAAGAGACGAAAGGAAGGGAAGAAAGAGAAGAATAAAGGGACGAATGGAAGGGAAGAAAGAGAAGAATAAAGGGACGAAAGGAAGGGAAGAAAGAGAAGAATAAAGAAACGAAAGGAAGGGAAGAAAGAGAAGAATAAAGGGACGAAAGGAAGGGAAGAAAGAGAAGAATAAAGGGACGAAAGGAAGGGAAGAAAGAGAAGAATAAAGGGACGAAAGGAAAGGAAGAAAGAGAAGAATAAAGAGACGAATGGAAGGGAAGAAAGAGAAGAATAAAGAGACGAAAGGAAGGGAAGAAAGAGAAGAATAAAGGGACAAATGGAAGGGAAGAAAGAGAAGAATAAAGGGACGAAAGGAAGGGAAGAAAGAGAAGAATAAAGAGACGAAAGGAAAGGAAGAAAGAGAAGAATAAAGGGACGAAAGGAAAGGAAGAAAGAGAAGAATAAAGAGACGAAAGGAAGGGAAGAAAGAGAAGAATAAAGAGACGAAAGGAAGGGAAGAAAGAGAAGAATAAAGAGACGAAAGGAAGGGAAGAAAGAGAAGAATAAAGAGACGAAAGGAAGGGAAGAAAGAGAAGAATAAAGAGACGAAAGGAAAGGAAGAAAGAGAAGAATAAAGAGACGAAAGGAAGGGAAGAAAGAGAAGAATAAAGGGACGAAAGGAAAGGAAGAAAGAGAAGAATAAAGAGACGAAAGGAAGGGAAGAAAGAGAAGAATAAAGGGACGAAAGGAAGGGAAGAAAGAGAAGAATAAAGGGACGAAAGGAAAGGAAGAAAGAGAAGAATAAAGGGACGAAAGGAAGGGAAGAAAGAGAAGAATAAAGGGACGAAAGGAAAGGAAGAAAGAGAAGAATAAAGAGACGAAAGGAAGGGAAGAAAGTGAAGAATAAAGAGACGAAAGGAAGGGAAGAAAGAGAAGAATAAAGGGACGAAAGGAAAGGAAGAAAGAGAAGAATAAAGAGACGAAAGGAAGGGAAGAAAGAGAAGAATAAAGAGACGAAAGGAAGGGAAGAAAGAGAAGAATAAAAGGACGAATGGAAGGGAAGAAAGAGAAGAATAAAGGGACGAAAGGAAAGGAAGAAAGAGAAGAATAAAGAGACGAAAGGAAGGGAAGAAAGAGAAGAATAAAAGGACGAATGGAAGGGAAGAAAGAGAAGAATAAAGGGACGAAAGGAAAGGAAGAAAGAGAAGAATAAAGAGACGAAAGGAAGGGAAGAAAGAGAAGAATAAAGAGACGAAAGGAAGGGAAGAAAGAGAAGAATAAAGAGACGAAAGGAAGGGAAGAAAGAGAAGAATAAAGAGACGAAAGGAAAGGAAGAAAGAGAAGAATAAAGAGACGAAAGGAAGGGAAGAAAGAGAAGAATAAAGAGACGAAAGGAAGGGAAGAAAGAGAAGAATAAAGAGACGAAAGGAAGGGAAGAAAGAGAAGAATAAAGGGACGAAAGGAAAGGAAGAAAGAGAAGAATAAATGGACGAATGGAAGGGAAGAAAGAGAAGAATAAAGAGACGAAAGGAAGGGAAGAAAGAGAAGAATAAAGAGACGAAAGGAAAGGAAGAAAGAGAAGAATAAAGGGACGAAAGGAAAGGAAGAAAGAGAAGAATAAAGAGACGAAAGGAAGGGAAGAAAGAGAAGAATAAAGAGACGAAAGGAAGGGAAGAAAGAGAAGAATAAAGAGACGAAAGGAAGGGAAGAAAGAGAAGAATAAAGAGACGAAAGGAAGGGAAGAAAGAGAAGAATAAAGAGACGAAAGGAAAGGAAGAAAGAGAAGAATAAAGGGACGAAAGGAAGGGAAGAAAGAGAAGAATAAAGGGACGAAAGGAAGGGAAGAAAGAGAAGAATAAAGAGACGAAAGGAAGGGAAGAAAGAGAAGAATAAAGGGACGAAAGGAAGGGAAGAAAGAGAAGAATAAAGGGACGAAAGGAAAGGAAGAAAGAGAAGAATAAAGAGACGAATGGAAGGGAAGAAAGAGAAGAATAAAGAGACGAAAGGAAGGGAAGAAAGAGAAGAATAAAGGGACGAAAGGAAGGGAAGAAAGAGAAGAATAAAGGGACGAAAGGAAAGGAAGAAAGAGAAGAATAAAGAGACGAATGGAAGGGAAGAAAGAGAAGAATAAAGAGACGAAAGGAAGGGAAGAAAGAGATGAATAAAGAGACGAAAGGAAGGGAAGAAAGAGAAGAATAAAGGGACGAAAGGAAAGGAAGAAAGAGAAGAATAAAGAGACGAAAGGAAGGGAAGAAAGAGAAGAATAAAGAGACGAATGGAAGGGAAGAAAGAGAAGAATAAAGAGACGAAAGGAAGGGAAGAAAGAGAAGAATAAAGAGACGAAAGGAAAGGAAGAAAGAGAAGAATAAAGAGACGAAAGGAAGGGAAGAAAGAGAAGAATAAAGGGACGAACGGAAGGGAAGAAAGAGAAGAATAAAGAGACGAAAGGAAGGGAAGAAAGAGAAGAATAAAGAGACGAAAGGAAGGGAAGAAAGAGAAGAATAAAGGGACGAAAGGAAAGGAAGAAAGAGAAGAATAAAGAGACGAATGGAAGGGAAGAAAGAGAAGAATAAAGAGACGAAAGGAAGGGAAGAAAGAGAAGAATAAAGAGACGAAAAGAAGGGAAGAAAGAGAAGAATAAAGGGACGAAAGGAAGGGAAGAAAGAGAAGAATAAAGGGACGAAAGGAAGGGAAGAAAGAGAAGAATAAAGGGACGAAAGGAAGGAAAGAAAGAGAAGAATAAAGGGACGAAAGGAAGGGAAGAAAGAGAAGAATAAAGGGACGAAAGGAAGGGAAGAAAGAGAAGAATAAAGGGAAGAAAGGAAGGGAAGAAAGAGAAGAATAAAGAGACGAATGGAAGGGAAGAAAGAGAAGAATAAAGAGACGAAAGGAAGGGAAGAAAGAGAAGAATAAAGGGACGAATGGAAGGGAAGAAAGAGAAGAATAAAGGGACGAAAGGAAGGGAAGAAAGAGAAGAATAAAGAGACGAAAGGAAGGGAAGAAAGAGAAGAATAAAGAGACGAAAGGAAGGGAAGAAAGAGAAGAATAAAGGGACGAAAGGAAGGGAAGAAAGAGAAGAATAAAGGGACGAAAGGAAAGGAAGAAAGAGAAGAATAAAGAGACGAATGGAAGGGAAGAAAGAGAAGAATAAAGAGACGAAAGGAAGGGAAGAAAGAGAAGAATAAAGGGACGAATGGAAGGGAAGAAAGAGAAGAATAAAGGGACGAAAGGAAGGGAAGAAAGAGAAGAATAAAGAGACGAAAGGAAGGGAAGAAAGAGAAGAATAAAGGGACGAAAGGAAAGGAAGAAAGAGAAGAATAAAGAGACGAAAGGAAGGGAAAAAAGAGAAGAATAAAGGGACGAAAGGAAGGGAAGAAAGAGAAGAATAAAGAGACGAAAGGAAGGGAAAAAAGAGAAGAATAAAGAGACGAAAGGAAGGGAAGAAAGAGAAGAATAAAGAGACGAAAGGAAAGGAAGAAAGAGAAGAATAAAGAGACGAAAGGAAGGGAAGAAAGAGAAGAATAAAGGGACGAATGGAAGGGAAGAAAGAGAAGAATAAAGGGACGAAAGGAAGGGAAGAAAGAGAAGAATAAAGGGACGAAAGGAAGGGAAGAAAGAGAAGAATAAAGGGACGAAAGGAAGGGAAGAAAGAGAAGAATAAAGAGACGAAAGGAAGGGAAGAAAGAGAAGAATAAAGAGACGAAAGGAAGGGAAGAAAGAGAAGAATAAAGAGACGAATGGAAGGGAAGAAAAAAATTGAAGTATTAAATCTGGGGAAAACACACTAAGGATAGGGTAGAAGTCTTGGGACAGAGAGATATAAATAAAGAAAAAACTGAAGAATTAAATCTAGGGAGAACACACTAAGGATAGGGTAGAAGTCTTGGGACAGAGAGATATAAATAAAGAAAAAACTGAAGAATTAAATCTAGGGAGAACACACTAAGGCCAGGGTAGAAGTCTTGGGACAGAGAGATATAAATAAAGAAAAAACTGAAGAATTAAATCTAGGGAGAACACACTAAGGATAGGGTAGAAGTCTTGGGACAGAGAGATATAAATAAAGAAAAAAATTGAAGAATTAAATCTAGGGAGAACACACTAAGGATAGGGTAGAAGTCTTGGGACAGAGAGATATAAATAAAGAAAAAACTGAAGAATTAAATCTAGGGAGAACACACTAAGGATAGGGTAGAAGTCTTGGGACAGAGAGATATAAATAAAGAAAAAAATTGAAGTATTAAATCTGGGGAAAACACACTAAGGATAGGGTAGAAGTCTTGGGACAGAGAGATATAAATAAAGAAAAAACTGAAGAATTAAATCTAGGGAGAACACACTAAGGATAGGGTAGAAGTCTTGGGACAGAGAGATATAAATAAAGAAAAAAATTGAAGTATTAAATCTGGGGAAAACACACTAAGGATAGGGTAGAAGTCTTGGGACAGAGAGATATAAATAAAGAAAAAAATTGAAGTATTAAATCTGGGGAAAACACACTAAGGATAGGGTAGAAGTCTTGGGACAGAGAGATATAAATAAAGAAAAAAATTGAAGTATTAAATCTGGGGAAAACACACTAAGGATAGGGTAGAAGTCTTGGGACAGAGAGATATAAATAAAGAAAAAACTGAAGAATTAAATCTAGGGAGAACACACTAAGGATAGGGTAGAAGTCTTGGGACAGAGAGATATAAATAAAGAAAAAACTGAAGAATTAAATCTAGGGAGAACACACTAAGGATAGGGTAGAAGTCTTGGGACAGAGAGATATAAATAAAGAAAAAAATTGAAGAATTAAATCTGGGGAAAACACACTAAGGATAGGGTAGAAGTCTTGGGACAGAGAGATATAAATAAAGAAAAAAATTGAAGTATTAAATCTGGGGAAAACACACTAAGGATAGGGTAGAAGTCTTGGGACAGAGAGATATAAATAAAGAAAAAAATTGAAGTATTAAATCTGGGGAAAACACACTAAGGATAGGGTAGAAGTCTTGGGACAGAGAGATATAAATAAAGAAAAAACTGAAGAATTAAATCTAGGGAGAACACACTAAGGCCAGGGTAGAAGTCTTGGGACAGAGAGATATAAATAAAGAAAAAACTGAAGAATTAAATCTAGGGAGAACACACTAAGGATAGGGTAGAAGTCTTGGGACAGAGAGATATAAATAAAGAAAAAAATTGAAGTATTAAATCTGGGGAAAACACACTAAGGATAGGGTAGAAGTCTTGGGACAGAGAGATATAAATAAAGAAAAAACTGAAGGTTTAAATCTAGGGAGAACACACTAAGGCCAGGGTAGAAGTCTTGGGACAGAGAGATATAAATAAAGAAAAAAATTGAAGTATTAAATCTGGGGAAAACACACTAAGGATAGGGTAGAAGTCTTGGGACAGAGAGATATAAATAAAGAAAAAAATTGAAGTATTAAATCTGGGGAAAACACACTAAGGATAGGGTATAAGTCTTGGGACAGAGAGATATAAATAAAGAAAAAACTGAAGAATTAAATCTAGGGAGAACACACTAAGGATAGGGTAGAAGTCTTGGGACAGAGAGATATAAATAAAGAAAAAAATTGAAGTATTAAATCTGGGGAAAACACACTAAGGATAGGGTAGAAGTCTTGGGACAGAGAGATATAAATAAAGAAAAAACTGAAGAATTAAATCTAGGGAGAACACACTAAGGATAGGGTAGAAGTCTTGGGACAGAGAGATATAAATAAAGAAAAAAATTGAAGTATTAAATCTGGGGAAAACACACTAAGGATAGGGTAGAAGTCTTGGGACAGAGAGATATAAATAAAGAAAAAACTGAAGAATTAAATCTAGGGAGAAACCACTAAGGATAGGGTAGAAGTCTTGGGACAGAGAGATATAAATAAAGAAAAAAATTGAAGTATTAAATCTGGGGAAAACACACTAAGGATAGGGTAGAAGTCTTGGGACAGAGAGATATAAATAAAGAAAAAACTGAAGAATTAAATCTAGGGAGAACACACTAAGGATAGGGTAGAAGTCTTGGGACAGAGAGATATAAATAAAGAAAAAAATTGAAGTATTAAATCTGGGGAAAACACACTAAGGATAGGGTAGAAGTCTTGGGACAGAGAGATATAAATAAAGAAAAAACTGAAGAATTAAATCTAGGGAGAACACACTAAGGATAGGGTAGAAGTCTTGGGACAGAGAGATATAAATAAAGAAAAAACTGAAGAATTAAATCTAGGGAGAACACACTAAGGATAGGGTAGAAGTCTTGGGACAGAGAGATATAAATAAAGAAAAAAATTGAAGTATTAAATCTGGGGAAAACACACTAAGGATAGGGTAGAAGTCTTGGGACAGAGAGATATAAATAAAGAAAAAACTGAAGAATTAAATCTAGGGAGAACACACTAAGGATAGGGTAGAAGTCTTGGGACAGAGAGATATAAATAAAGAAAAAAATTGAAGTATTAAATCTGGGGAAAACACACTAAGGATAGGGTAGAAGTCTTGGGACAGAGAGATATAAATAAAGAAAAAACTGAAGAATTAAATCTAGGGAGAACACACTAAGGATAGGGTAGAAGTCTTGGGACAGAGAGATATAAATAAAGAAAAAACTGAAGAATTAAATCTAGGGAGAACACACTAAGGATAGGGTAGAAGTCTTGGGACAGAGAGATATAAATAAAGAAAAAAATTGAAGTATTAAATCTGGGGAAAACACACTAAGGATAGGGTAGAAGTCTTGGGACAGAGAGATATAAATAAAGAAAAAACTGAAGAATTAAATCTAGGGAGAACACACTAAGGATAGGGTAGAAGTCTTGGGACAGAGAGATATAAATAAAGAAAAAACTGAAGTATTAAATCTAGGGAGAACACACTAAGGATAGGGTAGAAGTCTTGGGACAGAGAGATATAAATAAAGAAAAAAATTGAAGTATTAAATCTGGGGAAAACACACTAAGGATAGGGTAGAAGTCTTGGGACAGAGAGATATAATTAAAGAAAAAACTGAAGAATTAAATCTAGGGAGAACACACTAAGGATAGGGTAGAAGTCTTGGGACAGAGAGATATAAATAAAGAAAAAAATTGAAGTATTAAATCTGGGGAAAACACACTAAGGATAAGGTAGAAGTCTTGGGACAGAGAGATATAAATAAAGAAAAAACTGAAGAATTAAATCTAGGGAGAACACACTAAGGATAGGGTAGAAGTCTTGGGACAGAGAGATATAAATAAAGAAAAAACTGAAGAATTAAATCTAGGGAGAACACACTAAGGATAGGGTAGAAGTCTTGGGACAGAGAGATATAAATAAAGAAAAAAATTGAAGTATTAAATCTGGGGAAAACACACTAAGGATAGGGTAGAAGTCTTGGGACAGAGAGATATAAATAAAGAAAAAAATTGAAGTATTAAATCTGGGGAAAACACACTAAGGATAGGGTAGAAGTCTTGGGACAGAGAGATATAAATAAAGAAAAAAATTGAAGTATTAAATCTGGGGAAAACACACTAAGGATAGGGTAGAAGTCTTGGGACAGAGAGATATAAATAAAGAAAAAAATTGAAGTATTAAATCTGGGGAAAACACACTAAGGATAGGGTAGAAGTCTTGGGACAGAGAGATATAAATAAAGAAAAAAATTGAAGTATTAAATCTGGGGAAAACACACTAAGGATAGGGTAGAAGTCTTGGGACAGAGAGATATAAATAAAGAAAAAAATTGAAGTATTAAATCTGGGGAAAACACACTAAGGATAGGGTAGAAGTCTTGGGACAGAGAGATATAAATAAAGAAAAAAATTGAAGTATTAAATCTGGGGAAAACACACTAAGGATAGGGTAGAAGTCTTGGGACAGAGAGATATAAATAAAGAAAAAAATTGAAGTATTAAATCTGGGGAAAACACACTAAGGATAGGGTAGAAGTCTTGGGACAGAGAGATATAAATAAAGAAAAAAATTGAAGTATTAAATCTGGGGAAAACACACTAAGGATAGGGTAGAAGTCTTGGGACAGAGAGATATAAATAAAGAAAAAACTGAAGAATTAAATCTAGGGAGAACACACTAAGGATAGGGTAGAAGTCTTGGGACAGAGAGATATAAATAAAGAAAAAAATTGAAGTATTAAATCTGGGGAAAACACACTAAGGATAGGGTAGAAGTCTTGGGACAGAGAGATATAAATAAAGAAAAAAATTGAAGTATTAAATCTGGGGAAAACACACTAAGGATAGGGTAGAAGTCTTGGGACAGAGAGATATAAATAAAGAAAAAAATTGAAGTATTAAATCTGGGGAAAACACACTAAGGATAGGGTAGAAGTCTTGGGACAGAGAGATATAAATAAAGAAAAAAATTGAAGTATTAAATCTGGGGAAAACACACTAAGGCCAGGGTAGAAGTCTTGGGACAGAGAGATATAAATAAAGAAAAAACTGAAGAATTAAATCTAGGGAGAACACACTAAGGATAGGGTAGAAGTCTTGGGACAGAGAGATATAAATAAAGAAAAAAATTGAAGTATTAAATCTGGGGAAAACACACTAAGGATAGGGTAGAAGTCTTGGGACAGAGAGATATAAATAAAGAAAAAAATTGAAGTATTAAATCTGGGGAAAACACACTAAGGATAGGGTAGAAGTCTTGGGACAGAGAGATATAAATAAAGAAAAAAATTGAAGTATTAAATCTGGGGAAAACACACTAAGGCCAGGGTAGAAGTCTTGGGACAGAGAGATATAAATAAAGAAAAAACTGAAGAATTAAATCTAGGGAGAACACACTAAGGATAGGGTAGAAGTCTTGGGACAGAGAGATATAAATAAAGAAAAAAAATTGAAGTATTAAATCTGGGGAAAACACACTAAGGATAGGGTAGAAGTCTTGGGACAGAGAGATATAAATAAAGAAAAAAATTGAAGTATTAAATCTGGGGAAAACACACTAAGGATAGGGTAGAAGTCTTGGGACAGAGAGATATAAATAAAGAAAAAACTGAAGAATTAAATCTAGGGAGAACACACTAAGGCCAGGGTAGAAGTCTTGGGACAGAGAGATATAAATAAAGAAAAAACTGAAGAATTAAATCTAGGGAGAACACACTAAGGATAGGGTAGAAGTCTTGGGACAGAGAGATATAAATAAAGAAAAAAATTGAAGTATTAAATCTGGGGAAAACACACTAAGGATAGGGTAGAAGTCTTGGGACAGAGAGATATAAATAAAGAAAAAAATTGAAGTATTAAATCTGGGGAAAACACACTAAGGATAGGGTAGAAGTCTTGGGACAGAGAGATATAAATAAAGAAAAAAATTGAAGTATTAAATCTGGGGAAAACACACTAAGGATAGGGTAGAAGTCTTGGGACAGAGAGATATAAATAAAGAAAAAAATTGAAGTATTAAATCTGGGGAAAACACACTAAGGATAGGGTAGAAGTCTTGGGACAGAGAGATATAAATAAAGAAAAAAATTGAAGTATTAAATCTGGGGAAAACACACTAAGGATAGGGTAGAAGTCTTGGGACAGAGAGATATAAATAAAGAAAAAAATTGAAGTATTAAATCTGGGGAAAACACACTAAGGATAGGGTAGAAGTCTTGGGACAGAGAGATATAAATAAAGAAAAAAATTGAAGTATTAAATCTGGGGAAAACACACTAAGGATAGGGTAGAAGTCTTGGGACAGAGAGATATAAATAAAGAAAAAAATTGAAGTATTAAATCTGGGGAAAACACACTAAGGATAGGGTAGAAGTCTTGGGACAGAGAGATATAAATAAAGAAAAAACTGAAGAATTAAATCTAGGGAGAACACACTAAGGATAGGGTAGAAGTCTTGGGACAGAGAGATATAAATAAAGAAAAAAATTGAAGTATTAAATCTGGGGAAAACACACTAAGGATAGGGTAGAAGTCTTGGGACAGAGAGATATAAATAAAGAAAAAAATTGAAGTATTAAATCTGGGGAAAACACACTAAGGATAGGGTAGAAGTCTTGGGACAGAAAGATATAAATAAAGAAAAAAATTGAAGTATTAAATCTGGGGAAAACACACTAAGGATAGGGTAGAAGTCTTGGGACAGAGAGATATAAATAAAGAAAAAAATTGAAGTATTAAATCTGGGGAAAACACACTAAGGCCAGGGTAGAAGTCTTGGGACAGAGAGATATAAATAAAGAAAAAACTGAAGAATTAAATCTAGGGAGAACACACTAAGGATAGGGTAGAAGTCTTGGGACAGAGAGATATAAATAAAGAAAAAAATTGAAGTATTAAATCTGGGGAAAACACACTAAGGATAGGGTAGAAGTCTTGGGACAGAGAGATATAAATAAAGAAAAAACTGAAGAATTAAATCTAGGGAGAACACACTAAGGATAGGGTAGAAGTCTTGGGACAGAGAGATATAAATAAAGAAAAAAATTGAAGTATTAAATCTGGGGAAAACACACTAAGGATAGGGTAGAAGTCTTGGGACAGAGAGATATAAATAAAGAAAAAAATTGAAGTATTAAATCTGGGGAAAACACACTAAGGATAGGGTAGAAGTCTTGGGACAGAGAGATATAAATAAAGAAAAAAATTGAAGTATTAAATCTGGGGAAAACACACTAAGGCCAGGGTAGAAGTCTTGGGACAGAGAGATATAAATAAAGAAAAAACTGAAGAATTAAATCTAGGGAGAACACACTAAGGATAGGGTAGAAGTCTTGGGACAGAGAGATATAAATAAAGAAAAAAATTGAAGTATTAAATCTGGGGAAAACACACTAAGGATAGGGTAGAAGTCTTGGGACAGAGAGATATAAATAAAGAAAAAAATTGAAGTATTAAATCTGGGGAAAACACACTAAGGATAGGGTAGAAGTCTTGGGACAGAGAGATATAAATAAAGAAAAAACTGAAGAATTAAATCTAGGGAGAACACACTAAGGCCAGGGTAGAAGTCTTGGGACAGAGAGATATAAATAAAGAAAAAACTGAAGAATTAAATCTAGGGAGAACACACTAAGGATAGGGTAGAAGTCTTGGGACAGAGAGATATAAATAAAGAAAAAAATTGAAGTATTAAATCTGGGGAAAACACACTAAGGATAGGGTAGAAGTCTTGGGACAGAGAGATATAAATAAAGAAAAAAATTGAAGTATTAAATCTGGGGAAAACACACTAAGGATAGGGTAGAAGTCTTGGGACAGAGAGATATAAATAAAGAAAAAAATTGAAGTATTAAATCTGGGGAAAACACACTAAGGATAGGGTAGAAGTCTTGGGACAGAGAGATATAAATAAAGAAAAAAATTGAAGTATTAAATCTGGGGAAAACACACTAAGGATAGGGTAGAAGTCTTGGGACAGAGAGATATAAATAAAGAAAAAAATTGAAGTATTAAATCTGGGGAAAACACACTAAGGATAGGGTAGAAGTCTTGGGACAGAGAGATATAAATAAAGAAAAAAATTGAAGTATTAAATCTGGGGAAAACACACTAAGGATAGGGTAGAAGTCTTGGGACAGAGAGATATAAATAAAGAAAAAAATTGAAGTATTAAATCTGGGGAAAACACACTAAGGATAGGGTAGAAGTCTTGGGACAGAGAGATATAAATAAAGTAAAAAATTGAAGTATTAAATCTGGGGAAAACACACTAAGGATAGGGTAGAAGTCTTGGGACAGAGAGATATAAATAAAGAAAAAAATTGAAGTATTAAATCTGGGGAAAACACACTAAGGATAGGGTAGAAGTCTTGGGACAGAGAGATATAAATAAAGAAAAAACTGAAGAATTAAATCTAGGGAGAACACACTAAGGATAGGGTAGAAGTCTTGGGACAGAGAGATATAAATAAAGAAAAAAATTGAAGTATTAAATCTGGGGAAAACACACTAAGGATAGGGTAGAAGTCTTGGGACAGAGAGATATAAATAAAGAAAAAAATTGAAGTATTAAATCTGGGGAAAACACACTAAGGATAGGGTAGAAGTCTTGGGACAGAGAGATATAAATAAAGAAAAAAATTGAAGTATTAAATCTGGGGAAAACACACTAAGGATAGGGTAGAAGTCTTGGGACAGAGAGATATAAATAAAGAAAAAAATTGAAGTATTAAATCTGGGGAAAACACACTAAGGCCAGGGTAGAAGTCTTGGGACAGAGAGATATAAATAAAGAAAAAACTGAAGAATTAAATCTAGGGAGAACACACTAAGGATAGGGTAGAAGTCTTGGGACAGAGAGATATAAATAAAGAAAAAAATTGAAGTATTAAATCTGGGGAAAACACACTAAGGATAGGGTAGAAGTCTTGGGACAGAGAGATATAAATAAAGAAAAAAATTGAAGTATTAAATCTGGGGAAAACACACTAAGGCCAGGGTAGAAGTCTTGGGACAGAGAGATATAAATAAAGAAAAAACTGAAGAATTAAATCTAGGGAGAACACACTAAGGATAGGGTAGAAGTCTTGGGACAGAGAGATATAAATAAAGAAAAAAATTGAAGTATTAAATCTGGGGAAAACACACTAAGGATAGGGTAGAAGTCTTGGGACAGAGAGATATAAATAAAGAAAAAAATTGAAGTATTAAATCTGGGGAAAACACACTAAGGATAGGGTAGAAGTCTTGGGACAGAGAGATATAAATAAAGAAAAAACTGAAGAATTAAATCTAGGGAGAACACACTAAGGCCAGGGTAGAAGTCTTGGGACAGAGAGATATAAATAAAGAAAAAAATTGAAGTATTAAATCTGGGGAAAACACACTAAGGATAGGGTAGAAGTCTTGGGACAGAGAGATATAAATAAAGAAAAAACTGAAATTAAATCTAGGGAGAACACACTAAGGATAGGGTAGAAGTCTTGGGACAGAGAGATATAAATAAAGAAAAAAATTGAAGTATTAAATCTGGGGAAAACACACTAAGGATAGGGTAGAAGTCTTGGGACAGAGAGATATAAATAAAGAAAAAAATTGAAGTATTAAATCTGGGGAAAACACACTAAGGATAGGGTAGAAGTCTTGGGACAGAGAGATATAAATAAAGAAAAAACTGAAGAATTAAATCTAGGGAGAACACACTAAGGCCAGGGTAGAAGTCTTGGGACAGAGAGATATAAATAAAGAAAAAAATTGAAGTATTAAATCTGGGGAAAACACACTAAGGATAGGGTAGAAGTCTTGGGACAGAGAGATATAAATAAAGAAAAAACTGAAGAATTAAATCTAGGGAGAACACACTAAGGATAGGGTAGAAGTCTTGGGACAGAGAGATATAAATAAAGAAAAAAATTGAAGTATTAAATCTGGGGAAAACACACTAAGGATAGGGTAGAAGTCTTGGGACAGAGAGATATAAATAAAGAAAAAAATTGAAGTATTAAATCTGGGGAAAACACACTAAGGATAGGGTAGAAGTCTTGGGACAGAGAGATATAAATAAAGAAAAAAATTGAAGTATTAAATCTGGGGAAAACACACTAAGGATAGGGTAGAAGTCTTGGGACAGAGAGATATAAATAAAGAAAAAACTGAAGAATTAAATCTAGGGAGAACACACTAAGGATAGGGTAGAAGTCTTGGGACAGAGAGATATAAATAAAGAAAAAACTGAAGAATTAAATCTAGGGAGAACACACTAAGGATAGGGTAGAAGTCTTGGGACAGAGAGATATAAATAAAGAAAAAAATTGAAGTATTAAATCTGGGGAAAACACACTAAGGATAGGGTAGAAGTCTTGGGACAGAGATATAAATAAAGAAAAAAATTGAAGTATTAAATCTGGGGAAAACACACTAAGGATAGGGTAGAAGTCTTGGGACAGAGAGATATAAATAAAGAAAAAACTGAAGGTTTAAATCTAGGGAGAACACACTAAGAATAGGGTAGAAGTCTTGGGACAGAGAGATATAAATAAAGAAAAAAATTGAAGTATTAAATCTGGGGAAAACACACTAAGGATAGGGTAGAAGTCTTGGGACAGAGAGATATAAATAAAGAAAAAACTGAAGAATTAAATCTAGGGAGAACACACTAAGGATAGGGTAGAAGTCTTGGGACAGAGAGATATAAATAAAGAAAAAAATTGAAGTATTAAATCTGGGGAAAACACACTAAGGATAGGGTAGAAGTCTTGGGACAGAGAGATATAAATAAAGAAAAAAATTGAAGTATTAAATCTGGGGAAAACACACTAAGGATAGGGTAGAAGTCTTGGGACAGAGAGATATAAATAAAGAAAAAAATTGAAGTATTAAATCTGGGGAAAACACACTAAGGATAGGGTAGAAGTCTTGGGACAGAGAGATATAAATAAAGAAAAAACTGAAGAATTAAATCTAGGGAGAACACACTAAGGATAGGGTAGAAGTCTTGGGACAGAGAGATATAAATAAAGAAAAAACTGAAGAATTAAATCTAGGGAGAACACACTAAGGATAGGGTAGAAGTCTTGGGACAGAGAGATATAAATAAAGAAAAAAATTGAAGTATTAAATCTGGGGAAAACACACTAAGGATAGGGTAGAAGTCTTGGGACAGAGATATAAATAAAGAAAAAAATTGAAGTATTAAATCTGGGGAAAACACACTAAGGATAGGGTAGAAGTCTTGGGACAGAGAGATATAAATAAAGAAAAAACTGAAGGTTTAAATCTAGGGAGAACACACTAAGGATAGGGTAGAAGTCTTGGGACAGAGAGATATAAATAAAGAAAAAAATTGAAGTATTAAATCTGGGGAAAACACACTAAGGATAGGGTAGAAGTCTTGGGACAGAGAGATATAAATAAAGAAAAAAATTGAAGTATTAAATCTGGGGAAAACACACTAAGGCCAGGGTAGAAGTCTTGGGACGGAGAGATATAAATAAAGAAAAAACTGAAGAATTAAATCTAGGGAGAACACACTAAGGATAGGGTAGAAGTCTTGGGACAGAGAGATATAAATAAAGAAAAAAATTGAAGTATTAAATCTGGGGAAAACACACTAAGGATAGGGTAGAAGTCTTGGGACAGAGAGATATAAATAAAGAAAAAAATTGAAGTATTAAATCTGGGGAAAACACACTAAGGATAGGGTAGAAGTCTTGGGACAGAGAGATATAAATAAAGAAAAAACTGAAGAATTAAATCTAGGGAGAACACACTAAGGCCAGGGTAGAAGTCTTGGGACAGAGAGATATAAAT
>NC_090727.1:78969378-78974378 GCF_036898095.1 Palaemon carinicauda | reverse complement strand
ATGACATTTTGTCATTCAGTTAATTCTTTTTTTATTTCTTTAATTTTTGTCTTTTAGTTTTGGTCTCAAAACTTTTTTGAGAGACTGGCACTTTTCATTAGCCATTTAGTGCTCGCTTTCGTTTCTCATTTCTAGGTGTCCATTATGTTATTCTTCTTGTCCATCTATTATCTATCTTTCTCATTATATGTCCTGTCCGTGCTCATTTCTTTTTCTTATATGGTGTTAAAATAACCTTTATGTTAGTTTGCTCTCGTGTATATATATATATATATATATATATATATATATATATATATATATATATATATATACTATATATACATTTATATATATATACATATATATATGTATATATATATATATATATATATATATATATATATATATATACACTGTATATATAAATAATATATATATATATATATATATATATATATATATATATATATATATATATATATATATTTAGTGTATATTCTTGCGTTTGAGAAATACTATTTATATATAAATATATGTATATATGTGTGTATAATTTATATATATATACACAGGAATATATATATTATATATATATATATATATTATAGTATATATATTATATATATATTATATATATATATATATATGTTTGTGTGGTGTGTGGTGTGTGTGTGTGTGTTTGTGTGTATGTGTGTGCGTTCCAACTGATGTGTAAATATGATACGGTAATTATCAAATTTATGATAGCAAATGTTGGTATATACGTACATGTCTTGACATTCCTTAATTTCAGCCTAGAATTTATACCGGCGCAACACCATACAGTTTCAATACGAGAATTTTCTGTTTGTGATCCATTTTCGACTCTGTACTGTCTGACAAAATTGAGTTTTTGCCTTTCAGAATGTTATACAAAATCGTGATTGCCTTTTGTATTTCATTTTCCTTTTATTATTTTGTATATATTTTGAGTTTTGTTGTTGATTGGTGTAGTAAATTTTATAAAAATAAGGTAATTCAAAATTAAAAAAAAATCCAAATAGCTCGTCATAAGAAGGAATTTTTGCGTTGAATTAAAACATTTAATTTCATACCTCAATTACAGTAACAATCTCTCTCTCTCTCTCTCTCTCTCTCTCTCTCTCTCTCTCTCTCCTCTCTCTCTCTCCTCTCTCTCTCTCTCTCGTTTTATTGCTCGTCCCTGTACCACAGCTCTCTCCCCCTTTACTCTTCCAGCAATCAAATCGTTAAAACCCCTTTGTTGTAATTGGGTTGCAATGCAGTGGAGTGTATCCTCTGTAACGGCTCTCCATATTCTGGCGAGGTTCTCTCGCGCGAACACTTCCCAAGTTGGAACAAATTGATGTTTCCAAAAGGGAAAAGGAGAAAGAGAAGAATTATTCTTCTATTTACCTTTTATTGCCTTCGCCAAAACCGAAGGATTTTCGTAAGAGTATGTATTCACCCTTGTTGTTGTTTATTTGTTTGTGAGCAAAAAACACAAAAACTGCTTTACAGATTTTGATCAAACGTGGTATTCATGTTGTGGTTATCCCAAGGATGAATATGCAACATTGTGGTAAAGTACATCAAACTATAAGTACACACGAGGTACTTTGAAATTATTCGCAATGTTAAGTAAATAGCGAACATTTTGCTAGTTAATTATTTATTTGTGAAGAGTATTTCACAAAAAACTATTGAACCAATTTCAACGAAACTTGGTGGACATGTAGGGTATGACCCAAGGACGAATCTATTAGATTTCGAAGAAAATACATCGAATTACAAGTACGCTGTAGAATTAAGAGCAAAATAAGACTGTTTGGCGTGGCGAAGGTATGCTCTCTATTGAGTGCCTCTCTAGGTATTCAGTGTGGAAGAAACTCTCTCTCTCTCTTCTCTCTCTCTCCCTCTCTCTCTCTTCCTCTCTCTCTCTCTCTCTCTCTCTCTCTCTCTCTCTCTCTCTCTTCTCAGGTTAACGTTCTGATATGGTAAACGTTTTGAGATGGTAAACGCCCATTAAGGCTAACATTGTGGAATCGTGATTTGTTATGTTTTTTTTTTTTTTTTTTTTTAACATTTGTCATTTTAATTTGATTTAGCAAATTATTCACATTGCAAGAAAGAAGCTGTTAGTGTAAGGATTATTTGTAAGACATTATATAACTGAAGGTTTTTTTTTTTGTCTTGTTACACTGTTAAAAAAAAAAAGCAATTTAAATCGGGATTTTCTCCGTGAAAATATCCTGCTCTCAGTCGTATTTCACTAAAATACAGGCGACCGTAATTTTTACCCTACTTTGTTATTATCTTTTACGGGTTGGGTGTCCGTAATATTACTCTTTAACGTCAATATATCCGTTTTTAAAACGGTAAATGCTTGACAACATTTATTCCAGGATTTATACCGTTTTTTACGTAAAATTTCTAACAGTGTATACACTTTAAAAAAAAAATAACACCGTAATTTTAATCGGAAATCCTTTCTAAAAATATACAGTTCTCACCCGTATTTCAGTAAAATACAGGCGACCGTAATTTTTACCCTACTTTGTTATTATATTTCACGGGTTGGTGACCTTAATATCACTTCTTTACGTCAATATATCCGTTTTTTCAAACGGTAAATGCCTGGCAACATTTATTCCATTATTTTTACGTAAAATTTTTAACAGTGTATACACTTAAAAAAAAAAAACGCAATTTTAATCTGAAATCCTTTGTAAAAAATATTCTGTTCTCAGCCATATTTCCAGTAAAATACAGGGCGACCGTAATTTTTACCCTATTTTGTTATTATCTTTTATGGGTTGGTGATCGTAATATCACCCCTCTGCGTCAATATATCCGTTTTTAAAACGGCAAATTCCAGCCAACATTTATTCCAGGGTTTATACCGTTTTTTACGACACATTTTCAAGTGTAGGTAAAGGAAAAGAGCCGCAATTTATGAAGAAAGCAAAAGCACTAACAATAAACTCTCTCTAGCCAGACCTTAAGGGATCCTATACCTTACTTTTGTGGGTAGTATCTCATTGGCTTTTGTGCCCCCATTTATTTCCTAACAGACTACATACGCCATGAACTTTGGAAAATACTTACAAGTTTTTATTATTATTATTATTATTATTATTATTATTATTATTATTACCTCCGCCAGGAGGGTATGGTTTTCGGTTCGGTTTGTTTGTTTGTTTGTTTGTTTGTTTGTTTGTTTGTTTGTTTGTTTCTCTGTTTGTCTGTCTGTCTGTGGACAACGTAGAGGCCACATTTCTACACGGAATCACTTCAAACTTGGCCAAGTAGTTCCCCAATGTGTATGGAAGAACTGATTAAATTTTGGTCAAGGTCACCCCAAGGTCAAGGTCACAGGGGTCACTGGTGTCACTATGACATAAGTGGCCATATCAAGAGACAGAAATAAAGCACTGACTTTTGCATAAGCCAACAGGGAAGTCCTAGTCCAGGCGCAACCCATGGGTGATGTTCAAATTTATAAAGGTCAAAGGTCCAAGGTCATATTGGTGGCATTATATCAATGTCATATTAAGTATCAGTGGCAAATGAACAAAGATCACTTGAAGGTCAAAAGTCAAGCAGGTCACTTGAAGGTCAAGGTCCACGTGAAGGTCCAAGGTCACGTGAAGGTCAAGGTCACCTGAAGGTCAAGGTCACGTGAAGGTCAAGTACATTTGAAGATCAAGGTCACTTGAAGCCAAGGTCATGTGAAGGTCAAGGTCACGTGAAGGTCAAGGTCACTTGAAGGTCACGTGAAGGCCAAGGTCATGTGAAGGTCGAAGTCACATCAATTCATGATTCTAGGACATATGGCGCTCTAGGTCACCTTGGCGGAGGTATGTCCTCTACGAGGACCATGTCCGCGTTCAGGACTTGCTCACTTGTTATTATTATTATCGAAGCTACAACCCTAGTTGGAAAAGCAAGATGCTATAAGCCCAGGGGCTCCAATAGGGAAAAATAGCCCAGTGAGGAAAGGAAAAAAGGAAATAAATAAATAAAGAGAGCAAATTAACAATAAATCATTCTAAAAAAGTAACAACGTCAAAACAGATATGTCATATATAAAAAAGTAACAACGTCAAAAACAGATATGTCATATATAAACTATAAAAAGACTATATGCGTTGTGGTATACGAAAAGTGGATATGTATTTTTTATCTTGTATTTATTCGTATGTTATTTTATATACTTTTAAATAAACTGTATTTTCATAGTGGTAAAAAATGATATGTAAAACTGGGAAGAGTCATTGATGGAGTTTGGGAATTTAAAATAAAGTTTTTTTTTTTCGCAACAACACTATTTCGTTTCTACTTATTTTTAAGTATCCAATTATTTTCCGTATAGAAAAATAATAACATTTTATCCTATTATTAATAGGATAAAAACTTAATAAAAGCTGAGTTTTTGTCAAAATTTCCAAGTCAAAGCTTTAACAATCAGTCAATAATAATCATAATAATAATAATAATAATTATTATTATTATTATTATTATTATTATTATTATTATTACTTGCTAAGCTACAACCCTAGTTGGAAAAGCAGAGGGCTCCAACAGGGAAAAATAGCCCAGTGAGGTAAGGAAATCAGGAAACTACAAGAAAAGTAATTATTATTATTGTTATTATTGTTGTTGTTATTATTATTATTATTTCGTGCTAAGCTACACCCCTAGTTAGAAAGTCAGAATGCGATAAGCCCGAGGGCTCCAACAGGAAAAAATAGCCCAGTGAGGTAAGGAAATCAGGAAACTACAAGAAAAGTAATTATTATTATCGTTATTATTATTATTATTATTATTTCGTGCTAAGCTACACCCCTAGTTAGAAAGTCAGAATGCGATAAGCCCGAGGGCTCCAACAGGAAAAAATAGCCCTGTGAGAAAAGGAAATAAGGAAACTACAAGAAAGGTAATTACCAATTAATATAAAATATTTTAAGAAATGTTTATGCAATTGTTTATTTCTTAAGAGCTTAAATAGCTTCGTTGGA
>NC_090727.1:78951878-78961878 GCF_036898095.1 Palaemon carinicauda | reverse complement strand
CTCGGTGTTTTTTCCTGTTTTTCTCGCAAATCTTGGATTTATTCGACTTTTCATGGCTTCTTCGTCTTCGTCGGCTCTGATAAGTTGAGTATAGTGTCTGTTTATGTATAAATGTAGGCTCTTGGTAAAATTTTGAGTGATTAATAGGATTAATCTTTGATACAAGAGCCGTAGCCTACCAGAGGCGTCTTGGACGCTGTCGCTCGCTAGGTTATAAGTTAGTTAGTCAGAGCGACATTCCTGGTTGTTTTGCTTAATAAATTTTAGCTATTTAGCATTACATAGGATTTCCTTTCGTGCTTAGTATTATTTGGCGAAGTATTCGCCATTCTGGCCTACGCTAGGCCATATAGCCTAGTCGTTTGGTCCTAGTACTTCATGCATGATTATGGTTTTTTCCGAGTGTAATTAAAATTTTATTGAAGCTTTAGGCTATATTTTATACATTTTAGACTGTGTGGAATATTTCCAAGATATTATACGAGTGAGTTTCGGGTGAATTAGGTAATCGATTCTCTTGGTGCCTAGGCTAGTTGCTTATGGAGCCTTAGTATACTTTAATCATACTCCCCGGTTGCTTTCTTTTCTTCGGAGAAGGTATGCAATCCCTTTCCCTCTGTTTAAGCCTTGGGCTTATCCCTAAGTGTTTTTTTCCGAATTTATTTTCGATAAAACTATACTAGGGTGTTACTGTACCTTCCTGTTCCTGTAGTTATGGTTCAAGAGGGACAGAACAACAGAGTTTTTAGTCTGAGTCTGTGTTGTCTGGCTTGGGGCTGAGTCCCCCTCGCTGACCTAACACATACAAAGGGAGCTTAGCTCCCTTAGGTCACTACGAAGGTTTCTGTGGATATGATTCCCTTCTTTTGTGATCTACCAGACTAGTCCTGTTGCTGTTCTCGCGGGAGGATAAGTTCTTCCCTTGGGAGTAGCAACGCCTTCCTTGCTTTGGTGCTCTGGAAGCTGGCAAGTATTGCTGGCCTTTCCCCTTAGATCTCCCTTAGGCTAAGATAAGTTTCTTGGCTGCGGGTGATCTGTCACTAAAGCAAGGTTGGCAGGACCCTCTTGTCCCTTCCCCCTCTTTCTTCATACTGTACTGTACTTCGTTCTACATCTGGACCTAGTATAGGTTAGGATGTGGAATTGACTCAGCCCCTTGCCGGCCGGCAGAGCTGGCCGGCAGGGGTCTTACTGTACTGTTCGTCGTTCTACTTCTGGACCTAGTATAGGTTAGGATGTGGAATTGACTCAGCCCCTTGCCGGCCGGCAGAGCTGCTGGCCGGCAAGGGTCTTATGTTTTCGAGTGCTGCCCGGACCTCTCTTGGTCCCTCATCCATGCCTGCCGGCAGAGCCGGACGGCATTGGTCAAGGAAGCCTGAATTAGTTTCTCCCCTTCCTTATATGCACTCTTTCGGTTGCCGGGCTTGGAGGTTGTGTACACTCTTATCCCGGCATCCATTCTATTTTTCTTCTAAGTGCTGTACCTGTCCCGGCTGCCGGCCTATGAGGCCGGCAGCCGGGCAGGTGTAGTCCCTCTGGTTCTTTTGCTGCCGGCTGGCATCGGTCTTGTACCTTTGCCGGCCGGCTTATGTCAGCCCTTGTCTGCCGGTCACCAAGAGTGTGGCCGGCAACTGGGTACTACCTTGTGTAGTTGCTGGCCGGCAGCCATTGCCGGCCAACACTGGCTGTTACCGGCCGGCAGTTGCTGCCGACCGGCACAGGCATTTGAACCAGAGTGCTGCCGCCCTATAGCTGTTAAGTAGTATACTTTAAAGCTAGTTGTGGTGTGTGCCGGGCGGCAAAGGCAGGCCGGCACACATCCCCCCATACTGTACTAGAACCTCTGCGGACATGAGTGTTGTAGGAGACATGCAGCATGCGCTGTCTCCAAGGATGATCTCCAGTATTGGGACCCTCAGGTATGTACTGTATGCACTAACCTGATTACTGAGGCTTTTGATTCCCCTAAAACGGCGGAATCAAGGGATATAGCAAGGGAAAAGCTTCTTACTTGGGTAAGGGGCTTCAAGAAGAACACCTCTGGCCCTTATCTTCCAAGTGAGAAGATGAGGGCGTATCTTTTTCCCCAGGCATCAGCTGATGCAGTGATTCCCCAGCCTCAAGAGGAGATCCCTCAAGATCAAGTCCAGGTGGACGTGGAAGTCGCAGTTGCGATGCAAGACATCCAGTTAGATGACAGGATGTCTGACCTGGACGAACGTTTGGAACAAGACCTCCTGGCAGAAGGTCAGGATGAAGTTCAAACCCCGGATGTCGTAGAGGATGAGGTCGACGAGGGTGTCGGCTATTCCGGTTCAGATTCCGGATCCTATCCCCTCAACATCGGCCGGTCTCCCAGTAGAACTGGGACAGGCCCTCTCTTCGATTGTTGGAATGATCCAACAAATGCAGAAGGAGAATCAGGAGAAGGCGGCTGCTATGGAACTGCGTATGCAGTCCCTGGGCAGAATCACGTGGGCCCCGGAAAGGGCTCAATGTGAAAGACCTTCCCGTATGCTCAGATGCTAACCCCTGGAGGTATGCTGAGCACATGCCAATGACGACTGGAAAGATCGTCATCTCGGATAAGCTGGGTTCAGTTCCACTAGAGGAGGTGGAATTCTGGCCCAGCAAGGCATCATATCCGGACTGCTATGTCCGGCTGAGAAAAAGAACCAGCTTCAAGGGGGAGGAGACAGAGCCGAAGGAGGTCATAATTATGGACCACGCTAAGGCTCAAGCCCTACTTTCATCCTCGATGAAAGAGAGGGGCTTCTCTAACTCGAAGGTAGCTGCATTGAACAAGAAGCTCCCTTCTTTTGTGTCCTCTCCTGCTAGAGCCTTCCCCTTTTTACAGAAAGGGTTTGCGGCTGTCCTAAAGGCAGTCGAGGCCGGCAACCCTTGCCCCTCCCTGGAGGAGTGTAAACCCTTGTCGCTGGCCCTGCCTATGGACCACAAAGACTGGAAGGATGTCCATCTGACATTCTCAGTGGGAAAGTTGGAGGCTGATATTGCCGACGGCAATTCGGCGAGGACCTCCCCAAGCTGTCCGACTCTCTTTTACGAAGAGAGTTCGAGACAAAAGAAAGACTGGCTGCCTCAATATCTCATCAGACTACTCTTGAGACGATGGCAAGTGACCCCAAGGTCCATGAAATGTTCATGGTAGTGGCTAAGTCTCACCTAGACACAGTGACGAAGGACCTTTATAGCTTCGTCAGGGCAAGGAGAGCTTGCAGGGAGTTCGTGTTCACCGGGGCCTCGGTGAGACACGAGCCAAGGAAGTTAATCTCCTCCAACATTTGGGGAAAAGACCTTTTCCCTACCGATGTGGTCAAAGAGATTGTTGATAAGGCCGCCGTGGAGAATAGAAACCTTCTCCAGAAGTGGGGCCTGGCTATCAAAAGAAAATCTTCCCCGGATGAGGGTCCTCAACCAAAGAGGAAGAATATGAGGACTAGGCTACCGTCTCGGTCAGCCAAGCCTTTTAGACAGCAACAGCAACTGCAATTGCCATTGCCTCCAGTGCCCCAGATGGTGGCAAAAACCCCGACTACTTTTCAGTGGGTACCCCAGGCTGTGCCAGGTCAGTCATCCACATTCACCCCAATGTTCGAAGGACAGTCTTCTTCCTTTCGTGCAAAACCTAGAGGAGCAGCCAGAGGCTCGTCTAGGCGCCCCTCAAGGGGAAGGGGATTCAGAGGTGGTCGTGGTCAGGGAGGGGCAAGACCTCAGGACGGCAGTCAAGTGAAACGATACCGGTAGGAGGGAGTCTGATGAAATTTTGGGATCGCTGGACCTTCGATCCCTGGGCCCAAAGCCTACTCAAGAATGGACTGGGCTGGAGCTGGTACAGCACTCCACCCCGTGCCTTCGGTTTTTTCAACACTCCACCCCCCGTTCTGGAGGAGTACGTTCAAGAACTGTTGGAGAAAAAGGTGATCCGAAAGGTGAAGTCATCAAATTTCAAGGGAGGCTGTTTTGTGTTCCCAAGAAAGACTCGGAAAAGCTCAGAGTCATTCTGGACTTGTCGCCACTCAACAAGTTCATAGTGAATTGCAAATTCAAGATGCTAACACTGCAACACATAAGGACCTTACTGCCCAAGAGGGCATACTCAGTCTCTATAGACTTGTCAGACGCCTAATGGCACATTCCAATCAGCCGTCGACTCTCCCCCTACCTAGGGTTCAGGCTACAACGGAGACTATACGCCTTCAGAGCCATGCCATTCGGGCTAAACATAGCCCCAAGGATTTTCACGAAGCTTGCGAGCGCAGCTCTCAAACAATTACGCCTAAAGGGAATTCAGGTAGTAGCCTACCTGGACGACTGCTGGTGTGGGCAGCATCCGAGACCGAATGCTTGCAAGCTTCCAGTCAGGTGATCCAGTTCCTAGAGTACCTAGGCTTCAAGATCAACAGAAAAAAGTCTCGACTTTCTCCATCCCAAAGGTTCCAGTGGCTGGGAATCCACTGGGACCTTTGTCACACAGTTTCTCCATCCCGACGAAGAAAAGGAAGGAGATAGCGGGCTCTGTCAAGAGACTTCTAGATTACGAAAGGATATCAAGACGCGAACAGGAGAGGGTACTAGGCTCTCTCCAGTTTGCTTCAGTGACAGACCCAGTGCTAAGAGCACAGCTAAAGGATGCAACAGGAGTTTGGAGAAGGTATGCATCAAACGCGCGAAGAGATCTGAGAAGACCAGTGCCGCCTCGGCTACGTACTCTTCTCAGGCCTTGGTCCCAAGCCAGACATCTAAAGAAGTCACGTTCTTCTTCAGCCACCTCCCCCGTCGATGACGATTCACTCAGACGCCTCAAAGGAGGGATGGGGAGGTCACTCTCATCGGAAAAAAGTCCAGGGGACTTGGTCCAAGCTATTCAGGACCTTTCATATAAACTTTCTAGAAGCTATGGCAGTGCTCCGTACCTTAAAGAAAGTCTCCCCGCGTCACTCGATCCACATAAGATTGGTGATGGACAGCCGAGGTGGTTGTGAGATGCTTGAATCGACAAGGGTCGAGGTCACCACCTCTCAACCAAGTGATGTTAGCCATTTTCCGATTGGCGGAAAAGAAGAAGTGGTACCTGTCGGCAGTTCACCTTCAAGGAGTCCGCATTGTGACAGCGGACGCTCTATCCAGGTTCACACCGATAGAGTCGGAATGGTCCTTAGACGCAGGATCATTCTCCTTCATTCTGAATCAAGTCCCAGAACTGCAGATAGACCTCTTTGCGACGAAAGACAACAAGAAGTTGCCCCTGTACGTGTCCCCGTACGAGGACCCCTTAGCGGAAGCAGTGGACGCGATGTCCCTCGACTGGAACAGATGGTCCAGGATTTATCTGTTCCCTCCTCACAACCTTCTGTTGAGGGTCCTCAACAAACTGAGATCCTTCAAGGGGGTAGCGGCAATAGTGGCCCACAAGTGGCCGAACAGTATGTGGTTCCCCTTGGCGTTGGAACTACAGATGAAGTTTGTGCCGCTACCACATCCAGTTCTGACCCAGCGAGTCCAGAAGTCGACTGTCTGCGCTTCATTACAGAAAACCCGGACCCTGCAGCTCATGATTTTCTCGCCCTTGCGGTGAGAAAGCGTTTCGGGATTTCGAAAGCCAGCATAGACTTCCTAGAAGAATATAAGTGCAAATCGACTAGAAGGCAATATGAGTCATCTTGGAGAAAATGGGTGGCCTTTGTAAAGGCAAAGAATCCGCAGGAGATCTCAACAGACTTCTGCTTATCTTTCTTCATCCACCTCCATGACCAAGGGTTGGCAGCTAACACGATTTCAGTGTGTAAATCTGCTTTGATGAGACCCATTTTATTTGCCTTCCAGATCGACCTAGGTAACGAGATCTTTAATAAAGTTCCGAAAGCCTGCGCTAGGCTCAGACCTTAAGCACCTCCAAAGCCCATCTCATGGTCTTTAGACAAAGTTCTTCATTTCGCCTCCCTGTTGAGCAATGAAAAATGTGCGTTAAAGGGTTTGACGCAAAAAGTTATTTTCCTATTTGCACTCGCGTCCGGGGCCAGGGTTAGTGAGATCGGTAGCCCTCTCGAGAGAGGCAGGTCGTGTTCAGTTCCTGGATGGGGGGGATCTGAACCTGTTTCCGGATCCTACGTTTCTCGCCAAGAATGAGTTACCCACCAACAGGTGGGGTCCCTGGAGAATCTGCCCTCTGAAGAAGATGCATCTCTATGTCCAGTAGAATGCCTAAAGGTCTATCTTCGTAGAACTTCAGACTTCAAGGGTGGTCAACTATTCAAGGGAGAAACATCAGGCTCAAATTTATCTCTGAATCAACTCAGAGCGAAAATCACATATTTTATTCGCAGAGCGGATCCTGACAGTACACCCGCAGGTCACGATCCGAGGAAAGTTGCCTCATCCCTAAATTTCTTTAATTGTATGGATTTTGAACATCTCCGTTCATACACGGGCTGGAAGTCTTCCAGGGTGTTCTTTCGCCACTATGCGAAGCAAGTAGAGGAACTTAAGAGATCTGTGGTAGCAGTGGGTCGTGTAGTTAACCCTACTGTTTAACTCTGCGAGGAACAGTGGTCTTAATTGGGACGATTAAGTCCAGGGTGAGTGTGTAGATACATACTGTACTACAAACTAAAGGAGGCCCCAGTGCCTACATAGACTGTTCCTTCTTTCAAGGTGAACCTAGCATAAGTACAGACATGTGTGCCGAGCGTTTCTAACGCTAATGTGATTGATTTGTAATACAGACTTTATGACTTGATACCTCGGTATCTTATTAAGTGGCGTTTAATGGTTTTTCTTTCAGATAAACAAGTTCTGTTTACTATCATACTTATGCTTAATGTTTTGGGTTATCCTCTTTTATATATATATATATATATATATATATATATATATATATATATAATATATATATATATATATATATATATATATATATATATATATATATATATTTGTTGTTAACCTGTCTGTTTATTGTCTGTCAATAAACTTGTTCTTGAGGAACCTTGCGTCTCTTTCACCTGTGTCAATTTATTGGTATAATTTAGCATTTAATTCTATGTATCTTATCTGGGATAATTCTGATAGAATTGTTCTGTTATGCAAGCTATGTTGCATTGGTTTATGTAAGTCCCCTAATGGGAGGACTCCGTCCCATAAAGGGACGAGGGCGGTTTTATTAGTTTCTTCCTATGCGGATATAAACCTTTGTCCAATACAAGTATTGTGCGGATTACTGGTCAATATATATTGACGCAGTGGTTCTATACAAACTATGCTTTACTTAATATAGGGCGAGACTACTATATTAGCTTGCCTGGTATTCATACATAGGTATATGTACTCTTCGAGACTTTTCCAGAGTCTAGTAGGACTCTTCCCTGTAGGGGGCAGGAAGCTCCAACATAGTTTATAGTTAGTTGAAAAGATGTATAACGGTAACATCTTAGGTCTCTAGGTCTAGTCGACCGGGAAAAAATTACCTCCGGGGAGTACGGCACGTTCTGAGAATCCACAGATACAGTAATGCTCTGGTACACTTCCATCAGGACGACATGGCTTGAGCCCAAAAAAACGGATTTTGAGCGAAGCGAAAAATCTATTTTTGGGTGAGATGGCCATGTCGTCCTGATGGACCCGCCCTTGCCTTTCTAAGAAAGGGGCTGTAGGACCCCTCCCTACATACAGTATCTGTAGCACCTCGTGTACGCTACAAGGAATACAGATGGCGCCAGGATTGGCGCCAGGCACGCATACGAATCGGAGGATAGGGAAGCCTAGGGAGCGGCTCCCCTTTTTCTTTCCCGAATTCGTATCTCGCCAATCACCTCTACGAGACGAAATCTCTGTCCAGGATGTAGATTGCCATGTGGCGTGTCTAGAATACGTCCTCTGATATGTCGCGATATCCCTTTCACGAGGGATACTCGCTCCAGGAGTTAGAATTCTGGTACCTTCAGGTAAATTCTCTGGGAATATCGCCGTAGTTGTAATATACCCTAGGAAGCTACCCTATAGGAACTTCCATCAGGACGACATGGCCATCTCACCCAAAAATAGATTTTTTCGCTTCGCTCAAAATCCGTTATATATATATATATATATATATATTATATATATATATATATATATATATATATATATATATATATATATATATATATATATATATATATATATATATTATTTGTGTGTGTGTACTATTTTTCCCTTAGCCTCATAGCATCCTGCTTTTCCAGCTAGGGTTGTAGCTTAGCTAATAATAATAGTAATAATAATAATAATAATAATAATAATAATAATAATAATAATATTGTTATGAAAAATAACATTGTAACTTCAATATATTTTATTGTTAAAGGTTAATGAATAATTATGTATGTATGAAAAAATAAAGAATGCAAATGATTTTTTCAAATCGAATAAAGAAATTACAATAAGAAATATATGATTCTTTATGAACCCGAAATGTCAGGGTTAGTTAAAGTCTATTTTTTGCAAAGCACTTTTGGATTCTCGTATTGCAAAAATAAGATTTAATCAGGAAACAAAAGACTAACTTTATAATTAATGTACGCGACTCATCAAAAATGATTGATAAATATTTAGACAGATATGCATGCACCCCGCCTCCTCATTAGGGTATGACTACTTCCTCTCTTCCCTACGCGAGGGATGGGGAGAGTTGGCGTGGCTGGATATATATATATATATATATATATATATATATATATATATATATATATATATATATATATATATATATAAATATATATTTATATATATGTATATATATATATATATATATATATATATATATATTATATATATATATATATATATAATATATATATATATATATATATATATATATATATATATATATATATATATATATATATAGTATATATATATATTTTTGGGCTCAAGCCATGTCGTCCTGATGGAAGTTCCTTAAAGGCAGCTTCCTAGGGTATATTACAACTACGGCGATATTCCCAGAGAATTTACCTTCAGGTACCCAGAATTCTAACTCCTGGAGCGAGTATCCCTAAAAAAGACCTTAGGGATATCGTAAATATCAGTGGACGTATTCTTGACACGCCTCATAGCAATCTATACCCCGAATAGAGTTAACACTTCGTAGGGGTCAAATGGCAAGAAAACGAAAACGATAAGAAAGGGGGGAGCCGTTCGTAAGGCATCTCTCCTCCCCATTTCGAAAGCGTGCCCTGCGCCGCTTGCGGCTCCATCTGTATTCCTTTTTGCGTAGCTCTACGACTCGGTGGTTTTGTTCCCTGTTTTCTACCAAATCTTGGAATTTCTCGTGTTATAATGCTTTCTCCAACTTCTTCTGCCTCGGATAAGTTGAGTACTATTTCTTTTATGTATAAATGTAGGCTCTTGGTTAAAATTAAAGTAATTAAAAGAGTTATCTTTGATACAAGAGCTGTTGCCTGCTGGAGGCATCATGGATGCTGTCGCTCGCTAGAATAGGATTTATTTGTTAGCAAGAGCGACGTTCCCAGCCCCTTTGCGCTTAAATATTAGCTAATTAGCTTATTTAGGAATTCTGTTATGATGCGTTAGTAGTGTGCCTGGCGAAGTTTTGCCTAGGCTGCCAACACTAGTCTCGTAGGCTAGCGGTTGGCCTATGTACTTCCTGCATGATAATTAGTCTTCCAAGTGTGATTTTATTGTTTTAAGCGTTAGGCAACGTTATACATATAAGCCCTTTTCGAGTACCTTCCAAGATAGTATTGGTGTGAGTTTCGGTGAATTAGGTAATCGATTCTCTTAGTGCCTAGGCTAGGTTGTCTTAGGTCATTATAATATTATCTGTTTCCCCGTTTGCTCCCTTCTCTTCGGGGAAGGGGCAAACCCTTTCCCTCTGTTTAAGCCCTAGGCTTAACTCTAGTGGTTTGTTTGAATTAATTTTCAAATATATCTATGCTGGAGTAGTACTGTACCTTCCCGTTCCATCTGAATTGGTTCAGAG
>NC_090727.1:78921998-78944498 GCF_036898095.1 Palaemon carinicauda | reverse complement strand
GCGCTAATGATGATAGTGATAAAACCCCTTGAGGCTATCGAAAAGGGAAGCTATTGACGGGAACGTTTGCTAGATTTGTCAAAGTCAGGTTTATCAATTTAATTAAAAATAAACACACACATACACACATAATATATATATATATATATATATATATATATATATATATATATATTATATATATATATATATATATATATATTTATCTATATATATATATATATATATATATATATATATATATATATATATATATATATATATATATATATATATATATATATATATATACACACACACATATATATATATGTATATATATATATATATATATATATATATATATATATATATTATTTGCTAAGCTACAACCCTAATTGGTAAAGCAAGACGCTATAAGCCCATGGGCTCCAACGGTGAAAATAGCCCAGTGAGGAAAGGAAAAAAGGAAAATAAAATACTTTAAAGGAGTAAAAACATTAAAATAAATATCTCCTATATAAACTATAAAAACTTTAACAAAACAAGAGGAAGAGAAATAAGATGAGTGTGCTCGAGTGTACCCTCAAGCAAGAGAACTCTAACCCAAGACAGTGGAAGACCATGGTGCAGAGGTTATGGCACTACCCAAGACTAGAGAACAATGGTTTAATGAAAATCAACACAATATAGTGCTCAAATAGAAATATATTTCTATCTCATACTGGGATCGAACCCTAGCCCCTTCAAATGAAAGGCCAAGTCGCTTCTGGTGGCAAGGTTGGAAGCGATTTGGACTTTTATGTGAAGGGGCTAGGTTTCGATCCCAGAAGGAGATAGAAATTTATATATATATATATATATATATATATATATATATATATATATATATATATAGATATATATATATATATATGTCAGCCAATATTAGTCCACTGCACAACAATGGCCTCAGACATGTCCTTCCACTTGCGTCTGTTTATTTTTGGTCTTTCAGTGCCAGTCCACGCACGCAAACATTCTTAGTTCGTCAATCCAGCGTCTTCTCTTCCTTCCCGTGCTTCTTTTATAATCTCTAGGGACCAATTCTGTTATTCTGTGAGTTACAGTCGAAAATCTCCTACTATCACCAATTTGCAGGGGTTGGCTTGGTTATGAAAATGGCCAAACCTCAGACACACACATGTATGTGTATACATACTTTTATATATATATATATATATATATATATATATATATATATATATATATATATATATATATATATATATATATACATAAGTATATATATATATATATATATATATATATATATATATATATATATATATATATATACATAAGTATATACATATGTATACATATATACATAAGTGTATATATATATATATATATATATATATATATATATATATATATATATATATATACATAAATATACATAAATGTATATATATACATAAATATACATAAATGTATATATATACATAAATATATATATATATATATATATATATATATATATGTATATATATATATATATATATATATATATATACATATATATATATATATATATATATATATATGTATAAAATTCACTTACGCATGTCCTGTAAAATCTGTGCATCTAAACAATGCATTAAAGCAAAGTTGTATTTTAGCAAAGAATAGATCAATAACCAATAAGACAAGGCAGAATGTCGTGGGGATGAGATTATCCCTCCACAGATGGTCTGAACAGAGGCAAGGTAACACCACCTGCCAGACAGAATGTCGAAGGAGAAAATGTCAAGTCAAAGTGTCGAAAGAAAAATTGTCGAATGGATAATGTATCGAACCGACCAAATGTCGAATGGATAAGGTGCCAAACCGGTAGAGTAGCGAATGGATAAGGTGTCAAAGAGACAAAGTATCGAATGGATAAGGTGTTTAATAAACAAAGTATTGAATGGATAAGGTGTCAAAGAGACAAAGTTATCGAGTGGATAAGGTGTTTGAGAAACAAAGTATTGACTGTATAAGGTGTCAAAGAGACAAAGTTATCGAGTGGATAAGGTGTCTAAAAAACAAAGTATTGAATGTATAAGGTGTCAAAGAGACAAAGTTATCGAGTGGATAAGGTGTTTAAGAACCAAAGTATTGAATGTATAAGGTGTCAAAAAGATAAAGTTATCGAGAGGATAAGGTGTTTAAGAAACAAAGTATTGACTGTATAAGGTGTCAAAGAGACAAAGTTATCGAGAGGATACGGTGTTTAAGAAACAAAGTATTGACTGTATAAGGTGTCAAAGAGACAAAGTTATCGAGAGGATAAGGTGTTTAAGAAACAAAGTATTGACTGTATAAGGTGTCAAAGAGACAAAGTTATCGAGAGGATAAGGTGTTTAAGAAACAAAGTATTGACTGTATAAGGTGTCAAAGAGACAAAGTTATCGAGTGGATAAGGTGTTTAAGAAACAAAGTATTGACTGTATAAGGTGTCAAAGAGACAAAGTTATCGAGTGGATAAGGTGTTTAAGAAACAAAGTATTGAATGTATAAGGTGTCAAAGAGACAAAGTTATCGAGTGGATAAGGTGTTAAATAAACAAAGTATTGAATGTATAAGGTGTCAAAGAGACAAAGTTATCGAGTGGATAAGGTGTCTAAAAAACAAAGTATTGAATGTATAAGGTGTCAAAGAGACAAAGTATCCTGTGGATAAGGTGTCTAAGAGAAAAAGTATCGAATGAATAGAATGTCTAAAAAACAAAGTATTGAATGTATAAGGTGTCAAAGAGACAAAGTATCGAATGGATAAGGTGTCAAGGAGACAAAGTATCGAATGGATAAGGTGTCAAAGAGACAAAGTATCGAATGGATAAGGTGTCAAAGAGATAAAGTATCGAATGTTTAAGGTGTCAAAAAGACAAAGTATCGAATGGATAAGGTGTCAAGGAGACAAAGTATCGAATGGATAAGGTGTCAAAGAGACAAGTATCGAATGGATAAGGTGTCAAAGAGATAAAGTATCGAATGTTTAAGGTGTCAAAAAGACAAAGTATCGAATGGATAAGGTGTCAAAGAGACAAAGTATCGAATGGATAAGGTGTCTAAAAAACAAAGTATTGAATGTTTAAGGTGTCAAAAGAGACAAAGTTATCGAGAGGATAAGATGTCTATAAAACAAAGTATTGAATGTATAAAGTGTCAAAGAGACAAAATATCCTGTGGATAAGGTGTCTAAGAGAAAAAGTATCGAATGAACAGAATGTCAAAGAGTCAAAGGATCGAGTGGATAAGCTTTCAAAGATACAATGTATTAAATGGATAAGGTGTCAATGAGACAAAGTATCGAATGGATAAGGTGTCAAAAAAACAAAGTATTGAATGGATACGGTGTCAAAGAGAAAAGCTGTTGAACACACAAAATATCGAATGGATAAGGCGTCTAACAGACAAAGAATCAAACGATGTGTCGAATGCATATATATATATATATATATATATATATATATATATATATATATATATATATATATATATATATATATATATATATTTTTGGGCTCAAGCCATGTCGTCCTGATGGAAGTTCCTATAGGGTAGCTTCCTAGGGTATATTACAACTACGGCGATATTCCCAGAGAATTTACCTTAAGGTACCAGAATTCTAACTCCTGGAGCGAGTATCCCTCGTGAAAGGGATATCGCGACATATCAGAGGACGTATTCTAGACACGTCACATGGCAATCTACTACCTAAATAGAGATTCGTCTCGTAAGAGGGAGATTGACGAGATACGAATTCGGGAAGAAAAAGGGGGGAGCCGCTCCCAAGGCCTCCCAATCCCCCGATTCGTATGCGTGCCTGGCGCCAATCCTGGCGCCATCTGTATTCCTTTTTGCGTAGCTTAACAACTCGGTGTTTTTTCCTGTTTTTCTTGCAAATCTTGGATTTATTCAGCTTTTCATGGCTTCTCCGTCTTCGTTGGCCTCGGATAAGTTGAGTATAGTGTCTGTTATGTATAAATGTAGGCTCTTGGTAAATTTTGAGTGATTAATAGGATTAATCTTTGATACAAGAGCCGTAGCCTACCAGAGGTGTCCTGGACACTGTCACTCGCTAGGTATAAATTAGTTAGTCAGAGTGACATTCCTGGTTGTTTTGCTTAATAAATTTTAGCTATTTAGCGTTACATAGGATTTCCTTTCGTGCTTAGTATTATTTGGCGAAGTATTCGCCATTCTGGCCTACGCTAGGCCATGTAGCCTAGTCGTTTGGTCCTAGTACTTAATGCATGATTTTGGTTTTTCCGAGTGTAATTAAAAGTTTATTAAAGCTTTAGGCTATATTTTATACAATTTAGACTGTGTGGAATATTTCCAAGATTGTATACGTGAGAGTTTCGGTGAATTAGGTAATCGATTCTCTTGGTGCCTAGGTTAATTGCTTATGGAGCCTTAGTATACTTTTTTATTCTCCCCGGTTGCTTTCTTTTCTTCGGAGAAGGTATGCAATCCCTTTCCCTCTGTTTAAGCCTTGGGCTTATCCCTAAGTGGTTTTTCCGAATTTATTTTCGATAAAACTATACTAGGGTGTTACTGTACCTTCCTGTTCCAGCAAAGTCTGGTTCAAAGAGGGACAGAACAACAGAGTTTTTTAGTCTGGTCCGTGTTGTCTGGCTTGGGGCAGAGTTCCCCTCGCTGACCTAACACTTTTAAAGGGAGCTTAGCTCCCTTAGGTCACTATCGAAGGTTTCTGTAGTATGATTCCTCCCTTTGTGATCGACCAGACTAAAGTCCTGTTGCTGTTCTTGGGGAGGATAAAATCTTCCCTTGGGAATAGCAACGCCTTCCTTGCTTTGGTGCTTTGGAAGCTGGCAAGTATTGCTGGCCCTTTCCCTTAGATCTCCCTTAGGCTAAGACAGAGTTCTTGGCTGCGGGTGATCTGTCACTAAAGCAAGGTTGGCAGGACCCTTTTGTCCCTTCCCCCTCTATCTCCGTAATGGCCTTGCCATTACTGTACTGTACCCTGCCGGCCGGCAGAGCTGGCCGGCAGGGGTATTACTGTACTGTACGTCATTCTACTTCTGGACCTAGTATAGGTTGGGATGTGGAATTGACTAAGGCCATTGCCGGCCGGCTGAGATGCTGGCCGGCAAGGGCCTTATGTTTTCGAGTGCTGCCCGGACCTCTCTTGGTCCCTCATCCATGCCTGCCGACAGAGCCGGACGGCATTGGTCAAGGAAGCCTGAATTAAGTTTCTCCCCTTCCTTATATGCACTCTTTCGGTTGCCGGGCTTTGGGGGTCGTGTACACTCTTATCCCGGCATCCATTCTATTTTCTTCTAGTGCTGTACCTGTCCCGGCTGCCGGCCTATGAGGCAGACAGCCGGGCAGGTGTAGTCTTCTGGTTCTTTTGCTGCCGGCTGGCATTGGTCTTGTACCTTTGCCGGCCGGCTTATGTCAGTCCTTGTCTGCCGGTCACCAAGAGTGTGGCCGGCAGCTAGGTACTACCTTGTGTAGTTACTGGCCGGCAGTCATTGCCGGCCAACACTGGCTGTTGCTGGCCGGCAGTTACTGCCGACGGCACAAGCATTTGAACCAGAAGGCTGCCGCCCTATAGCTGTTAAGTAGTATACTTTAAAGCTAATTGTGGTGTGTGCCGGCCGGCAAAGGCAGGCCGGCACACATCCTCCTATACTGTACTAGTATTCTTCTGTATAGCATATACAGTAAGAAGAAAACTATAGTAAAAGTTTAGGTACAGCACTGTATCTTCTAACACTATTGTGTTTTCTTGCACAGCCCTTTGCTGTTGCCCTCAGACAGGAAGCAGAGTCTTCCCCGTCTATTATCCAGGATTTTAAAATCATTGCCTAGGTGTGAGCTCCACCTGTTTCCTCTGGAAACCTTGCATTGGTTACTCTAGTAGAGATAAACCAATTTTGATTTTATTATCTGGAAAGCTGCAACAATGGGTTGTGAGGGAAACACAAGTGTGTGTCTTTCCTTTATGAATTGTTATGCTATACTATGCATATCCAGTGATACATAGTTCACTTGATACTCATGGAAATTTTTTCTCTTTACAGGAGGACCCTCCGAAGTGCGGAAATGTTTTCTGCAATGTCCGTAGCAGGAACCTCTGCGGACATGAGTGTTGTAGGAGACACGCAGCATGCGCTGTCTCCAAGGATGATCTCCAGTATTGGGACCCTCAGGTATGTACTGTATGCACTAACCTGATTACTGAGGCTTTTGATTCCCCTAGAACGACGGAATCAAGGGATATAGCTAGGGAAAAGCTCCGTACTTGGGTAAGGGGCTTCAAGAAGAACACCTCTGGCCCTTATCTTCCTAGTGAGAAGATGAGGGCGTATCTTTTTCCCCAGGCATCAGCTGAAGCAGTGATTCCCCAGCCTCAAGAGGAGATCCCCCAAGACCTAGTCCAGGTGGACGAGGAAGTCGCAGATGCGATGCAAGACATCCAGTTGTGTGACAGGATGTCTGATGTGGACGAAGGTTTGGAAGAAGACCTCCTGGCAGAAGGTCAGGATCAAGTTCAAACCCCGGATGTCGCAGAGGATGGGGTCGACGAGGTGTCGGCTACTCCGGTTCAGATGCCGGAGCCCATCCCCTCAACATCCGCTGGTCTCCCAGTAGAACTGGGACAGGCCCTCTCTTCGATTGTTGGAATGATCCAACAAATGCAGAAGGAGAATCAGGAGAAGGCGGCTGCAATGGAACTGCGTATGCAGTCCCTAGCAGAATCACATGGGCCCCGGAAAAGGCTCAATGTGAAAGACCTTCCCATATGCTCAGACGCTAACCCATGGAGGTATGCTGAGCACATGCCAATGACGACTGGTAAGATCGTCATTTCGGATAAGCTGGGTTCAGTTCTCCTAGAGGAGGTAGAATTCTGGCCCAGCAAGGCATCATATCCGGACTGCTATGTCCGGCTGAGAAAAGAACCAGCTTCAAGGGAGGAGACAGAGCCGAAAGAGGTCATTATTATGGACCATGCTAAGGCTCAAGCCCTACTTTCATCCTCGATGAAAGAGAGGGGCTTCTCGAATTCGAAGGTAGCAGCATTGAGCAAGAAGCTCCCTTCTTTTGTGTCCTCTTCTGATAGAGCCTTCCCCTTTTTACAAAAAGGGTTTGCGGCTGTCCTAAAGGCAATCGAGGCCGGCAAGCCTTGCCCCTCCCTGGAGGAGTGTAAACCCTTGTCGCTGGCTCTGCCTATGGACCACAAGGACTGGAAGGATGTCCATCTAACATTCTCAGTGGGAAAGTTGGAGGCTGATATTGCCGGACGGCAATTCGGCGAGGACCTCCCCAAGTTGTCCGAATTTCTTTTACGAAGAGAGTTCGAGACAAAAGAAAGACTGGCTGCCTCAATGTCTCATCAGACTACTCTTGAGACGATGGCAAGTGACCCTAAGGTCCATGAAATGTTCATGGTTGTGGCTAAGTCTCACCTAGCCACAGTGACGAAGGACCTTTATGGCTTCGTCAAGGCAAGGAGAGCTTGCAGGGAGTTCGTGTTCACCGGGGCTTCGGTGAGACACGAGCCAAGGAAGTTAATATCCTCCAACATTTGGGGAAAAGACCTTTTCCCTACCGATGTGGTCAAAGAGGTTGTTGATAAGGCCGCCGTGGAGAATAGAAACCTTCTCCAGAAGTGGGGCCTGGCTATCAAAAGAAAATCTTCCCCGGATGAGGGTCCTCAACCTAAGAGGAAGAATATGAGGACTAGGCTACCGTCTCGGCCAGCCAAGCCTTATAGACAGCAACAGCAACTGCAATTGCCTTTGCCTCCAGTGCCCCAGATGGTGGCACAAACCCCGACTACTTTTCAGTGGGTACCCCAGGCTGTGCCAGGTCAGTCAACCACATTCACCCCAACGTTCGAAGGACAGTCTTCTTCCTTTTGTGCAAAGCCTAGAGGAGCAGCCAGAGGCTCGTCTAGGCGCCCCTCAAGGGGAAGGGGATTCAGAGGTGGTCGTGGTCAAGGAGGCAAGACCTCAGGACGGCAGTCCAAGTGAAACGATACCGGTAGGAGGGAGACTAATGAAATTTTGGGATCGCTGGACCTTCGATCCCTGGGCCCAAAGCCTACTCAAGAATGGACTGGGTTGGAGCTGGTACAGCACTCCACCCCCATGCCTTCGGTTTTTCCAACACTCCACCCCCATTTTGGAGGAGTACGTTCAAGAACTGTTGGAGAAAAATGTGATCCGAAAGGTGAAGTCCATCAAATTCCAAGGGAGGCTGTTTTGTGTTCCCAAGAAAGACTCGGAAAAGCTCAGAGTCATTCTGGACTTGTCACCACTCAACAAGTTCATAGTGAATTGCAAATTCAAGATGCTAACACTGCAACACATAAGGACCTTACTGCCCAAGAGGGCATACTCAGTCTCTATAGACTTGTCAGACGCCTATTGGCACATCCCGATCAGCCGTCGACTCTCCCCCTACCTAGGGTTCAGGCTACAACGGAAACTGTACGCCTTCAGAGCCATGCCATTCGGGCTAAACATAGCCCCAAGGATTTTCACGAAGCTTGCGAGCGCAGCTCTCAAACAATTACGCCTAAAGGGAATTCAGGTAGTAGCCTACCTGGACGACTGGCTGGTGTGGGCAGCATCCGAGACCGAATGCTTACAAGCTTCCAGTCAGGTGATCCAGTTCCTAGAGTACCTAGGCTTCAAGATCAACAAGAAAAAGTCTCGACTTTCTCCATCCCAAAAGTTCCAGTGGCTGGGAATCCACTGGGACCTTTTGTCACACAGTTTCTCCATCCCAATGAAGAAAAGGAAGGAGATAGCGGGCTCTGTCAAGAGACTTCTAGATTCCAAATGGATATCAAGACGCGAACAGGAGAGGGTACTAGGCTCTCTCCAGTTTGCTTCAGTGACAGACCCAGTGCTAAGAGCACAGCTAAAGGATGCAACCGGAGTTTGGAGAAGGTATGCATCAAACGCGCGAAGAGACCTGAGAAGACCAGTGCCGCCTCGGCTACGTACTCTTCTCAGACCTTGGTCCCAAGCCAGACATCTAAAGAAGTCGGTTCTTCTTCAGCCACCTCCCCCGTCGATGACGATTCATTCAGACGCCTCAAAGGAGGGATGGGGAGGTCACTCTCATCGGAAAAAAGTCCAGGGGACTTGGTCCAAGCTATTCAGGACCTTTCATATAAACTTTCTAGAAGCTATGGCAGTGCTCCTTACCTTAAAGAAAGTCTCCCCGCGTCACTCGATCCACATAAGATTGGTGACAGACAGCGAGGTGGTTGTGAGATGCTTGAATCGACAAGGGTCGAGGTCACCACCTCTCAACCAAGTGATGTTAGCCATCTTCCGATTGGCAGAAAAGAAGAAGTGGTACCTGTCGGCAGTTCACCTTCAAGGAGTCCGCAATGTGACAGCGGACGCTCTATCCAGGTTCACACCGATAGAGTCGGAATGGTCCTTAGACGCAGGATCATTTTCCTTCATTCTGAATCAAGTCCCAGAACTGCAAATAGACCTCTTTGCGACGAAAGACAACAAGAAGTTGCCCCTGTACGTGTCCCCGTACGAGGACCCCTTAGCGGAAGCAGTGGACGCAATGTCCCTCGACTGGAACAGGTGGTCCAGGATTTATCTGTTCCCTCCTCACAACCTTCTGTTGAGGGTCCTCAACAAACTGAGATCCTTCAAGGGGGGTAGCGGCAATAGTGGCCCACAAGTGGGCGAACAGTATGTGGTTCCCCTTGGCGTTGGAACTACAGATGAAGTTCGTGCCGCTACCACATCCAGTTCTGACCCAGCGAGTCCAGAAGTCGACTGTCTGCGCTTCATTACAGAAAACCCAGACCCTGCAGCTCATGATTTTCTCGCCCTAGCGGTGAGAAAGCGTTTCGGGATTTCGAGAGCTAGCATAGACTTCCTAGAGGAATACAAGTGCAAATCGACTAGAAGGCAATATGAGTCATCTTGGAGAAAGTGGGTGGCCTTTGTAAAGGCAAAGAATCCGCAGGAGATCTCAACAGACTTCTGCTTATCTTTCTTCATCCACCTCCATGGCCAAGGATTGGCAGCTAACACGATTTCAGTATGTAAATCGGCTTTGATGAGACCCATTTTATTTGCCTTCCAGATCGACCTAGGTAACGAGATCTTTAATAAAGTTCCGAAAGCCTGCGCTAGGCTCAGACCTTCAGCACCTCCAAAGCCCATTTCATGGTCTTTAGACAAAGTTCTTCATTTCGCCTCCCTGTTGAGCAATGAAGAATGTGCGTTAAAGGATTTAACGCAAAAAGTTATTTTCCTATTTGCACTCGCGTCCGGGGCCAGGGTTAGTGAGATCGTAGCCCTCTCGAGAGAGGCAGGTCGTGTTCAGTTCCTGGATGGGGGGGAGCTGAACCTGTTTCCGGATCCTACGTTTCTCGCCAAGAATGAGTTACCCACCAACAGGTGGGGTCCCTGGAGAATCTGCCCTCTGAAAGAAGATGCATCTCTATGTCCAGTAGAATGCCTAAAGGTCTATCTTCGTAGAACTTCAGACTTCAAGGGTAGTCAACTATTCAGGGGAGAAACATCAGGCTCAAATTTATCTCTGAATCAACTCAGAGCGAAAATGACATATTTTATTCGCAGAGCGGATCCTGACAGTACACCCGCAGGTCACGATCCGAGGAAAGTTGCCTCATCCCTAAATTTCTTTAATTGTATGGATTTTGAACATCTCCGTTCATACACGGGCTGGAAATCTTCCAGGGTGTTCTTTCGCCACTATGCGAAGCAAGTAGAGGAACTTAAGAGATCTGTGGTAGCAGTGGGTCGTGTAGTTAACCCTACTGTTTAACTCTGCGAGGAACAGTGATCTTAATTGGGACGATTAAGTCCAGGGTGAGTGTGTAGGTACATACTGTACTACAAACTAAAATGAGGGCACCAAGTGCCCATACAGACTGTTCCTTCCTTCAAAGGTGAACCTCGCATAAGTTCAGACATGTGTGCCAAGCGTTTCTAACGCTAATGTGATTGATTTGTAATACAGATTTTTTATGACTTGATACCTTGGTATCTCATTAAAGTGGTGTTTAATGGTTTTTCTTTCAGATAAACAAGTTCTGTTTACTATCATACTTATGCTTAAAGTTTTGGGTTATCCCCTTTTATATAAATATATATATTTGTTGTTAACCTGTCTGTTTATTATCTGTCAATAAACTTGTTCTTGAGAACCTTGCGTCTCTTTCACCTGTGTCAATTTATTGGTATAATTGAGCATTTAAATTCTATGTATCTTATCTGGGATAATTCTGATAGAATTGTTCTGTTTTGCAAGCTATGTTGCATTGGTTTATGTAAGTCCCCTAATGGGAGGACTCCGTCCCATAAAGGGACGAGGGCGGTTTTATTAGTTTCTTCCTATGCGGATATAAACCTTTGTCCAATACAAGTATTGTGCGGATGACTGGTCAATATATTGACGCAGTAGTTCTATACAAACTATGCTTTACCTAATATAGGGCGAGGCCACTATATTAGCTTGCCTGAGATTCATACATAGATATATGTACTCTTCGAGACTTTCCAGAGTCTAGTAGGACTCTTCCCTGTAGGGGGCAGGAAGCTCTAACATAGTTTATAGTTAGTTGAAAAGATGTATAACGGTAACATCTTAGGTCTCTAGGTCTAGTCGACCGGGAATAAATATCTCCGGGGAGTACGGCACGTTCTGAGAATCCACAGATACAGTAATGCTCTGGTACACTTCCATCAGGACGACATGGCTTGAGCCCAAAAAACGGATTTTGAGCGAAGCGAAAAATCTATTTTTGGGTGAGATAGCCATGTCGTCCTGATGGACCCGCCCTTGCCTTTCTAAGAAAGGACTGTAGGACCCCTCCCTACATACAGTATCTGTAGCACCTCGTGTACGCTACAAGGAATACAGATGGCGCCAGGATTGGCGCCAGGCACGCATACGAATCGGGGGATTGGGAGGCCTTGGGAGCGGCTCCCCCCTTTTTCTTCCCGAATTCGTATCTCGTCAATCTCCCTCTTACGAGACGAATCTCTATTTAGGTAGTAGATTGCCATGTGACGTGTCTAGAATACGTCCTCTGATATGTCGCGATATCCCTTTCACGAGGGATACTCGCTCCAGGAGTTAGAATTCTGGTACCTTAAGGTAAATTCTCTGGGAATATCGCCGTAGTTGTAATATACCCTAGGAAGCTACCCTATAGGAACTTCCATCAGGACGACATGGCTATCTCACCCAAAAATAGATTTTTCGCTTCGCTCAAAATCCGTTATATATATATATATATATATATATATATATATATATATATTTATATATATATACATATGCATATATATATATATATATATATATATATATATATATATATATATATATATATATATTATATATATATATATATATATATATATACTATATATATATATATATATATACTGTATATATATATATATATATATATATATATATATATATATATATATATATATATATATATACTGTATATATATATATATATACATATATATATATATATATATATATATATATATATATATATATATATATATATATATATATACATATATATATATATATATATATATATATATATATATATATATATATATTATATATATATATATTACAAAATAATCACAGTAAATACTACAAATAATAAGGCACCGCTTAGTAAAGACTAAAATTCCTCAAAACCACATTTAAATCAAATCAATATAATACTAAAATAGGAAAAAATACAATCAAGCACAAAAGCCAAACACAAATTTCCGCTCAATTCAATGCTGCTATGGAGAGAGGAACCCTGGTCCTTCCTCGTCCAGCATCACACCAAGACTGACCAGATTCTGCTTTGTTCTTCTGTTTTCTTCCCGCAAAAAAAGATTCGGAGGCGGTGTTGAAATATGCGAGCGAGTGTGAAGGGGATCGCCAGAACCGGAAAAGAGATGATTTTTATCTCATTCCAAAAGATTGAAGGTTCAATGTATTTGTTGTTTTGGTTAGAAAGGGAAGGATTTAAAGGAGAGAGAGAGAGAGAGAGAGAGAGAGAGAGAGAGAGAGAGAGAGAGAGAGAGAGAGAGAGAGAGAGAGAGAGAGAATTTATCATAATTCATTTCATGTTACTTGCACGAGGTAATCTGAGAGAGAGAGAGAGAGAGAGAGAGAGAGAGAGAGATTTGTGATAAATCTTTTTGTTACTTGCACGAGGCAGTCTGAGAGAGAGAGAGAGAGAGAGAGAGAGAGAGAGAGAGAGAGAGAGAGAGAGGAGAGAGAGAGAGAATCCTAGTTTGATAGCATGATAGCAAAAGACAAGATCAACATTTTTATGAGAGAGAGAGAGAAAGAGAGAGAGAGAGAGAGAGAGAGAGAGAGAGAGAGAGAGAGAGAGAGAGAGAGAGAGATTCCCTTATAAATTCTTCCTGCCGGACATGATGATTCAGTCATCAAGTTTTATCTTCATTTAAATATAAAATTCTACCAAATTACCACACGCTTCATAAGAAAAAAATTAAAAAATAACATCAAATTCTGTCTACAACAAACTTCTCCAGAAAACAGTTCCGTCAACTTTTTCAAACTTCTGAAAACGTTTCCAGTAAATTAGCCAAAGACTAAAACGTTTCACAAATTTGAATTCTTGAGAGAAAAAAAAAAAAAAAAAAAAAAACAATTTGATGTGCTAAAACCAAACGAAATTAGAGGGGCACTCAATATAGCACATACCTCCGCCGCGGCAGCTTAATTCTCGACCTTGGCCTCTGACCTTAACATGTATCAATTGGCGTGGTTTTTCATTTACTCAAATATGAACCAAATATGAGTTCTGTGACAACGATGTCCAAACTTATGGCTGATAACGTTTATTGGACATTTTGCTTAACCGTGACCTTGACCTTTAACTTCCAAAATGTAATAATTTTCCGCTTTTTACATAACAGTTAATCCCTGCAAGTTTCATTACTCTACTATTAAAATTGTGGCCAAGAAGCTGTTCACAAACAAACACAGACACAAACAAACACACAAATATGAAAACAAACATAAAGATACACAATCAAACACACAAATAGAGGGGAAAACATAACCTCCTTCCAACTTCATTGGCGGAGGTAAAAATAAAGGAATGTGGCTTCAAGATTTCAATATAATTATCCTTAAGAACCTTTCTGAGCAAGGACTTCCAATTCTTCTAGTGCTTCGTAGAGCCCAGTTGAAAACTATATAAAACATATAAAAGTTAAAATGATTCACAATTTACAATAAAGAGAAGAAATAAAGAAGAATGAACATGGAAGTGTTGTAGAAAATGCAAACAAGTTAAATTCTTGTAGAGTGAAATAAAAAGAATAGAAATTGCTGTGAAAATTGTGAAAATTCCCAGCTTTAGATGAAACGATGGCCATAAAATATAAATTGTCAGAGAAAGGGTAAATAATTCCAGGGCTTTTTATAAAGCGAAGGAAAATAAAATCTGGAAAAAATGGAGATTTACATCAACCCATTATAAAGGATTTAGTCAGGACAAAAAAAGACAAAAGGGATTATTTACAAATGAAAATATTAACTCGAAAGGAAAACGAAATTAAACGTGTAATCTAACGATGTGGAAAATATGTACAGAAAATTTGGAATTATCAATTCAAGGAAAAAAATAAAATTAGAAAAAAATAAAATATGATAGATTAAACAAATAACTACCATGGAAAACGAAATAATATGTGTGATCTAATGATGTGCGAAATATAAAAATATAATCTAAGGAAACAGAACACTTGGAAAAAAATTTAAAAAAAAAATACAATACATTAAACAAATAACTAAAATGGAGAAAAAATCAATGGATGTAATCTAACGATATGCAAAATAGAAAATGAAAATTTGGAATTATCAATCCTAGACAACAAAATTTAAAAATAAATAAATAAATAAATAAAATAAAAAAAATATGATATATTAACCAAATAACTGAATTGGAAAAAAATCAATAGATAAAATCTAATAATGTGAGAAACAGAAAAGGAAAAGTTGGAATTATCAATACCGGGAAACAAAAAAATGTAAAATATAAAATTAAACAAATTAAAATATAATAGATTAAACAAATAACTAAAATGGAAAAAATTAAATCAATGGATGAGATCTAACGATGTGTGCAAGAAAGAAAAAGAAAATTTGGAATTATTTTGGAAATATCAATCAAGGAAGCATGAAAGAATTGGAAAAATGAAAATAAAAAAAAAATAAAATACAGGTAACTACAAATAAATACTTGTCAAGTATTGCCTTGAACTTCTTTAAATCTTAACTACTACAATGTTAAAAACAAAACTAATTTTAATCGGAAATTCTCCGTAAAAATATACTGTTCTCAGCCGTATTTCAGTAAAATACAGGCGACCATAATTTTACCATACTTTATTATTATCTTTTACGAGTTAGTGACAGTAAAATCACTCTTTTACGTCTGATGCTCAAAATGGTCCAATGGGACCGTTTTCCTTCAAAGGAAATAGATTGCTAATAATCCTCAACAAAGTTATATTCAATTTTCATAAGTAACTTCGCACTCCCCAAGAGATATTAGTTCGCCAACCTTTCAACTGGACTCCACAAGGCACTAGAAGAGTTGGAAGACACAGGCCTACATGGCTGAGGACTATGGAAGCGTGAAGTAGGCAATGATGAATGGAGAAGTATAGATTTAAATGCTCAGGATAGAGACGACTGGCGAAACCGCCTAGGTTAGGTTTCGCCAGTCGTCTCCATCTTGAGGTTTTAATTCAATACTTCTCCATTCATGATCTCCTACTTCACGCTTCATAGTCCTCAGCCATGTAGGCCTGTGTCTTCCAACTCTTCTAGTGCCTTGTGGAGTCCAGTTGAAAGTTTGGTGAATTAATATCTTTTGGGGTGTGCGAAATTACTCATGAAAATTGCGTCAATACGAGTAGATGATGATGATGATGATGAATTTTTATAAAGACGGAGGAAAAAATTAAATGAGGAAAATTATGATTTCACTAACTAGGCCATTCCATAAACAATTTTTAATTGACTACCTGGCAACTTTATTAAATAACATAAATAACACTAATATCAAATGATATCCTTAAAACTACGAATATACAAAAAAATATATTTCTACTAAAATTATTCTTTCTCCAATATTAGAGCAGACATTTTTGGTGAAGTAATGCAATTGATTTTAAGTAATTACGCTTTCGTTCAAAAGCAAAATGCTTTTGATGTTTTAACCTACATAACATATCTTAGGTTTATAGATTTGTGACGGATGCAAACATAATAGACAATGGAAGTAGGATTACTCCTTTTTTTTAAGCAATGTTTTATTCTTACAATCAGGTCAGGTGCATTAAAAACACAACTCGATTTATTTTTTCATCATAATTACATGTTTTTAGGAAGGCCTAACGACAACAACAACAACAAAAATAGAAACATTACTGTCTTTATCTAATACATTCATCCGTCTTCTCATAACAACTCGATTTATATTTTCATCATAATTACATGATTCTACGAAAGTATAACAACAACAACAACAACAACAACAACAAAGAAACATAACAGTCTTTTTATATAACATTTTCCTACGTCTTCTCATAACAACTCGATTTATATTTTCATCATAATTACATGATTCTACGAAAGTATAACAACAACAACAACAACAACAACAACAACAAAGAAACATAACAGTCTTTTTATATAACATTTTCCTACGTCTTCTCATAACAACTCGATTTATATTTTCATCATAATTACATGATTCTACGAAAGTATAACAACAACAACAACAACAAAGAAACATAACAGTCTTTTTATATAACATTTTCCTACGTCTTCTCATAACAACTCGATTTATATTTTCGTCATAACTACATGCTTCTATGAAAATATAACAACAACAGCAACAACGACAACAAAGAAACATTACTGTCTTTATCTAATACATTCATCCGTCTTCTCATAACAACTCAATTTATATTTTCATCATAATTACATGCTTCTACGAAAGTATAACAACAACAACAACAACAACAACAACAAAGAAACATAACAGTCTTTTTATATAACATTTTCCTGCGTCTTCTCATAACAACTCGATTTATATTTTTGTACCACCCGTGTGTCACACGATCGTACACAGTAACGACTTTTCTCTTTTTTGTATATATTATCCTTTGTATCTTCGCTCTCCCCTCGCACTGACAGCAACTTTCATCAACCTGTCTGCTTTTCTTATTGTTAACTGTTAACAGAACCGGTTGCCGGCTGGACAAGAAATAGCCTGTTGTATTTTGTGACCTTCTTGCCGGGACTTGGTGGGTATATAAACTCGATGTTCTGTAATAAAGTTACTCAGTTGCTTTCATCTCGCCTTTTAAGTCACAACCTACTTTTGGCCCGTCATATTTTCATCATAATTACATGTTTCTATGAAGGCAAAACAACAACAACAACAAAAACAACAACAACAAAACATTACTGTCTTTTTATCTAGCACTTTCATCCGTCTCCTCAGACTACTAAAAATTACAGCGTCTATTTACGTTAATCGTTGCCTTCATTTTAGCAATTCGACTGAACTACTGTCACTTTACACCATTTCTCCCATGGGGAGAGAGAGAGAGAGAGAGAGAGAGAGAGAGAGAGAGAGAGAGAGAGAGAGAGGAGAGAGAGAGAGAGAGAGAGACGCTGAAAACAGCCATCTATTACCGACATTGTGACATCATGTATTTTCGTAAAGCCTTTGCCTCGTCAGTATTATTGCAATTCCAATTACCAGTCCAACTTCATTCGCTTACAATTTCTCGCTACCCGGTTAAAAAGCCTTTCGCTTACAGCATGATTATACCTCGAGTGACAATCAGGCGCGAGATGAAAATGATAAAGTAGGCTCTAAATGAACTAGAGGGGCACCTCAGTAGCGCATTTCTCGACCTTTTGATCGACCTTGACATGTATTGATTGGCGTGGATTTTCTTACACTCAAATATGAACCAAGTTTAAAAGTCTCTGTGACAACGCTGTCCAAAATTATGGGTGATTACGTGAATTGGACATTTTGCTTGACCGTCACCTTGACCTTTGACCCTGACCTTCCAAAATTTAATCTTTTACACCTTTTTATACAACAGTTAATCACTGTAGGTTACCTTACTCTACGATTAAAATTGTGCCCAGGAAGCTGTTCACAAACAAACACACAAACAGGGGTAAAACATAACTTCCTTCCAACATAAACAAGGACGAATGGAAGGGAAGAAAGAGAAGAATAAAGAGACGAAATGAAGGGAAGAAAGAGAAGAATAAAGAGACGAAAGGAAGGGAAGAAGGAGAAGAATAAAGAGACGAAATGAAGGGAAGAAAGAGAAGAATAAAGGGACGAAATGAAGGGAAGAAAGAGAAGAATAAAGAGACGAAAGGAAGGGAAGAAAGAGAAGAATAAAGGGACGAAAGGAAGGGAAGAAAGAGAAGAATAAAGGGACGAAATGAAGGGAAGAAAGAGAAGAATAAAGGGACGGAAGGAAGGGAAGAAAGAGAAGAATAAAGGGATGAAAGAAGGGAAGATAATCCTCCTTAAATCACAGTCCCTTGTCTCCTCCTCTCTAGGGACTGCAGAGGGTAATAGCCTCATTTAAGCTGAGGATAATAACAGAGGTATTTAGTCCTGGGTTTGTTTTTTTAGAAATATACTCAATATAAATATTTTCATTTCGTTATAAGCAAATATCCTACCTATTACTGGTGTACGCAATCCGTCAAAAATGACTGCTAAATATTAATAGCTATATTTATAGATATAGACGCACACGCACAAATATTATATATGTATATATATATATATGTATATAGATATATATATATATATATATATATATATATATATATATATATATATATATATATATATAATATATATATATATACATATATATATACATATATATAAATTATATATATGTATATATATATACACATAAGATACAACCAAGGTTGTAGCTTAGATAATAATAATAATAATAATAATAATAATAATAATAATAATAATAATAATAATAATAATAATAATATCAAAAAGACTGAAAAATCACCGAAGCAGAGAATTAGTTCCAAAGAATTTTCTGGACAAGTAAGCAAAAGTATTACTAGACATACAAAAACACTGTTATATAAATCCTGATTTTCACAGCCAAATAAACAGCCTTTCCAGAATATGCCAGTGAACATATTGTAATACCCGAAGCGTTAAAATACATAACAGCTAGGAGCTGAGAGAACCTGTTTTGAATGAACTTTGAACTTTTTGGAATTAACCTTTTTCAACATTTTACCGATTTCTACTGGAAATTGTTGTCTTCGTCTTTTAAGATTTTTGAAACGTAAATGTAATTAACCAACTTTGGAAGATTGTGTCTCCATAATCATCTAATTGTCACACAGCGTATATTGTTTGTATATTGTCACACTGCGTAGAATATTTGTATAGTGTCACTCTTATTGTATTTATATTGTCACATTATGTATATTGTTTGTATATTGTCATAGCGTATATTTTTGTATATTGCCACACTGCGTATATGGTTTGTATATTGTCATTGCGTATATGGCTTGTGTATTGTCATTGCGTATATTTTTGTATATTGTCACACTGCGTATATGATTTGTATATTGTCATTGCATATATTTTTGTATATTGTCACACTGCGCATATGGTTTGTATACTGTCATTGCTTATATAGTTTGTATATTGTTATTGCGTATATTGTTTGTATATTGTCACACTGCGTATACTGTATACTGTCACTGTGTATATGGTTTGTATATTGTCATTGCGTATATTGTTTGTATATTGTCACACACCGAATATTGTTTTTTATATTGCCACACTGCGTACTGTATATTGTTTGTAAATTGTCACTCTTATTGTGTGTATATTGTCACACTACGTATATTGTTTGTATATTGTCAAACTATGTATACTATTTGCATAGTTTCATTAGTTTGCACAATGTCACTCTTATTGTGTGTATATAGTCACACTATGTATATTGCTTGTATATTGCCACTCTTTATATTGGGAAAAACTGATTTTCAACTTTGGACCACTGCACGCGACAGTGCAAGTAAAGAAAAACCAGTAAAATTAAAGTATAATTATTTTTTTCGCTCTTACAGCGATAATTATCTAATTTCAAAGAATAATTTTGCCATTTTAATTCTGGTATTAGCATGTCACGTTCATCATGTTACACATAATTATTACTATTATTACCTCCGCAAGCGAATTTGGAAGGTTATATTTTACCACCTGTTTGTGTGTTTGTGCGTTTGATTGCGTGTGTGTTTGCTTGTGAATAGCTTCCTGGTAATTAAACTTGCAGGGATTAACAGTTAAGTAAAAAGCTGGAAATGATTAAATTTTGGAAGGTCAAGGTCAAAGGTCAAGGTCACCATTAAGAAACATGTCCAATTCACGTAATCCGCCATAAGTTTGGACATAGTTGTCACAGAGACTTGAAACTTGGTTCATATTTGAATGTATGAAAATACACGCCAATTAATACATGTTGAAGTCATAGGTCAAAGTATTTCTCTTCCTTTTTTTTTTTAAAGTTTCTATAGTTTATATATGAAATACCTTTTTTAATGTTGTTACCTTTATATTTCTTTTTTATTTTTATTGGTTATTACTTTGCATATAGTTTATTTCCTTGTTTCCTTTCTTCACTGGGCTATTTTTCTTGTTAAAGCCCTTGGTGTTCATAGCATATTGCTTTTCCAACTAGGTTTATAGCTTCGCTCGTATTAGTAATAGTAATAGTTTGGACAGCCTCTCTCTCTCTCTCTCTCTCTCTCTCTCTCTCTCTCTCTCTCGGTCGAATTCATACCAAATAAATCCCTCATGTGTGTCTGACATTTAAGCTTCAGAGAGAGGATTTTCTTCCGGCCATTATTAAGAGATCCGTCTAAAAGCTTCTTCAATTTCATACTTCTCCCAAACGGAATTGAAGTTTCCACATTGAAGCCAACCATATAGTGCATAACGATGCTATCAAGATGTTCGCCTTTCGTTTCTCTTTTATGATGCCCTTTGGTTCATTTATCTTATTCCTGGGAGTTGTGGGCGGTAGCCAGTAAGGAGGCGAAGTCATGAAGTCAGTTACCATGGCAATAATTGTTACTTTAACAAATTTAGGCAGGAATAATATATGATTATCACCCCAAAAAGGAAAGTGTCAAAATTGAACCTAAACTATAAATGGGGAAAAACTGAAGGCTACAATTTTAGCTAAACTAAAAATGGTAAAACAGTATTTTGTCGTTTTTTAACCTCAAAATTAAAAATTATCTTAATACTTACAGGCTTAAAATAGAGCCTGTACCTTACAGGAAGGGCCAGGGAATCTACAACAACAACAACAACAACAACAACAACAACAACAACGGGAAAAACTATATAAAAGCAAGAAATTAAAGTCCCTTATTATAAGGAATTAAAACAGAAATTAGATTAAGTATACTTGGCAAAAAAAAAAAAAAAAAAAAAAAAAAAAAGAATTGAGCTCAAAAAGCAGTCAGGAAGATAAGCGTGATAAAGAAAATTAGAAGCCAGTCACATGATAAACGCGAAAAATACATCAGGAATTAAAGTATAAAATAGAATAAGTACACTTTTAAAAGAAGAAATTAGCTAAAAAAAAAAGCAGTAAATAAAAAAAAGCATGATAAAGAAAATAGAAGAACAAATCACATGATAAAAGCGAAAAAGACACAAGGAATTAAAGTATAGAATAGAGTAAGTATAACTGAAAAAAAAAAAATAATTAAAAAAAACAGTCAATAAGAGAAGCATGATAAAGAAAATAGAAGAAAAAGTCACATGATAAAACCGAAAAAGACACAAATAATTAAAGTATAAAATAGAGTAAGTATAAGTAAAAAAAAAATTAAAAAAAGCAGCCGATAAGAGAACCATGATAAAGAAACTAGAAGAACAAGTCACATGATAAAAGCGAAAAAGACACAAGGAATTAAAGTATAGAATAGAGTAAGTATAATTGAAAAAAAAAAAGAATTAAAAAAAGCAGTCAATAAGAGAAGTATAATAAAGAAAGTAGAAGAACACGTCCCATGATAAAAGCGAAAAAGACACAAATAATTAAAGTATAGAATAGAGTAAGTATAATTGGAAAAAAAAGAAATGAATTAAAATAAAAAGCAGTCAATAAGAGAAGAATAATAAAGAAAATGTGATCCCAAGTCACGTGATTAAGAAAAACATTAAATTTCACAGTTGTAGAATATATGTAAATGGAAACCTCCCAGGGACCAGGAGAAGAGACAGCCGAACCTGCGTCCAATAAGGGAGAGGAAGAGCAGCCAATTTACAAAGCTAATAGCCAGATGGGTTAAAGGGGGAGGGGGGAAGAGAGAGAGAGAG
>NC_090727.1:78909639-78914639 GCF_036898095.1 Palaemon carinicauda | reverse complement strand
ATTGAAGTTTTGCCAAAGAAAAGATCAATTGGCTGGAGTTTAATCACAGATAATTACATGAGTGAGGGTCGTACCCATCCATTGTTTTGGACATATTTTGTTGCAGGGGGGACGCGAAGGGAAGTTAGTTTTCTGTTTTGATATAGTTTGATAGTTTTTCGAGTTTAAAAGCACGAGAAGTTTATAGTCATTTCCTTTTTGTTTACTTCCACCTAGAAGGTTATAATATTACCTGCTTTTATTTATCTGTGTTTGTCTAAATTTCGTGCAGGATTCTCACCAAATTTTAACAACGGATAGGTATTATTATTATTATTATTATTATTAATTATTATTATTATAGTTGTTGTTGTTGTTGTTGTTGTTGTTGTCGTTGTTATTATTGTTGTTGTTGTTGTTGCTCTTGTGTTGTTTTTGTTATTATTATTAATTTTAATTTATGCATTATTTATCATTTATTATTCATTATTTATTATTTGTTACTTGTTATTTGTCATTTATTTTTTTTATTATTTATTGTTATTTATTAAAATATCTTAATTACAGTAATAACATTGAAATAACAGGATTACGTCATAATTTCTTGCTGGGTTTTCAACAAATTTTAATAAGGGATATGTATTATGCTCCGGAAGAATCCATTAAATTTTGAAGGTGATCAGAATCAGGTTTATGATTCTGGTTGTTGTTGTTATTATTTATACAGTTATTGTTATTATACATACATTGTTTCTATTATACATATATTGTTATTATTATACATTCACGGTCAACATATGAAAAAGGGGAAAGCTTGGTCCGCAGATTTGAGTAAATTATCTTCCTTTGCGGATGTCTGAAAACCTCTGATTGTTCTTTCTAATTGTTTTTCTTAATTCTTTAAATCTCTCAGGAAATAAAAAAGATTTTTTATGGTAATATTTGCTGTTATGAATGATACTTATACATCATTTTTACTTTTAAATTCTTATTTCAGGATGAAATTATAAATTTATTAGGTGTTATAAATAATTTCACAATGAAAATTTTTATACTAATTCTCGCTTAAATAAACGGTTTAAGAATGTTAAATTATCTCTCTCTCTCTCTCTCTCTCTCTCTCTCTCTCTCTCTCTCTCTCTCTCTGTATATATATATATATCACTAACACTCGTGATTTCAATCAATGTACATATATATATACAGTATATATATATATATATATATATATATATATATATATATATATATATATATATATATATAAACAATGTAAAATATAGATTCTCGTGCTTTATCTAAAGCTGTGAAGGATGTTTGCCCATATGACAAAGTGACATGACATTTATCAAAAACTGACTTCTCCCCTTTGCAATACTACTAACTGATCAGTGGACTGTCTGCGAATTGGAGAGAGAGAGAGAGAGAGAGAGAGAGAGAGAGAGAGGAAGAGAGAGAGAGAGAGAGAGAGAGAGAGAGAGAGAGACCCTCTAGCAGCTAGCTAGATATAGTTCGTATGACTAAAAGGTATTACTTTACTACATTTGAACAAAAGCAAATATATTTAATGATTCTCTCTCTCTCTCTCTCTCTCTCTCTCTCTCTCTCTCTCTCTCTCTCTCTCTCTCTCTCTCTCTCTCTCTCTCTCTCTCTCTCTCAGACATGATTTGAAATGGCTTTTTTATATTCGCACCGCGTTTGAAATTCTCGAACCAATTCGACCTTTAAATATCTATATCTATCTCTCTATGTATCTATCTATATATATATCTATCTCTCTATATATATATATAAATATATACATATATATATATATATATATATATATATATAGAGAGAGAGAGAGAGAGAGAGAGAGAGAGAGAGAGAGAGAGAGAGAGAGAGAGAGAGAGAGAGAGTATATGTGTGTAATTATTCTTTTAGTAATTTAATATTTTTGAAAATTTTAATTATCCAGAATTCTCTTATGATTACTTTATAAAATGAATATAAACTCTGAAAACGAATGACAGGTTTAACATATTGAGTAGAAATTCTCATTCTCTTAATTTCTTCCTCCATTTTCGAGACAAATGATTGACTTATTTGAATGAGGGGAAGAAGAGTTGTCGAGAATGTCGACATAACTTGTTGACAAAACCTGTCGACAAAACTACAGTAGCTAATGAAGACGTATGTTTGTTATTTTCCCCAACGAGGTTGGAAGGAGGGTATGTTTTATCCTCTTGTTTGTGTTTGTTGGTTTGTTTGTAAACAACTTCCTGGCCACAATTTTTATTGTAGAGTAATGAAACTTGCAGGGATTACTCCCTGTTTGTGTGTTTGTGTGTGTGTTGGTTTGTTTGTTTATGAACCGCTGCCTGTCCACAATTTTAATTGTTGAATAATGAAACTTGCTGGGATTACCCCCTGTTTGTGTGTTGGTTTGTTTGTTTGTGAACAGCTTCCTGGGCACAATTATAATTGTAGAGTAATGAAACTTGCAGGGATTAACTGTTATGTAAAAAGCTGGAAATGATTAAATTTTGGAAGGTCAAGGTCAAAGGTCCAATTCACGTAATCAGTCTTAAATTTGGACATTGTTGTCACTGAGACTTCAAACTTGTATTTGAGTGTATGAAAATCCACTCCAATTAATATATGTTCAGGTTAAAGGTCAAGGTCAAGGTCGAGAAAAGTCCACACCAATTAATACATGTCAAGGCCTAGCAAAATTGCCACCAATTAATACATGTTAAGGTCAAAGGTCAAGGTCAAAGTTGAGCAAAGGGTCGAGAAATAAGCTGCCACGGCGGAGGTCAGCGCTCTACTGACTGCCCCTCTAGTTTCGGTTGTATCGACTGATTTATTCTCCGAATTCTTCCTCCCTTTCCTCCCCCTCTCTCCCTCTCCCTCCCTCTCTCTCTTCCTCCCTCCCCCTTTAACGCATCTGGCTATTAGCTTTGTAAATTGGCTGCTCTTCCTCTCCCTTATTGGACGCAGGTTCGGCTGTCTCTTCTCCTGGTCCCTGGGAGGTTTCCATTTACATGTATTCTACAACTGTGAAATTTAATGTTTACCTTTATCACGTGACTTGGGCTTCTATTTTCTTTATCATGCTTTTCTTATTGACTGCTTTTTATTTTAATTAATTTTATTTTTTTTTCAATTATACTTACTCTATTTTATACTTTAATTCTTTGTGTCTTTTTCGCTTTTATCATGTGATTTGTTCTTCTATTTTCTTTATCATGCTTCTCTTGTTGACTGCTTTTTTTAATTCATTTCTTTTTTTTTCAATTATACTTACTCTATTCTATACTTTAATTCCTTGTGTCTTTTTCGCTTTTATCATGTGATTTGTTCTTCTATTTTCTTTATCATGCTTCTTTTACTGACTGCTTTTTTTAATTCATTTTTTTTTCAATTATACTTACTCTATTCTATACTTTAATTCCTTGTGTCTTTTTCGCTTTTATCATGTGACTTGTTCTTCTATTTTCTTTATTATACTTCTCTTATTGACTGCTTTTTTTTAATTAATTTCTTCTTTTTTTTCAATTATACTTACTCTATTCTATACTTTAATTCCTTGTGTCTTTTTCGCTTTTATCATGTGACTTGTTCTTCTATTTTCTTTATCATGCTTCTCTTATTGACTGTTATTTGAGCTTATTTCTTCTCTTTCTAGTGTACTTATTCTATTTTATACTTTAATTCCTTATGTCTTTTTCGCTTTTATCATGTGACTGGCTTCTTCTTTATCACGCTTCTCCTACTGACTGCTTTTTGAGCTCAATTCTTTTTTTTGTCAAGTATACTTAATCTATTTTCTGTTTTAATTCCTTATAATAAGGGACTTTAATTTCTTGCTTTTATATAGTTTTTCCTGTTGTTGTTTTTGTTGTTGTTTTTGTTGTTGTTATTGTTGTTGTTGTAGTAGATTCCCTAGCCCTTCTAGTAAGGCACTGGCTCTATTTTCAGCCTGTAAGTATTGAGATCATTTTTAAATTTGAGGTTAAAAAACGACAAAATACTGTTTTACCATTTTTAGTTTAGCTAAAATTTTAGCCTTCAGTTTTTCCCCATTTATAGTTTAGGTTCAATTTTGATACTTTCCTTTTTGGGGTGATAATCATAGATTATTCCTGCCTAAATTTGTTAAAGTAACAATGATTGCCATGGTAACTGACGTCATGACTTCGGCTCCCTACTGGCTACCGCCCACAACTCTCAGGAATAAGATAAATGAACTAAAGGCCATCATAAAGGAGAAACGAAAGGCGAACACCTTGATGGCATCGTTATGCACTATATGGTTGGCTTCAATGTGGAAACTTCAATTCCGTTTGGGAGAAGTATGATATTGAAGCTCTTAGACGGATCTCTTAATACTGGCAGGAAGAAAATCCACTCTCTGAAGCTTAAATGTCAGACACACATGAGGGATTTATTTGGTATGAATTCGACAGAGAGAGAGAGAGAGAGAGAGAGAGAGAGAGAGAGAGAGAGAGAGAGAGAGAGAGAGAGAGAGAGAGAGAAGCTGTCCAAACTGTTACTATTACTAATACGAGCTAAGCTATAAACCTAGTTGGAAAAGCAATATGCTATGAACACCAAGGGCTCTAACAAGAAAAATAGCCCAGTGAAGATAGGAAACAATGAAATATACTATAAGCAAAGTAATAACCAATAACAATCAAAAAAATTACAAAGGTAACAACATTAAAATAGGTATTTCATATATAAACTATAAAAACTTAAAAAAAAAAACAAGAGGAAGAGAAATACTCTGACCTATGACTTCAACATGTATTGATTGGCGTGTATTTTCATACACTCAAATATGAACCAAGTTTGGGGTCTCTGTGACAACGATGTTCAAACTTATTGCTGATTACGTGAATTGGACATTTTGCTTGAACTTTGACCTTGACCTTCCAAAATTTTATAATTTCCAGCCTTTTACATAACTGTTAATCACTGCAAGTTTCATTACTCTACGATTAAAACTGTCCAGGAAGCTGTTCACAAAGACAAAC
>NC_090727.1:78892139-78904639 GCF_036898095.1 Palaemon carinicauda | reverse complement strand
TTCCTTCCGTCCCTGTGCTCTTCTCTTTCTTCCCTTCCTTTCGTCCCTTTGCTCTTCTCTTTCTTCCCTTCCTTCCGTCCCTTTGCTCTTCTCTTTCTTCCCTTCCTTCGTCCCTTTGCTCTTCTCTTTCTTCCCTTCCTTCCGTCCCTTTGCTCTTCTCTTTCTTCCCTTCCTTCCGTCCCTTTGCTCTTCTCTTTCTTCCCTTCCTTCCGTCCCTTTGCTCTTCTCTTTCTTCCCTTCCTTCCGTCCCTTTGCTCTTCTCTTTCTTCCCTTCCTTCCGTCCCTTTGCTCTTCTCTTTCTTCCCTTCCTTCCGTCCCTTTGCTCTTCTCTTTCTTCCCTTCCTTCCGTCCCTTTGCTCTTCTCTTTCTTCCCTTCCTTCCGTCCCTTTGCTCTTCTCTTTCTTCCCTTCCTTCCGTCCCTGTGCTCTTCTCTTTCTTCCCTTCCTTCCGTCCCTTTGCTCTTCTCTTTCTTCCCTTCCTTCCGTCCCTGTGCTCTTCTCTTTCTTCCCTTCCTTCCGTCCCTTTGCTCTTCTCTTTCTTCCCTTCCTTCCGTCCCTGTGCTCTTCTCTTTCTTCCCTTCCTTCCGTCCCTTTGCTCTTCTCTTTCTTCCCTTCCTTCCGTCCCTGTGCTCTTCTCTTTCTTCCCTTCCTTCCGTCCCTTTGCTCTTCTCTTTCTTCCCTTCCTTCCGTCCCTGTGCTCTTCTCTTTCTTCCCTTCCTTCCGTCCCTTTGCTCTTCTCTTTCTTCCCTTCCTTCCGTCCCTGTGCTCTTCTCTTTCTTCCCTTCCTTCCGTCCCTTTGCTCTTCTCTTTCTTCCCTTCCTTCCGTCCCTGTGCTCTTCTCTTTCTTCCCTTCCTTCCGTCCCTTTGCTCTTCTCTTTCTTCCCTTCCTTCCGTCCCTGTGCTCTTCTCTTTCTTCCCTTCCTTCCGTCCCTTTGCTCTTCTCTTTCTTCCCTTCCTTCCGTCCCTGTGCTCTTCTCTTTCTTCCCTTCCTTCCGTCCCTTTGCTCTTCTCTTTCTTCCCTTCCTTCCGTCCCTGTGCTCTTCTCTTTCTTCCCTTCCTTCCGTCCCTTTGCTCTTCTCTTTCTTCCCTTCCTTCCGTCCCTGTGCTCTTCTCTTTCTTCCCTTCCTTCCGTCCCTTTGCTCTTCTCTTTCTTCCCTTCCTTCCGTCCCTGTGCTCTTCTCTTTCTTCCCTTCCTTCCGTCCCTTTGCTCTTCTCTTTCTTCCCTTCCTTCCGTCCCTGTGCTCTTCTCTTTCTTCCCTTCCTTCCGTCCCTTTGCTCTTCTCTTTCTTCCCTTCCTTCCGTCCCTGTGCTCTTCTCTTTCTTCCCTTCCTTCCGTCCCTTTGCTCTTCTCTTTCTTCCCTTCCTTCCGTCCCTGTGCTCTTCTCTTTCTTCCCTTCCTTCCGTCCCTTTGCTCTTCTCTTTCTTCCCTTCCTTCCGTCCCTGTGTTCTTCTCTTTCTTCCCTTCCTTCCGTCCCTTTGCTCTTCTCTTTCTTCCCTTCCTTCCGTCCCTGTGTTCTTCTCTTTCTTCCCTTCCTTCCGTCCCTTTGCTCTTCTCTTTCTTCCCTTCCTTCCGTCCCTGTGTTCTTCTCTTTCTTCCCTTCCTTCCGTCCCTTTGCTCTTCTCTTTCTTCCCTTCCTTCCGTCCCTGTGTTCTTCTCTTTCTTCCCTTCCTTCCGTCCCTTTGCTCTTCTCTTTCTTCCCTTCCTTCCGTCCCTGTGTTCTTCTCTTTCTTCCCTTCCTTCCGTCCCTTTGCTCTTCTCTTTCTTCCCTTCCTTCCGTCCCTGTGTTCTTCTCTTTCTTCCCTTCCTTCCGTCCCTTTGCTCTTCTCTTTCTTCCCTTCCTTCCGTCCCTGTGTTCTTCTCTTTCTTCCCTTCCTTCCGTCCCTTTGCTCTTCTCTTTCTTCCCTTCCTTCCGTCCCTGTGTTCTTCTCTTTCTTCCCTTCCTTTCGTCCCTTTGCTCTTCTCTTTCTTCCCTTCCTTCCGTCCCTGTGTTCTTCTCTTTCTTCCCTTCCTTTCGTCCCTTTGCTCTTCTCTTTCTTCCCTTCCTTCCGTCCCTGTGTTCTTCTCTTTCTTCCCTTCCTTTCGTCCCTTTGCTCTTCTCTTTCTTCCCTTCCTTCCGTCCCTTGTGCTCTTCTCTTTCTTCCCTTCCTTTCGTCCCTTTGCTCTTCTCTTTCTTCCCTTCCTTCCGTCCCTTTGCTCTTCTCTTTCTTCCCTTCCTTTCGTCCCTTTGCTCTTCTCTTTCTTCCCTTCCTTCCGTCCCTTTGTTCTTCTCTTTCTTCCCTTCCTTTCGTCCCTTTGCTCTTCTCTTTCTTCCCTTCCTTCCGTCCCTTTGCTCTTCTCTTTCTTCCCTTCCTTTCGTCCCTTTGCTCTTCTCTTTCTTCCCTTCCTTCCGTCCCTTTGCTCTTCTCTTTCTTCCCTTCCTTCCGTCCCTTTGCTCTTCTCTTTCTTCCCTTCCTTCCGTCCCTTTGCTCTTCTCTTTCTTCCCTTCCTTCCGTCCCTTTGCTCTTCTCTTTCTTCCCTTCCTTCCGTCCCTTTGCTCTTCTCTTTCTTCCCTTCCTTCCGTCCCTTTGCTCTTCTCTTTCTTCCCTTCCTTCCGTCCCTTTGCTCTTCTCTTTCTTCCCTTCCTTCCGTCCCTTTGCTCTTCTCTTTCTTCCCTTCCTTCCGTCCCTTTGCTCTTCTCTTTCTTCCCTTCCTTCCGTCCCTTTGCTCTTCTCTTTCTTCCCTTCCTTCCGTCCCTTTGCTCTTCTCTTTCTTCCCTTCCTTCCGTCCCTTTGCTCTTCTCTTTCTTCCCTTCCTTCCGTCCCTTTGCTCTTCTCTTTCTTCCCTTCCTTCCGTCCCTTTGCTCTTCTCTTTCTTCCCTTCCTTCCGTCCCTTTGCTCTTCTCTTTCTTCCCTTCCTTCCGTCCCTTTGCTCTTCTCTTTCTTCCCTTCCTTCCGTCCCTTTGCTCTTCTCTTTCTTCCCTTCCTTCCGTCCCTTTGCTCTTCTCTTTCTTCCCTTCCTTCCGTCCCTTTGCTCTTCTCTTTCTTCCCTTCCTTCCGTCCCTTTGCTCTTCTCTTTCTTCCCTTCCTTCCGTCCCTTTGCTCTTCTCTTTCTTCCCTTCCTTCCGTCCCTTTGCTCTTCTCTTTCTTCCCTTCCTTCCGTCCCTTTGCTCTTCTCTTTCTTCCCTTCCTTCCGTCCCTTTGCTCTTCTCTTTCTTCCCTTCCTTCCGTCCCTTTGCTCTTCTCTTTCTTCCCTTCCTTCCGTCCCTTTGCTCTTCTCTTTCTTCCCTTCCTTCCGTCCCTTTGCTCTTCTCTTTCTTCCCTTCCTTCCGTCCCTTTGCTCTTCTCTTTCTTCCCTTCCTTCCGTCCCTTTGCTCTTCTCTTTCTTCCCTTCCTTCCGTCCCTTTGCTCTTCTCTTTCTTCCCTTCCTTCCGTCCCTTTGCTCTTCTCTTTCTTCCCTTCCTTCCGTCCCTTTGCTCTTCTCTTTCTTCCCTTCCTTCCGTCCCTTTGCTCTTCTCTTTCTTCCCTTCCTTCCGTCCCTTTGCTCTTCTCTTTCTTCCCTTCCTTCCGTCCCTTTGCTCTTCTCTTTCTTCCCTTCCTTCCGTCCCTTTGCTCTTCTCTTTCTTCCCTTCCTTCCGTCCCTTTGCTCTTCTCTTTCTTCCCTTCCTTCCGTCCCTTTGCTCTTCTCTTTCTTCCCTTCCTTCCGTCCCTTTGCTCTTCTCTTTCTTCCCTTCCTTCCGTCCCTTTGCTCTTCTCTTTCTTCCCTTCCTTCCGTCCCTTTGCTCTTCTCTTTCTTCCCTTCCTTCCGTCCCTTTGCTCTTCTCTTTCTTCCCTTCCTTCCGTCCCTTTGCTCTTCTCTTTCTTCCCTTCCTTCCGTCCCTTTGCTCTTCTCTTTCTTCCCTTCCTTCCGTCCCTTTGCTCTTCTCTTTCTTCCCTTCCTTCCGTCCCTTTGTTCTTCTCTTTCTTCCCTTCCTTCCGTCCCTTTGTTCTTCTCTTTCTTCCCTTCCTTCCGTCCCTTTGTTCTTCTCTTTCTTCCCTTCCTTCCGTCCCTTTGTTCTTCTCTTTCTTCCCTTCCTTCCGTCCCTTTGTTCTTCTCTTTCTTCCCTTCCTTCCGTCCCTTTGTTCTTCTCTTTCTTCCCTTCCTTCCGTCCCTTTGTTCTTCTCTTTCTTCCCTTCCTTCCGTCCCTTTGTTCTTCTCTTTCTTCCCTTCCTTCCGTCCCTTTGTTCTTCTCTTTCTTCCCTTCCTTCCGTCCCTTTGTTCTTCTCTTTCTTCCCTTCCTTCCGTCCCTTTGTTCTTCTCTTTCTTCCCTTCCTTCCGTCCCTTTGTTCTTCTCTTTCTTCCCTTCCTTCCGTCCCTTTGTTCTTCTCTTTCTTCCCTTCCTTCCGTCCCTTTGTTCTTCTCTTTCTTCCCTTCCTTCCGTCCCTTTGTTCTTCTCTTTCTTCCCTTCCTTCCGTCCCTTTGTTCTTCTCTTTCTTCCCTTCCTTCCGTCCCTTTGTTCTTCTCTTTCTTCCCTTCCTTCCGTCCCTTTGTTCTTCTCTTTCTTCCCTTCCTTCCGTCCCTTTGTTCTTCTCTTTCTTCCCTTCCTTCCGTCCCTTTGTTCTTCTCTTTCTTCCCTTCCTTCCGTCCCTTTGTTCTTCTCTTTCTTCCCTTCCTTCCGTCCCTTTGTTCTTCTCTTTCTTCCCTTCCTTCCGTCCCTTTGTTCTTCTCTTTCTTCCCTTCCTTCCGTCCCTTTGTTCTTCTCTTTCTTCCCTTCCTTCCGTCCCTTTGTTCTTCTCTTTCTTCCCTTCCTTCCGTCCCTTTGTTCTTCTCTTTCTTCCCTTCCTTCCGTCCCTTTGTTCTTCTCTTTCTTCCCTTCCTTCCGTCCCTTTGTTCTTCTCTTTCTTCCCTTCCTTCCGTCCCTTTGTTCTTCTCTTTCTTCCCTTCCTTCCGTCCCTTTGTTCTTCTCTTTCTTCCCTTCCTTCCGTCCCTTTGTTCTTCTCTTTCTTCCCTTCCTTCCGTCCCTTTGTTCTTCTCTTTCTTCCCTCCCTTCCGTCCCTTTGTTCTTCTCTTTCTTCCCTTCCTTTCGTCCCTTTGTTCTTCTCTTTCTTCCCTCCCTTCCGTCCCTTTGTTCTTCTCTTTCTTCCCTCCCTTTCGTCCCTTTGTTCTTCTCTTCCTTCCCTCCCTTCCGTCCCTTTGTTCTTCTCTTTCTTCCCTCCCTTTCGTCCCTTTGTTCTTCTCTTCCTTCCCTCCCTTCCGTCCCTTTGTTCTTCTCTTTCTTCCCTCCCTTTCGTCCCTTTGTTCTTCTCTTCCTTCCCTCCCTTCCGTCCCTTTGTTCTTCTCTTCTTCCCTCCCTTTCGTCCCTTTGTTCTTCTCTTCCTTCCCTCCCTTCCGTCCCTTTGTTCTTCTCTTCCTTCCCTCCCTTTCGTCCCTTTGTTCTTCTCTTCCTTCCCTCCCTTCCGTCCCTTTGTTCTTCTCTTCCTTCCCTCCCTTTCGTCCCTTTGTTCTTCTCTTCCTTCCCTCCCTTCCGTCCCTTTGTTCTTCTCTTCCTTCCCTCCCTTTCGTCCCTTTGTTCTTCTCTTCCTTCCCTCCCTTCCGTCCCTTTGTTCTTCTCTTCCTTCCCTCCCTTTCGTCCCTTTGTTCTTCTCTTCCTTCCCTCCCTTCCGTCCCTTTGTTCTTCTCTTCCTTCCCTCCCTTTCGTCCCTTTGTTCTTCTCTTCCTTCCCTCCCTTCCGTCCCTTTGTTCTTCTCTTCCTTCCCTCCCTTTCGTCCCTTTGTTCTTCTCTTCCTTCCCTCCCTTCCGTCCCTTTGTTCTTCTCTTCCTTCCCTCCCTTTCGTCCCTTGTTCTTCTCTTCCTTCCCTCCCTTCCGTCCCTTTGTTCTTCTCTTCCTTCCCTCCCTTTCGTCCCTTGGTTCTTCTCTTCCTTCCCTCCCTTCCGTCCCTTTGTTCTTCTCTTCCTTCCCTCCCTTTCGTCCCTTGGTTCTTCTCTTCCTTCCCTCCCTTTCGTCCCTTTGTTCTTCCCTCTCGTCCTTCCCTCCCTTTCGTCCCTTGGTTCTTCTCTTCCTTCCCTCCCTTTCGTCCCTTGGTTCTTCTCTTCCTTCCCTCCCTTTCGTCCCTTGGTTCTTCTCTTCCTTCCCTCCCTTTCGTCCCTTGGTTCTTCTCTTCCTTCCCTCCCTTTCGTCCCTTGGTTCTTCTCTTCCTTCCCTCCCTTTCGTCCCTTGGTTCTTCTCTTCCTTCCCTCCCTTTCGTCCCTTGGTTCTTCTCTTCCTTCCCTCCCTTTCGTCCCTTGGTTCTTCTCTTCCTTCCCTCCCTTTCGTCCCTTGGTTCTTCTCTTCCTTCCCTCCCTTTCGTCCCTTGGTTCTTCTCTTCCTTCCCTCCCTTTCGTCCCTTGGTTCTTCTCTTCCTTCCCTCCCTTTCGTCCCTTGGTTCTTCTCTTCCTTCCCTCCCTTTCGTCCCTTGGTTCTTCTCTTCCTTCCCTCCCTTTCGTCCCTTGGTTCTTCTCTTCCTTCCCTTCCCTTTCGTCCCTTGGTTCTTCTCTTCCTTCCCTTCCTTTCGTCCCTTGGTTCTTCTCTTCCTTCCCTTCCTTTCGTCCCTTGGTTCTTCTCTTCCTTCCCTTCCTTTCGTCCCTTTGTTCTTCTCTTCCTTCCCTTCCTTTCGTCCCTTGGTTCTTCTCTTCCTTCCCTTCCTTTCGTCCCTTTGTTCTTCTCTTCCTTCCCTTCCTTTCGTCCCTTGGTTCTTCTCTTTCTTCCCTTCCTTTCGTCCCTTTGTTCTTCTCTTTCTTCCCTTCCTTCCGTCCCTTGGTTCTTCTCTTTCTTCCCTTCCTTCCGTCCCTTGGTTCTTCTCTTTCTTCCCTTCCTTCCGTCCCTTGGTTCTTCTCTTTCTTCCCTTCCTTCCGTCCCTTGGTTCTTCTCTCTCTCCCCTTCCTTCCGTCCCTTGGTTCTTCTCTTTCTTCCCTTCCTTCCGTCCCTTTGTTCTTCTCTTTCTCCCCTTCCTTCCGTCCCTTTGTTCTTCTCTTTCTTCCCTTCCTTTCGTCCCTTTGTTCTTCTCTTTCTCCCCTTCCTTCCGTCCCTTGGTTCTTCTCTTTCTTCCCTTCCTTCCGTCCCTTGGTTCTTCTCTTTCTCCCCTTCCTTCCGTCCCTTGGTTCTTCTCTTTCTTCCCTTCCTTCCGTCCCTTGGTTCTTCTCTTTCTCCCCTTCCTTCCGTCCCTTGGTTCTTCTCTTTCTTCCCTTCCTTCCGTCCCTTGGTTCTTCTCTTCTCTCCCCTTCCTTCCGTCCCTTGGTTCTTCTCTTTCTTCCCTTCCTTCCGTCCCTTTGTTCTTCTCTTTCTCCCCTTCCTTCCGTCCCTTTGTTCTTCTCTTTCTTCCCTTCCTTCCGTCCCTTTGTTCTTCTCTTTCTTCCCTTCCTTCCGTCCCTTTGTTCTTCTCTTTCTTCCCTTCCTTTCGTCCCTTTGTTCTTCTCTTCTTCCCTTCCTTCCGTCCCTTTGTTCTTCTCTTTCTTCCCTTCCTTCCGTCCCTTTGTTCTTCTCTTTCTTCCCTTCCTTCCGTCCCTTTGTTCTTCTCTTTCTTCCCTTCCTTCCGTCCCTTTGTTCTTCTCTTTCTTCCCTTCCTTCCGTCCCTTGGTTCTTCTCTTCCTTCCCTTCCTTCCGTCCCTTTGTTCTTCTCTTTCTTCCCTTCCTTCCGTCCCTTGGTTCTTCTCTTTCTCCCTTCCTTCCGTCCCTTGGTTCTTCTCTTTCTTCCCTTCCTTCCGTCCCTTGGTTCTTCTCTTTCTTCCCTTCCTTCCGTCCCTTGGTTCTTCTCTTTCTTCCCTTCCTTCCGTCCCTTTGTTCTTCTCTTTCTTCCCTTCCTTCCGTCCCTTTGTTCTTCTCTTTCTTCCCTTCCTTCCGTCCCTTTGTTCTTCTCTTCCTTCCCTTCCTTCCGTCCCTTGGTTCTTCTCTTTCTTCCCCTTCCTTCCGTCCCTTGGTTCTTCTCTTTCTTCCCTTCCTTCCGTCCCTTTGTTCTTCTCTTTCTCCCCTTCCTTCCGTCCCTTTGTTCTTCTCTTTCTTCCCTTCCTTTCGTCCCTTTGTTCTTCTCTTTCTTCCCTTCCTTTCGTCCCTTTGTTCTTCTCTTCCTTCCCTTCCTTCCGTCCCTTGGTTCTTCTCTTTCTCCCCTTCCTTCCGTCCCTTGGTTCTTCTCTTTCTCCCCTTCCTTCCGTCCCTTGGTTCTTCTCTTTCTTCCCTTCCTTCCGTCCCTTTGTTCTTCTCTTTCTTCCCTTCCTTCCGTCCCTTTGTTCTTCTCTTTCTTCCCTTCCTTTCGTCCCTTTGTTCTTCTCTTCCTTCCCTTCCTTCCGTCCCTTGGTTCTTCTCTTTCTCCCCTTCCTTCCGTCCCTTGGTTCTTCTCTTTCTCCCCTTCCTTCCGTCCCTTGGTTCTTCTCTTTCTTCCCTTCCTTCCGTCCCTTGGTTCTTCTCTTTCTCCCCTTCCTTCCGTCCCTTGGTTCTTCTCTTCCTTCCCTTCCTTCCGTCCCTTTGTTCTTCTCTTTCTTCCCTTCCTTCCGTCCCTTGGTTCTTCTCTTTCTTCCCTTCCTTCCGTCCCTTGGTTCTTCTCTTTCTTCCCTTCCTTCCGTCCCTTGGTTCTTCTCTTTCTCCCCTTCCTTCCGTCCCTTGGTTCTTCTCTTTCTTCCCTTCCTTCCGTCCCTTGGTTCTTCTCTTTCTCCCCTTCCTTCCGTCCCTTTGTTCTTCTCTTTCTTCCCTTCCTTCCGTCCCTTTGTTCTTCTCTTTCTTCCCTTCCTTCCGTCCCTTTGTTCTTCTCTTTCTTCCCTTCCTTTCGTCCCTTTGTTCTTCTCTTCCTTCCCTTCCTTCCGTCCCTTTGTTCTTCTCTTTCTTCCCTTCCTTCCGTCCCTTGGTTCTTCTCTTTCTTCCCTTCCTTCCGTCCCTTTGTTCTTCTCTTTCTTCCCTTCCTTCCGTCCCTTTGTTCTTCTCTTTCTTCCCTTCCTTCCGTCCCTTGGTTCTTCTCTTCCTTCCCTTCCTTCCGTCCCTTTGTTCTTCTCTTTCTTCCCTTCCTTCCGTCCCTTGGTTCTTCTCTTCCTTCCCTTCCTTCCGTCCCTTGGTTCTTCTCTTTCTTCCCTTCCTTCCGTCCCTTGGTTCTTCTCTTTCTCCCCTTCCTTCCGTCCCTTGGTTCTTCTCTTTCTTCCCTTCCTTCCGTCCCTTGGTTCTTCTCTTTCTCCCCTTCCTTCCGTCCCTTGGTTCTTCTCTTTCTTCCCTTCCTTCCGTCCCTTGGTTCTTCTCTCTCTCCCCTTCCTTCCGTCCCTTGGTTCTTCTCTTTCTTCCCTTCCTTCCGTCCCTTTGTTCTTCTCTTTCTCCCCTTCCTTCCGTCCCTTTGTTCTTCTCTTTCTTCCCTTCCTTCCGTCCCTTTGTTCTTCTCTTTCTTCCCTTCCTTCCGTCCCTTTGTTCTTCTCTTTCTTCCCTTCCTTTCGTCCCTTTGTTCTTCTCTTCCTTCCCTTCCTTCCGTCCCTTTGTTCTTCTCTTTCTCCCCTTCCTTCCGTCCCTTTGTTCTTCTCTTTCTTCCCTTCCTTCCGTCCCTTTGTTCTTCTCTTTCTTCCCTTCCTTCCGTCCCTTTGTTCTTCTCTTCCTTCCCTTCCTTTCGTCCCTTTGTTCTTCTCTTCCTTCCCTTCCTTTCGTCCCTTTGTTCTTCTCTTCCTTCCCTTCCTTTCGTCCCTTTGTTCTTCTCTTCCTTCCCTTCCTTCCGTCCCTTGGTTCTTCTCTTTCTCCCCTTCCTTCCGTCCCTTGGTTCTTCTCTTTCTTCCCTTCCTTCCGTCCCTTGGTTCTTCTCTCTCTCCCCTTCCTTCCGTCCCTTGGTTCTTCTCTTTCTTCCCTTCCTTCCGTCCCTTTGTTCTTCTCTTTCTCCCCTTCCTTCCGTCCCTTTGTTCTTCTCTTTCTTCCCTTCCTTCCGTCCCTTTGTTCTTCTCTTTCTTCCCTTCTTTCCGTCCCTTTGTTCTTCTCTTTCTTCCCTTCCTTCCGTCCCTTTGTTCTTCTCTTTCTTCCCTTCCTTTCGTCCCTTTGTTCTTCTCTTCCTTCCCTTCCTTTCGTCCCTTTGTTCTTCTCTTCCTTCCCTTCCTTTCGTCCCTTTGTTCTTCTCTTCCTTCCCTTCCTTTCGTCCCTTTGTTCTTCTCTTCCTTCCCTTCCTTTCGTCCCTTTGTTCTTCTCTTTCTTCCCTTCCTTTCGTCCCTTTATTCTTCTCTTTCTTCCCTTCCTTTCGTCCCTTTATTCTTCTCTTTCTTCCCTTCCTTTCGTCCCTTTGTTCTTCTCTTTCTTCCCTTCCATTCGTCCCTTTATTCTTCTCTTTCTTCCCTTCCATTCGTCCCTTAATTCTTCTCTTTCTTCCCTTCCTTTCGTCTCTTTGTTCTTCTCTTTCTTCCCTTCCATTCGTCTCTTTGTTCTTCTCTTTCTTCCCTTCCATTCCTCCTTATTTGTGTTGGAAGGAGGTTATGTTTTAACCCTGTTTGTGTGTTTTATTATGAACAGCTTCCTGGGCACAATTTTAATCGAAGAGTAAGGTAACCTACAGTGGTTAACTGTTGTATAAAAAGGTGTAAAAGATTAAATTTTGGAAGGTCAGGGTCAAAGGTCAAGGTGACGGTCAAGCAAAATGTCCAATCCACGTAATCACCCATAATTTTGGACAGCGTTGTCACGGAGACTTTTAAACTTGGTTCATATTTGAGTGTAAGAAAATCCACGCCAATCAATACATGTCAAGGTCGATCAAAAGGTCGAGAAATACGCTACTGAGGTGCCCCTCTAGTATAGAGCATACTTTATCATTTTCATCTCGCGCCTCATTGTTACTCGAGGTATAATCTTGCTATAAACGAGAGGCCTTTTAACCGGGTAGCGAGAAATTGTAAGCGAAAAATCTCGAAAAGATGGACTGATAATTGAAATTACATTAATAATGACGAGGCAGAGGCTTTACGAAAATACATAATGTCACAATCTCGTTATCAGATGGGCTGTTTTTAGCGTCTCTCTCTCTCTCTCTCTCTCTCTCTCTCTCTCTCTCTCTCTCTCTCTCTCTCAGGGGAGAAATGGCGTAAAGTGACAGTAGTTCAGCCGAATTGCTAAAATGAAGAAAACGATTAACGTGAATAGACACTGTAATTTTTAGGAGTCTGAGGAGACGGATGAAAGTGTTGGTTAAAAAGACAGTTATTTTTCGTTGTTGTTGTTGTTGTTGTTGTTGTTGTTGTTGTTGTTAGTCGTAATATCTTCCTAGAAACATGTAATTATGCTGAATATATAAATCTAATTGTTATGAGAAGACGGATGAATGTGTTATATAAAAAGACAGTGATGTTTCTTGGTTGCTGTTGTTGTTGTTGTTATACTTTCCTAGAAACATGTAGTTATGATGAAAATATAAATTGAGTTTTTATCAATGCACCTGACCTGATTACAAAAATAAAAAGCTGCTTTAAAGAAAAAAAGAGTAATCCTACTTCCATTGTCTGTCATGTTTGTATCCGACACAAATCTATAAACCTGAGATATGTTATGTAGGTTAAAACATCAAAGGCATTTTGCTTTTGAATGAAAGCGTCATTACTTAAAATCAATTGCATTACTTCCCCAAAAAATTTCTGCTCTAATATTGGAGAAAAAATTATTTTAGTAGAAATACATTTTTTTTCTATATTCGTAGTATTAAGGGTGTCATTTGATATCAGTATTATTTATGTTATTTAGATAAAGTTGCCAGATAGTCAATTAAAAATAATTTATGTAATGGCCTAGTTAGTGAATCCAACATGTCCCTCATTTCATTTTTTTCATCCGTTTTTTATAAAGTTTCATCATCATCATCATCATCTCCCACGCCTATTGACGTAATTTTCATGAGTACTTTCGCACTCCCCAAAAGATATTAATTCACCAAACTTTCAAATGGGCTCCACAAGGCACTACAAGAGTTGGAAGACCCAGGCCTACATGGCTGAGGACTATGAAGCGTGAAGTAGGATATGATGAATGGAGAAGTATTGAATTAAAAGCTCAAGATAGAGACGACTGGAGAAACCTAACCAAGGCGGTTTCGCCATTCGTCTCTACCTTGAGCTTTTAAATCTATACTTCTCCATTCATCATCATCTACTTCACGCTTCATAGTCTTCAGCCATATAGGCTTGTGTCTTCCAACTCTTGTAGTGCCTTGTGGAGCCCAATTGAAAGTTTTGTGAACTAATATCTCGTGGGGAGTGCGAAGTTACTTATGAAAATTGAATATAACTTTGTTGAGGATTATTAGCAATCTATTTCCTTTGAAGGAAACCGGTCTCATTGGACCATTTTGAGCAGCGTAAAGGAATGATACTACGGTCACTAACTCGTAAAAGATAATAACAAAGTATGGTAAAATTACAGTCGCCTGTATTTTACTGAAATACGGCTGAGAACAGTATATTTTTTGCGGAGAATTTCTGATTAAAATAACTTTTTTTTATAACAGTGTAGTAGTTAAGATTTAAAGAATTTCAAGGCAATACTTGACAAGTATTTATTTGTTGTTATCTGTTATTTTTAT
>NC_090727.1:78845693-78881639 GCF_036898095.1 Palaemon carinicauda | reverse complement strand
TCAAATGACATCCTTAATACTACGAATATACAAAAAATATATATTTCTACTAAATTATTCTTTCTCCAATATTAGAGCAGACATTTTTTGGGGAAGTAATGCAATTGATTATAAGTAATTACGCTTTCATTCAAAAGCAAAATGCTTTTGATGTTTTAACCTACATAACAAATCCCGGGTTTATAGGTTTATGACGGATACAAACATAACAATGGAAGTATGATTATTCAGTTTTTTTTTAAGCAATGTTTTATTCTTATAATCAGGTCAGGTGCATTAATAAAAACTCGATTTATATTTTCACCATAATTACATGTTTCTAGGAAGGTATAACAAGAACAAGAACAACAACAACAACAACAACAACAAAGAAACATAACGGTCTTTTTATATGTCCCTTTCATCCGTCTTCTCATAACAATTATATTTATATTTTCATCATAATTACATGTTTCTAGGAAGGTATAACAACAACAACAACAGCAACAAAGAAACATCATTGTCTTTTTATATAACGCATTCATCCGTCTTCAAATTACAATTAGATTTATATATTCAGCATAATTACATGTTTCTAGGAAGGTATTACGACAAACAACAAAAACAACAACCACAACAACAACAACGAAAAATAACTGTCTTTTTATCCAACACTTTTATCCGTGTTTTCAGACTACTAAAAATCACAGTGTCTATTTACGTTAATCGTTTTCCTCATTTTAGCAATTCGACTGACCTACTGTCACTTTACACCATTTCTCCCCTGAAAGAGAGAGAGAGAGAGCAGAGAGAGAGGAGAAGGAGAGAGAGAGAGAGAGAGAGAGAGAGAGAGAGAGAGAGAGAGAGACGCTGGAAACAGTCCATCAATTAACGACATTGTGACATTATGTAATTTCGTAAAGCCTTTGCCTCGTCATTATTAATGCAATTTCAATTACCAGTTCAACCTTTCGAGATTTTTTCGCTTACAATTTCTCGCTACCCGGTTAAAAAGCCTTTCGCTTACAGCATGATTATACCTTGAGTAACAATGAGGCGCGAGATGAAAAGGACAAAGCTCTATATGAACTAGAGGGGTACCTCAGTAGCGTATTTCTCGACCTTTTGATCGACCTTGACATGTATTGATTGGCGTGGATTTTCATTCACTCAAATATGAACCAAGTTTAAAAGTCTCTGTGACAACGATGTCCAAAATTATGGCTGATTAAGTGAATTGGACATTTTGCTTGACCGTGACCTTAACCTTTGACTTTGACCTTCCAAAATTTAATCATTTCTAGTTTTTTTTTTACATAACAGTTAATCCCTGCAAGTTTCATTACGATTAAAATTGTGGATAGGAAGCTGTTAAAAAACAAACACAAACAGTGGGTAAAACATAACCTCCTTCCAACACAAACAAGGACGAATGGAAGGGAAGAAAGAGAAGAATAAAGGGACGAAAGGAAGGGAAGAAAGAGAAGAATAAAGAGACGAAAGGAAGGGAAGAAAGAGAAGAATAAAGGGACGAAAGGAAGGGAAGAAAGAGAAGAATAAAGGGACGAAAGGAAGGGAAGAAAGAGAAGAATAAAGAGACGAAAGGAAGGGAAGAAAGAGAGGAATAAAGGGACGAAAGGAAGGGAAGAAAGAGAAGAATAAAGGGACGAAAGGAAGGGAAGAAAGAGAGGAATAAAGGGACGAAAGGAAGGGAAGAAAGAGAAGAATAAAGAGACGAAAGGAAGGGAAGAAAGAGAAGAATAAAGGGACGAAAGGAAGGGAAGAAAGAGAAGAATAAAGGGACGAAAGGAAGGGAAGAAAGAGAAGAATAAAGGGACGAAAGGAAGGGAAGAAAGAGAAGAATAAAGGGACGAAAGGAAGGGAAGAAAGAGAAGAATAAAGAGACGAAAGGAAGGGAAGAAAGAGAAGAATAAAGGGACGAAAGGAAGGGAAGAAAGAGAAGAATAAAGGGACGAAAGGAAGGGAAGAAAGAGAAGAATAAAGGGACGAAAGGAAGGGAAGAAAGGGAAGAATAAAGGGACGAAAGGAAGGGAAGAAAGAGAAGAATAAAGAGACGAAAGGAAGGGAAGAAAGAGAAGAATAAAGGGACGAAAGGAAGGGAAGAAAGAGAAGAATAAAGAGACGAAAGGAAGGGAAGAAAGAGAAGAATAAAGGGACGAAAGGAAGGGAAGAAAGAGAAGAATAAAGGGACGAAAGGAAGGGAAGAAAGAGAGAATAAAGGGACGAAAGGAAGGGAAGAAAGAGAAGAATAAAGAGACGAAAGGAAGGGAAGAAAGAGAAGAATAAAGAGACGAAAGGAAGGGAAGAAAGAGAAGAATAAAGGGACGAAAGGAAGGGAAGAAAGAGAAGAATAAAGGGACGAAAGGAAGGGAAGAAAGAGAAGAATAAAGGGACGAAAGGAAGGGAAGAAAGAGAAGAATAAAGAGACGAAAGGAAGGGAAGAAAGAGAAGAATAAAGGGACGAAAGGAAGGGAAGAAAGGGAAGAATAAAGGGACGAAAGGAAGGGAAGAAAGAGAAGAATAAAGGGACGAAAGGAAGGGAAGAAAGGGAAGAATAAAGGGACGAAAGGAAGGGAAGAAAGAGAAGAATAAAGGGACGAAAGGAAGGGAAGAAAGAGAAGAATAAAGGGACGAAAGGAAGGGAAGAAAGAGAAGAATAAAGGGACGAAAGGAAGGGAAGAAAGAGAAGAATAAAGGGACGAAAGGAAGGGAAGAAAGGGAAGAATAAAGGGACGAAAGGAAGGGAAGAAAGAGAAGAATAAAGGGACGAAAGGAAGGGAAGAAAGGGAAGAATAAAGGGACGAAAGGAAGGGAAGAAAGAGAAGAATAAAGGGACGAAAGGAAGGGAAGAAAGGGAAGAATAAAGGGACGAAAGGAAGGGAAGAAAGAGAAGAATAAAGGGACGAAAGGAAGGGAAGAAAGGGAAGAATAAAGGGACGAAAGGAAGGGAAGAAAGAGAAGAATAAAGGGACGAAAGGAAGGGAAGAAAGAGAAGAATAAAGGGACGAAAGGAAGGGAAGAAAGAGAAGAATAAAGGGACGAAAGGAAGGGAAGAAAGAGAAGAATAAAGGGACGAAAGGAAGGGAAGAAAGAGAAGAATAAAGGGACGAAAGGAAGGGAAGAAAGAGAAGAATAAAGGGACGAAAGGAAGGGAAGAAAGAGAAGAATAAAGGGACGAAAGGAAGGGAAGAAAGAGAAGAATAAAGGGACGAAAGGAAGGGAAGAAAGAGAAGAATAAAGGGACGAAAGGAAGGGAAGAAAGAGAAGAATAAAGGGACGAAAGGAAGGGAAGAAAGAGAAGAATAAAGGGACGAAAGGAAGGGAAGAAAGAGAAGAATAAAGAGACGAAAGGAAGGGAAGAAAGAGAAGAATAAAGGGACGAAAGGAAGGGAAGAAAGAGAAGAATAAAGAGACGAAAGGAAGGGAAGAAAGAGAAGAATAAAGGGACGAAAGGAAGGGAAGAAAGAGAAGAATAAAGGGACGAAAGGAAGGGAAGAAAGAGAAGAATAAAGAGACGAAAGGAAGGGAAGAAAGAGAAGAATAAAGAGACGAAAGGAAGGGAAGAAAGAGAAGAATAAAGGGACGAAAGGAAGGGAAGAAAGAGAAGAATAAAGGGACGAAAGGAAGGGAAGAAAGAGAAGAATAAAGGGACGAAAGGAAGGGAAGAAAGAGAAGAATAAAGGGACGAAAGGAAGGGAAGAAAGAGAAGAATAAAGGGACGAAAGGAAGGGAAGAAAGAGAAGAATAAAGGGACGAAAGGAAGGGAAGAAAGAGAAGAATAAAGGGACGAAAGGAAGGGAAGAAAGAGAAGAATAAAGGGACGAAAGGAAGGGAAGAAAGAGAAGAATAAAGGGACGAAAGGAAGGGAAGAAAGAGAAGAATAAAGGGACGAAAGGAAGGGAAGAAAGAGAAGAATAAAGGGACGAAAGGAAGGGAAGAAAGAGAAGAATAAAGGGACGAAAGGAAGGGAAGAAAGAGAAGAATAAAGGGACGAAAGGAAGGGAAGAAAGAGAAGAATAAAGAGACGAAAGGAAGGGAAGAAAGAGAAGAATAAAGGGACGAAAGGAAGGGAAGAAAGAGAAGAATAAAGAGACGAAAGGAAGGGAAGAAAGAGAAGAATAAAGGGACGAAAGGAAGGGAAGAAAGAGAAGAATAAAGGGACGAAAGGAAGGGAAGAAAGAGAAGAATAAAGGGACGAAAGGAAGGGAAGAAAGAGAAGAATAAAGGGACGAAAGGAAGGGAAGAAAGAGAAGAATAAAGGGACGAAAGGAAGGGAAGAAAGAGAAGAATAAAGGGACGAAAGGAAGGGAAGAAAGAGAAGAATAAAGGGACGAAAGGAAGGGAAGAAAGAGAAGAATAAAGGGACGAAAGGAAGGGAAGAAAGAGAAGAATAAAGGGACGAAAGGAAGGGAAGAAAGAGAAGAATAAAGGGACGAAAGGAAGGGAAGAAAGAGAAGAATAAAGGGACGAAAGGAAGGGAAGAAAGAGAAGAATAAAGAGACGAAAGGAAGGGAAGAAAGAGAAGAATAAAGGGACGAAAGGAAGGGAAGAAAGAGAAGAATAAAGGGACGAAAGGAAGGGAAGAAAGAGAAGAATAAAGGGACGAAAGGAAGGGAAGAAAGAGAAGAATAAAGAGACGAAAGGAAGGGAAGAAAGAGAAGAATAAAGAGACGAAAGGAAGGGAAGAAAGAGAAGAATAAAGGGACGAAAGGAAGGGAAGAAAGAGAAGAATAAAGAGACGAAAGGAAGGGAAGAAAGAGAAGAATAAAGGGACGAAAGGAAGGGAAGAAAGAGAAGAATAAAGGGACGAAAGGAAGGGAAGAAAGAGAGAATAAAGGGACGAAAGGAAGGGAAGAAAGAGAAGAATAAAGGACGAAAGGAAGGGAAGAAAGAGAAGAATAAAGGGACGAAAGGAAGGGAAGAAAGAGAAGAATAAAGGGACGAAAGGAAGGGAAGAAAGAGAAGAATAAAGGGACGAAAGGAAGGGAAGAAAGAGAAGAATAAAGGGACGAAAGGAAGGGAAGAAAGGAAGAATAAAGGGACGAAAGGAAGGGAAGAAAGAGAAGAATAAAGGGACGAAAGGAAGGGAAGAAAGGGAAGAATAAAGGGACGAAAGGAAGGGAAGAAAAGAAGAATAAAGGGACGAAAGGAAGGGAAGAAAGGGAAGAATAAAGGGACGAAAGGAAGGGAAGAAAGAGAAGAATAAAGGGACGAAAGGAAGGGAAGAAAGGGAAGAATAAAGGGACGAAAGGAAGGGAAGAAAGAGAAGAATAAAGGGACGAAAGGAAGGGAAGAAAGAGAAGAATAAAGGGACGAAAGGAAGGGAAGAAAGAGAAGAATAAAGGGACGAAAGGAAGGGAAGAAAGAGAAGAATAAAGGGACGAAAGGAAGGGAAGAAAGGAAGAATAAAGGGACGAAAGGAAGGGAAGAAAGAGAAGAATAAAGGGACGAAAGGAAGGGAAGAAAGGGAAGAATAAAGGGACGAAAGGAAGGGAAGAAAGAGAAGAATAAAGGGACGAAAGGAAGGGAAGAAAGAGAAGAATAAAGGGACGAAAGGAAGGGAAGAAAGAGAAGAATAAAGGGACGAAAGGAAGGGAAGAAAGAGAAGAATAAAGGGACGAAAGGAAGGGAAGAAAGAGAAGAATAAAGGGACGAAAGGAAGGGAAGAAAGAGAAGAATAAAGGGACGAAAGGAAGGGAAGAAAGAGAAGAATAAAGGGACGAAAGGAAGGGAAGAAAGAGAAGAATAAAGGGACGAAAGGAAGGGAAGAAAGAGAAGAATAAAGGGACGAAAGGAAGGGAAGAAAGAGAAGAATAAAGGGACGAAAGGAAGGGAAGAAAGAGAAGAATAAAGGGACGAAAGGAAGGGAAGAAAGAGAAGAATAAAGGGACGAAAGGAAGGGAAGAAAGAGAAGAATAAAGGGACGAAAGGAAGGGAAGAAAGAGAAGAATAAAGGGACGAAAGGAAGGGAAGAAAGAGAAGAATAAAGGGACGAAAGGAAGGGAAGAAAGAGAAGAATAAAGGGACGAAAGGAAGGGAAGAAAGAGAAGAATAAAGGGACGAAAGGAAGGGAAGAAAGAGAAGAATAAAGGGACGAAAGGAAGGGAAGAAAGAGAAGAATAAAGGGACGAAAGGAAGGGAAGAAAGAGAAGAATAAAGGGACGAAAGGAAGGGAAGAAAAGAAGAATAAAGGGACGAAAGGAAGGGAAGAAAGAGAAGAATAAAGAGACGAAAGGAAGGGAAGAAAGAGAAGAATAAAGGGACGAAAGGAAGGGAAGAAAGAGAAGAATAAAGGGACGAAAGGAAGGGAAGAAAGAGAAGAATAAAGGGACGAAAGGAAGGGAAGAAAAGAAGAATAAAGGGACGAAAGGAAGGGAAGAAAGAGAAGAATAAAGAGACGAAAGGAAGGGAAGAAAGAGAAGAATAAAGGGACGAAAGGAAGGGAAGAAAGAGAAGAATAAAGGGACGAAAGGAAGGGAAGAAAGGGAAGAATAAAGGGACGAAAGGAAGGGAAGAAAGAGAAGAATAAAGGGACGAAAGGAAGGGAAGAAAGGGAAGAATAAAGGGACGAAAGGAAGGGAAGAAAGAGAAGAATAAAGGGACGAAAGGAAGGGAAGAAAGAGAAGAATAAAGGGACGAAAGGAAGGGAAGAAAGAGAAGAATAAAGGGACGAAAGGAAGGGAAGAAAGGGAAGAATAAAGGGACGAAAGGAAGGGAAGAAAGAGAAGAATAAAGGGACGAAAGGAAGGGAAGAAAGAGAAGAATAAAGGGACGAAAGGAAGGGAAGAAAGAGAAGAATAAAGGGACGAAAGGAAGGGAAGAAAGAGAAGAATAAAGAGACGAAAGGAAGGGAAGAAAGAGAAGAATAAAGGGACGAAAGGAAGGGAAGAAAGAGAAGAATAAAGGGACGAAAGGAAGGGAAGAAAGAGAAGAATAAAGGGACGAAAGGAAGGGAAGAAAGAGAAGAATAAAGAGACAAAGGAAGGGAAGAAAGAGAAGAATAAAGGGACGAAAGGAAGGGAAGAAAGAGAAGAATAAAGGGACGAAAGGAAGGGAAGAAAGAGAAGAATAAAGGGACGAAAGGAAGGGAAGAAAGAGAAGAATAAAGAGACGAAAGGAAGGGAAGAAAGAGAAGAATAAAGAGACGAAAGGAAGGGAAGAAAGAGAAGAATAAAGAGACGAAAGGAAGGGAAGAAAGAGAAGAATAAAGGGACGAAAGGAAGGGAAGAAAGAGAAGAATAAAGGGACGAAAGGAAGGGAAGAAAGAGAAGAATAAAGGGACGAAAGGAAGGGAAGAAAGAGAAGAATAAAGGGACGAAAGGAAGGGAAGAAAGAGAAGAATAAAGGGACGAAAGGAAGGGAAGAAAGAGAAGAATAAAGGGACGAAAGGAAGGGAAGAAAGAGAAGAATAAAGGACGAAAGGAAGGGAAGAAAGAGAAGAATAAAGAGACGAAAGGAAGGGAAGAAAGAGAAGAATAAAGGGACGAAAGGAAGGGAAGAAAGAGAAGAATAAAGGGACGAAAGGAAGGGAAGAAAGAGAAGAATAAAGGGACGAAAGGAAGGGAAGAAAGAGAAGAATAAAGGACGAAAGGAAGGGAAGAAAGAGAAGAATAAAGGGACGAAAGGAAGGGAAGAAAGAGAAGAATAAAGGGACGAAAGGAAGGGAAGAAAGAGAAGAATAAAGGGACGAAAGGAAGGGAAGAAAGAGAAGAATAAAGGGACGAAAGGAAGGGAAGAAAGAGAAGAATAAAGAGACGAAAGGAAGGGAAGAAAGAGAAGAATAAAGGGACGAAAGGAAGGGAAGAAAGAGAAGAATAAAGGGACGAAAGGAAGGGAAGAAAGAGAAGAATAAAGGGACGAAAGGAAGGGAAGAAAGAGAAGAATAAAGGGACGAAAGGAAGGGAAGAAAGAGAAGAATAAAGAGACGAAAGGAAGGGAAGAAAGAGAAGAATAAAGAGACGAAAGGAAGGGAAGAAAGAGAAGAATAAAGGGACGAAAGGAAGGGAAGAAAGAGAAGAATAAAGAGACGAAAGGAAGGGAAGAAAGAGAAGAATAAAGAGACGAAAGGAAGGGAAGAAAGAGAAGAATAAAGAGACGAAAGGAAGGGAAGAAAGAGAAGAATAAAGGGACGAAAGGAAGGGAAGAAAGAGAAGAATAAAGAGACGAAAGGAAGGGAAGAAAGAGAAGAATAAAGGGACGAAAGGAAGGGAAGAAAGAGAAGAATAAAGAGACGAAAGGAAGGGAAGAAAGAGAAGAATAAAGGGACGAAAGGAAGGGAAGAAAGAGAAGAATAAAGAGACGAAAGGAAGGGAAGAAAGAGAAGAATAAAGAGACGAAAGGAAGGGAAGAAAGAGAAGAATAAAGGGACGAAAGGAAGGGAAGAAAGAGAAGAATAAAGGGACGAAAGGAAGGGAAGAAAGAGAAGAATAAAGGGACGAAAGGAAGGGAAGAAAGAGAAGAATAAAGAGACGAAAGGAAGGGAAGAAAGAGAGAATAAAGGGACGAAAGGAAGGGAAGAAAGGAAGAATAAAGAGACGAAAGGAAGGGAAGAAAGAGAAGAATAAAGGGACGAAAGGAAGGGAAGAAAGGGAAGAATAAAGAGACGAAAGGAAGGGAAGAAAGGGAAGAATAAAGGGACGAAAGGAAGGGAAGAAAGAGAAGAATAAAGGGACGAAAGGAAGGGAAGAAAGGGAAGAATAAAGGGACGAAAGGAAGGGAAGAAAGGGAAGAATAAAGGGACGAAAGGAAGGGAAGAAAGGGAAGAATAAAGGGACGAAAGGAAGGGAAGAAAGGGAAGAATAAAGGGACGAAAGGAAGGGAAGAAAGGGAAGAATAAAGGGACGAAAGGAAGGGAAGAAAGGAAGAATAAAGGGACGAAAGGAAGGGAAGAAAGGGAAGAATAAAGGGACGAAAGGAAGGGAAGAAAGGGAAGAATAAAGGGACGAAAGGAAGGGAAGAAAGGGAAGAATAAAGGGACGAAAGGAAGGGAAGAAAGGGAAGAATAAAGGGACGAAAGGAAGGGAAGAAAGGGAAGAATAAAGGGACCAAAGGAAGGGAAGAAAGGGAAGAATAAAGAGACGAAAGGAAGGGAAGAAAGGGAAGAATAAAGGGACCAAAGGAAGGGAAGAAAGGGAAGAATAAAGAGACGAAAGGAAGGGAAGAAAGGGAAGAATAAAGGGACCAAAGGAAGGGAAGAAAGGGAAGAATAAAGGGACCAAAGGAAGGGAAGAAAGAGAAGAATAAAGGGACCAAAGGAAGGGAAGAAAGAGAAGAATAAAGGGACCAAAGGAAGGGAAGAAAGGGAAGAATAAAGGGACCAAAGGAAGGGAAGAAAGGGAAGAATAAAGGGACCAAAGGAAGGGAAGAAAGGGAAGAATAAAGGGACCAAAGGAAGGGAAGAAAGGGAAGAATAAAGGGACAAAGGAAGGGAAGAAAGGGAAGAATAAAGAGACGAAAGGAAGGGAAGAAAGAGAAGAATAAAGAGACGGAAGGAAGGGAAGAAAGGGAAGAATAAAGAGACGGAAGGAAGGGAAGAAAGAGAAGAATAAAGAGACGGAAGGAAGGGAAGAAAGGGAAGAATAAAGAGACGAAAGGAAGGGAAGAAAGAGAAGAATAAAGGGACCAAAGAAAGGGAAGAAAGAGAAGAATAAAGAGACGAAAGGAAGGGAAGAAAGAGAAGAATAAAGGGACAAAGGAAGGGAAGAAAGGAAGAATAAAGAGACGAAAGGAAGGGAAGAAAGAGAAGAATAAAGAGACGGAAGGAAGGGAAGAAAGAGAAGAATAAAGAGACGAAAGGAAGGGAAGAAGAGAAGAATAAAGGGACCAAAGGAAGGGAAGAAAGAGAAGAATAAAGGGACGAAAGGAAGGGAAGAAAGAGAAGAATAAAGGGACGAAAGGAAGGGAAGAAAGAGAAGAATAAAGGGACGAAAGGAAGGGAAGAAAGAGAAGAATAAAGAGACGAAAGGAAGGGAAGGAAGAGAAGAATAAAGGGACGAAAGGAAGGGAAGAAAGAGAAGAATAAAGGGACGAAAGGAAGGGAAGGAAAGAGAAGAATAAAGAGACGAAAGGAAGGGAAGAAAGAGAAGAATAAAGAGACGAAAGGAAGGGAAGAAAGAGAAGAATAAAGGGACGAAAGGAAGGGAAGAAAGAGAAGAATAAAGAGACGAAAGGAAGGGAAGAAAGAGAAGAATAAAGGGACGAAAGGAAGGGAAGAAAGAGAAGAATAAAGGGACGAAAGGAAGGGAAGAAAGAGAAGAATAAAGAGACGAAAGGAAGGGAAGAAAGAGAAGAATAAAGGGACGAAAGGAAGGGAAGAAAGAGAAGAATAAAGGGACGAAAGGAAGGGAAGAAAGAGAAGAATAAAGAGACGAAAGGAAGGGAAGAAAGAGAAGAATAAAGAGACGAAAGGAAGGGAAGAAAGAGAAGAATAAAGAGACGAAAGGAAGGGAAGAAAGAGAAGAATAAAGAGACGAAAGGAAGGGAAGAAAGAGAAGAATAAAGGGACGAAAGGAAGGGAAGAAAGAGAAGAATAAAGAGACGAAAGGAAGGGAAGAAAGAGAAGAATAAAGGGACGAAAGGAAGGGAAGAAAGAGAAGAATAAAGGGACGAAAGGAAGGGAAGAAAGAGAAGAATAAAGAGACGAAAGGAAGGGAAGAAAGAGAAGAATAAAGAGACGAAAGGAAGGGAAGAAAGAGAAGAATAAAGGGACGAAAGGAAGGGAAGAAAGAGAAGAATAAAGAGACGAAAGGAAGGGAAGAAAGAGAAGAATAAAGAGACGAAAGGAAGGGAAGAAAGAGAAGAATAAAGGGACGAAAGGAAGGGAAGAAAGAGAAGAATAAAGAGACGAAAGGAAGGGAAGAAAGAGAAGAATAAAGAGACGAAAGGAAGGGAAGAAAGAGAAGAATAAAGGGACGAAAGGAAGGGAAGAAAGAGAAGAATAAAGAGACGAAAGGAAGGGAAGAAAGAGAAGAATAAAGGGACGAAAGGAAGGGAAGAAAGGGAAGAATAAAGGGACGAAAGGAAGGGAAGAAAGAGAAGAATAAAGGGACGAAAGGAAGGGAAGAAAGGAAGAATAAAGGGACGAAAGGAAGGGAAGAAAGAGAAGAATAAAGGGACGAAAGGAAGGGAAGAAAGGGAAGAATAAAGGGACGAAAGGAAGGGAAGAAAGAGAAGAATAAAGGGACGAAAGGAAGGGAAGAAAGGAAGAATAAAGGGACGAAAGGAAGGGAAGAAAGGAAGAATAAAGGGACGAAAGGAAGGGAAGAAAGAGAAGAATAAAGGGACGAAAGGAAGGGAAGAAAGGGAAGAATAAAGGGACGAAAGGAAGGGAAGAAAGGGAAGAATAAAGGGACGAAAGGAAGGGAAGAAAGGGAAGAATAAAGAGACGAAAGGAAGGGAAGAAAGGGAAGAATAAAGGGACGAAAGGAAGGGAAGAAAGGGAAGAATAAAGAGACGAAAGGAAGGGAAGAAAGGGAAGAATAAAGGGACCAAAGGAAGGGAAGAAAGGAAGAATAAAGGGACGAAAGGAAGGGAAGAAAGAGAAGAATAAAGGGACCAAAGGAAGGGAAGAAAGAGAAGAATAAAGGGACCAAAGGAAGGGAAGAAAGGGAAGAATAAAGGGACCAAAGGAAGGGAAGAAAGGGAAGAATAAAGGGACCAAAGGAAGGGAAGAAAGGGAAGAATAAAGGGACCAAAGGAAGGGAAGAAAGGGAAGAATAAAGGGACGAAAGGAAGGGAAGAAAGGGAAGAATAAAGAGACGAAAGGAAGGGAAGAAAGGAAGAATAAAGAGACGAAAGGAAGGGAAGAAAGAGAAGAATAAAGAGACGGAAGGAAGGGAAGAAAGAGAAGAATAAAGAGACGAAAGGAAGGGAAGAAAGAGAAGAATAAAGAGACGAAAGGAAGGGAAGAAAGAGAAGAATAAAGGGACGAAAGGAAGGGAAGAAAGAGAAGAATAAAGACACGAAAGGAAGGGAAGAAAGAGAAGAATAAAGGACGAAAGGAAGGGAAGAAAGGAAGAATAAAGAGACGAAAGGAAGGGAAGAAAGAGAAGAATAAAGAGACGAAAGGAAGGGAAGAAAGAGAAGAATAAAGAGACGAAAGGAAGGGAAGAAAGAGAAGAATAAAGGGACGAAAGGAAGGGAAGAAAGAGAAGAATAAAGGGACGAAAGGAAGGGAAGAAAGAGAAGAATAAAGGGACGAAAGGAAGGGAAGAAAGAGAAGAATAAAGGGACGAAAGGAAGGGAAGAAAGAGAAGAATAAAGGGACGAAAGGAAGGGAAGAAAGAGAAGAATAAAGGGACGAAAGGAAGGGAAGAAAGAGAAGAATAAAGGGACGAAAGGAAGGGAAGAAAGAGAAGAATAAAGGGACGAAAGGAAGGGAAGAAAGAGAAGAATAAAGGGACGAAAGGAAGGGAAGAAAGAGAAGAATAAAGAGACGAAAGGAAGGGAAGAAAGAGAAGAATAAAGAGACGAAAGGAAGGGAAGAAAGAGAAGAATAAAGGGACGAAAGGAAGGGAAGAAAGAGAAGAATAAAGGGACGAAAGGAAGGGAAGAAAGAGAAGAATAAAGGGACGAAAGGAAGGGAAGAAAGAGAAGAATAAAGAGACGAAAGGAAGGGAAGAAAGGAAGAATAAAGGACGAAAGGAAGGGAAGAAAGAGAAGAATAAAGAGACGAAAGGAAGGGAAGAAAGAGAAGAATAAAGGGACGAAAGGAAGGGAAGAAAGGGAAGAATAAAGGGACGAAAGGAAGGGAAGAAAGAGAAGAATAAAGGGACGAAAGGAAGGGAAGAAAGAGAAGAATAAAGGGACGAAAGGAAGGGAAGAAAGAGAAGAATAAAGGGACGAAAGGAAGGGAAGAAAGAGAAGAATAAAGGGACGAAAGGAAGGGAAGAAAGGGAAGAATAAAGGGACGAAAGGAAGGGAAGAAAGAGAAGAATAAAGAGACGAAAGGAAGGGAAGAAAGAGAAGAATAAAGGGACGAAAGGAAGGGAAGAAAGAGAAGAATAAAGGGACGAAAGGAAGGGAAGAAAGAGAAGAATAAAGAGACGAAAGGAAGGGAAGAAAGAGAAGAATAAAGAGACGAAAGGAAGGGAAGAAAGAGAAGAATAAAGGACGAAAGGAAGGGAAGAAAGAGAAGAATAAAGAGACGAAAGGAAGGGAAGAAAGAGAAGAATAAAGAGACGAAAGGAAGGGAAGAAAGAGAAGAATAAAGAGACGAAAGGAAGGGAAGAAAGAGAAGAATAAAGGGACGAAAGGAAGGGAAGAAAGAGAAGAATAAAGGGACGAAAGGAAGGGAAGAAAGAGAAGAATAAAGGGACGAAAGGAAGGGAAGAAAGGAAGAATAAAGGACGAAAGGAAGGGAAGAAAGAGAAGAATAAAGGGACGAAAGGAAGGGAAGAAAGAGAAGAATAAAGGGACGAAAGGAAGGGAAGAAAGGAAGAATAAAGGGACGAAAGGAAGGGAAGAAAGAGAAGAATAAAGGGACGAAAGGAAGGGAAGAAAGAGAAGAATAAAGGGACGAAAGGAAGGGAAGAAAGAGAAGAATAAAGGGACGAAAGGAAGGGAAGAAAGAGAAGAATAAAGGGACGAAAGGAAGGGAAGAAAGGGAAGAATAAAGGGACGAAAGGAAGGGAAGAAAGGGAAGAATAAAGGGACGAAAGGAAGGGAAGAAAGAGAAGAATAAAGGGACGAAAGGAAGGGAAGAAAGGGAAGAATAAAGGGACGAAAGGAAGGGAAGAAAGAGAAGAATAAAGGGACGAAAGGAAGGGAAGAAAGAGAAGAATAAAGGGACGAAAGGAAGGGAAGAAAGAGAAGAATAAAGGGACGAAAGGAAGGGAAGAAAGAGAAGAATAAAGGGACGAAAGGAAGGGAAGAAAGAGAAGAATAAAGGGACGAAAGGAAGGGAAGAAAGAGAAGAATAAAGGGACGAAAGGAAGGGAAGAAAGAGAAGAATAAAGGGACGAAAGGAAGGGAAGAAAGAGAAGAATAAAGGGACGAAAGGAAGGGAAGAAAGAGAAGAATAAAGGGACGAAAGGAAGGGAAGAAAGAGAAGAATAAAGGGACGAAAGGAAGGGAAGAAAGAGAAGAATAAAGGGACGAAAGGAAGGGAAGAAAGAGAAGAATAAAGAGACGAAAGGAAGGGAAGAAAGAGAAGAATAAAGAGACGAAAGGAAGGGAAGAAAGAGAAGAATAAAGAGACGAAAGGAAGGGAAGAAAGAGAAGAATAAAGGGACGAAAGGAAGGGAAGAAAGAGAAGAATAAAGGACGAAAGGAAGGGAAGAAAGAGAAGAATAAAGAGACGAAAGGAAGGGAAGAAAGAGAAGAATAAAGAGACGAAAGGAAGGGAAGAAAGAGAAGAATAAAGAGACGAAAGGAAGGGAAGAAAGAGAAGAATAAAGAGACGAAAGGAAGGGAAGAAAGAGAAGAATAAAGGGACGAAAGGAAGGGAAGAAAGAGAAGAATAAAGGGACGAAAGGAAGGGAAGAAAGAGAAGAATAAAGGGACGAAAGGAAGGGAAGAAAGAGAAGAATAAAGGGACGAAAGGAAGGGAAGAAAGAGAAGAATAAAGGGACGAAAGGAAGGGAAGAAAGAGAAGAATAAAGGGACGAAAGGAAGGGAAGAAAGAGAAGAATAAAGGGACGAAAGGAAGGGAAGAAAGAGAAGAATAAAGGGACGAAAGGAAGGGAAGAAAGAGAAGAATAAAGGGACGAAAGGAAGGGAAGAAAGGGAAGAATAAAGAGACGAAAGGAAGGGAAGAAAGGGAAGAATAAAGAGACGAAAGGAAGGGAAGAAAGGGAAGAATAAAGGGACGAAAGGAAGGGAAGAAAGGGAAGAATAAAGGGACGAAAGGAAGGGAAGAAAGGGAAGAATAAAGGGACGAAAGGAAGGGAAGAAAGGGAAGAATAAAGGGACGAAAGGAAGGGAAGAAAGGGAAGAATAAAGGGACGAAAGGAAGGGAAGAAAGGGAAGAATAAAGAGACGAAAGGAAGGGAAGAAAGAGAAGAATAAAGGGACGAAAGGAAGGGAAGAAAGGGAAGAATAAAGGGACGAAAGGAAGGGAAGAAAGGGAAGAATAAAGGGACGAAAGGAAGGGAAGAAAGGGAAGAATAAAGGGACGAAAGGAAGGGAAGAAAGGGAAGAATAAAGGGACGAAAGGAAGGGAAGAAAGAGAAGAATAAAGGGACGAAAGGAAGGGAAGAAAGGGAAGAATAAAGGGACGAAAGGAAGGGAAGAAAGGGAAGAATAAAGGGAAGAAAGGGAAGAATAAAGGGACGAAAGGAAGGGAAGAAAGAGAAGAATAAAGGGACGAAAGGAAGGGAAGAAAGAGAAGAATAAAGGGACGAAAGGAAGGGAAGAAAGAGAAGAATAAAGGGACGAAAGGAAGGGAAGAAAGAGAAGAATAAAGGGACGAAAGGAAGGGAAGAAAGGGAAGAATAAAGGGACGAAAGGAAGGGAAGAAAGGAAGAATAAAGGGACGAAAGGAAGGGAAGAAAGAGAAGAATAAAGGGACGAAAGGAAGGGAAGAAAGGGAAGAATAAAGGGACGAAAGGAAGGGAAGAAAGGGAAGAATAAAGGGACGAAAGGAAGGGAAGAAAGGAAGAATAAAGGGACGAAAGGAAGGGAAGAAAGGAAGAATAAAGGGACGAAAGGAAGGGAAGAAAGAGAAGAATAAAGGGACGAAAGGAAGGGAAGAAAGAGAAGAATAAAGGGACGAAAGGAAGGGAAGAAAGAGAAGAATAAAGGGACGAAAGGAAGGGAAGAAAGAGAAGAATAAAGGGACGAAAGGAAGGGAAGAAAGAGAAGAATAAAGGGACGAAAGGAAGGGAAGAAAGAGAAGAATAAAGGGACGAAAGGAAGGGAAGAAAGAGAAGAATAAAGGGACGAAAGGAAGGGAAGAAAGAGAAGAATAAAGGGACGAAAGGAAGGGAAGAAAGAAGAATAAAGGGACGAAAGGAAGGGAAGAAAGAGAAGAATAAAGGGACGAAAGGAAGGGAAGAAAGGAGAAGAATAAAGGGACGAAAGGAAGGGAAGAAAGAGAAGAATAAAGGGACGAAAGGAAGGGAAGAAAGAGAAGAATAAAGGGACGAAAGGAAGGGAAGAAAGAGAAGAATAAAGGGACGAAAGGAAGGGAAGAAAGAGAAGAATAAAGGGACGAAAGGAAGGGAAGAAAGAGAAGAATAAAGGGACGAAAGGAAGGGAAGAAAGAGAAGAATAAAGGGACGAAAGGAAGGGAAGAAAGAGAAGAATAAAGGGACGAAAGGAAGGGAAGAAAGAGAAGAATAAAGGGACGAAAGGAAGGGAAGAAAGAGAAGAATAAAGGGACGAAAGGAAGGGAAGAAAGAGAAGAATAAAGGGACGAAAGGAAGGGAAGAAAGAGAAGAATAAAGGGACGAAAGGAAGGGAAGAAAGAGAAGAATAAAGGGACGAAAGGAAGGGAAGAAAGAGAAGAATAAAGGGACGAAAGGAAGGGAAGAAAGAGAAGAATAAAGGGACGAAAGGAAGGGAAGAAAGAGAAGAATAAAGGGACGAAAGGAAGGGAAGAAAGAGAAGAATAAAGGGACGAAAGGAAGGGAAGAAAGAGAAGAATAAAGGGACGAAAGGAAGGGAAGAAAGAGAAGAATAAAGGGACGAAAGGAAGGGAAGAAAGAGAAGAATAAAGGGACGAAAGGAAGGGAAGAAAGAGAAGAATAAAGGACGAAAGGAAGGGAAGAAAGAGAAGAATAAAGGGACGAAAGGAAGGGAAGAAAGAGAAGAATAAAGGGACGAAAGGAAGGGAAGAAAGAGAAGAATAAAGGGACGAAAGGAAGGGAAGAAAGAGAAGAATAAAGGGACGAAAGGAAGGGAAGAAAGAGAAGAATAAAGGGACGAAAGGAAGGGAAGAAAGAGAAGAATAAAGGGACGAAAGGAAGGGAAGAAAGAGAAGAATAAAGGGACGAAAGGAAGGGAAGAAAGAGAAGAATAAAGGGACGAAAGGAAGGGAAGAAAGAGAAGAATAAAGGGACGAAAGGAAGGGAAGAAAGAGAAGAATAAAGGGACGAAAGGAAGGGAAGAAAGAGAAGAATAAAGGGACGAAAGGAAGGGAAGAAAGAGAAGAATAAAGGGACGAAAGGAAGGGAAGAAAGGGAAGAATAAAGGGACGAAAGGAAGGGAAGAAAGAGAAGAATAAAGGGACGAAAGGAAGGGAAGAAAGGGAAGAATAAAGGGACGAAAGGAAGGGAAGAAAGAAGAATAAAGGGACGAAAGGAAGGGAAGAAAGGGAAGAATAAAGGGACGAAAGGAAGGGAAGAAAGGAAGAATAAAGGGACGAAAGGAAGGGAAGAAAGGGAAGAATAAAGGGACGAAAGGAAGGGAAGAAAGGGAAGAATAAAGGGACGAAAGGAAGGGAAGAAAGGGAAGAATAAAGGGACGAAAGGAAGGGAAGAAAGGGAAGAATAAAGGGACGAAAGGAAGGGAAGAAAGGAAGAATAAAGGGACGAAAGGAAGGGAAGAAAGGGAAGAATAAAGGGACGAAAGGAAGGGAAGAAAGGGAAGAATAAAGGGACGAAAGGAAGGGAAGAAAGGGAAGAATAAAGGGACGAAAGGAAGGGAAGAAAGGGAAGAATAAAGGGACGAAAGGAAGGGAAGAAAGGGAAGAATAAAGGGACGAAAGGAAGGGAAGAAAGGGAAGAATAAAGGGACGAAAGGAAGGGAAGAAAGGGAAGAATAAAGGGACGAAAGGAAGGGAAGAAAGGGAAGAATAAAGGGACGAAAGGAAGGGAAGAAAGGGAAGAATAAAGGGACGAAAGGAAGGGAAGAAAGAGAAGAATAAAGGGACAAAGGAAGGGAAGAAAGGGAAGAATAAAGGGACGAAAGGAAGGGAAGAAAGGAAGAATAAAGGGACGAAAGGAAGGGAAGAAAGGGAAGAATAAAGGGACGAAAGGAAGGGAAGAAAGGGAAGAATAAAGGGACGAAAGGAAGGGAAGAAAGGGAAGAATAAAGGGACGAAAGGAAGGGAAGAAAGAGAAGAATAAAGGGACGAAAGGAAGGGAAGAAAGGAAGAATAAAGGGACGAAAGGAAGGGAAGAAAGAGAAGAATAAAGGGACGAAAGGAAGGGAAGAAAGGGAAGAATAAAGGGACGAAAGGAAGGGAAGAAAGAGAAGAATAAAGGGACGAAAGGAAGGGAAGAAAGAGAAGAATAAAGGGACGAAAGGAAGGGAAGAAAGAGAAGAATAAAGGGACGAAAGGAAGGGAAGAAAGGAAGAATAAAGGGACGAAAGGAAGGGAAGAAAGAGAAGAATAAAGGGACGAAAGGAAGGGAAGAAAGAGAAGAATAAAGGGACGAAAGGAAGGGAAGAAAGAGAAGAATAAAGGGACGAAAGGAAGGGAAGAAAGAGAAGAATAAAGGGACGAAAGGAAGGGAAGAAAGAGAAGAATAAAGGGACGAAAGGAAGGGAAGAAAGAGAAGAATAAAGGGACGAAAGGAAGGGAAGAAAGAGAAGAATAAAGGGACGAAAGGAAGGGAAGAAAGAGAAGAATAAAGGGACGAAAGGAAGGGAAGAAAGAGAAGAATAAAGGGACGAAAGGAAGGGAAGAAAGAGAAGAATAAAGGGACGAAAGGAAGGGAAGAAAGAGAAGAATAAAGGGACGAAAGGAAGGGAAGAAAGAGAAGAATAAAGGGACGAAAGGAAGGGAAGAAAGAGAAGAATAAAGGGACGAAAGGAAGGGAAGAAAGAGAAGAATAAAGGGACGAAAGGAAGGGAAGAAAGAGAAGAATAAAGGGACGAAAGGAAGGGAAGAAAGAGAAGAATAAAGGGACGAAAGGAAGGGAAGAAAGAGAAGAATAAAGGGACGAAAGGAAGGGAAGAAAGAGAAGAATAAAGGGACGAAAGGAAGGGAAGAAAGAGAAGAATAAAGGGACGAAAGGAAGGGAAGAAAGAGAAGAATAAAGGGACGAAAGGAAGGGAAGAAAGAGAAGAATAAAGGGACGAAAGGAAGGGAAGAAAGAGAAGAATAAAGGGACGAAAGGAAGGGAAGAAAGAGAAGAATAAAGGGACGAAAGGAAGGGAAGAAAGAGAAGAATAAAGGGACGAAAGGAAGGGAAGAAAGAGAAGAATAAAGGGACGAAAGGAAGGGAAGAAAGAGAAGAATAAAGGGACGAAAGGAAGGGAAGAAAGAGAAGAATAAAGGGACGAAAGGAAGGGAAGAAAGAGAAGAATAAAGGGACGAAAGGAAGGGAAGAAAGAGAAGAATAAAGGGACGAAAGGAAGGGAAGAAAGAGAAGAATAAAGGGACGAAAGGAAGGGAAGAAAGAGAAGAATAAAGGGACGAAAGGAAGGGAAGAAAGAGAAGAATAAAGGGACGAAAGGAAGGGAAGAAAGAGAAGAATAAAGGGACGAAAGGAAGGGAAGAAAGAGAAGAATAAAGGGACGAAAGGAAGGGAAGAAAGGAAGAATAAAGGGACGAAAGGAAGGGAAGAAAGGAAGAATAAAGGGACGAAAGGAAGGGAAGAAAGAGAAGAATAAAGGGACGAAAGGAAGGGAAGAAAGGAAGAATAAAGGGACGAAAGGAAGGGAAGAAAGAGAAGAATAAAGGGACGAAAGGAAGGGAAGAAAGGGAAGAATAAAGGGACGAAAGGAAGGGAAGAAAGAGAAGAATAAAGGGACGAAAGGAAGGGAAGAAAGGGAAGAATAAAGGGACGAAAGGAAGGGAAGAAAGAGAAGAATAAAGGGACGAAAGGAAGGGAAGAAAGGGAAGAATAAAGGGACGAAAGGAAGGGAAGAAAGGGAAGAATAAAGGGACGAAAGGAAGGGAAGAAAGGAAGAATAAAGGGACGAAAGGAAGGGAAGAAAGGGAAGAATAAAGGGACGAAAGGAAGGGAAGAAAGGGAAGAATAAAGGGACGAAAGGAAGGGAAGAAAGGGAAGAATAAAGGGACGAAAGGAAGGGAAGAAAGGGAAGAATAAAGGGACGAAAGGAAGGGAAGAAAGGGAAGAATAAAGGGACGAAAGGAAGGGAAGAAAGGGAAGAATAAAGGGACGAAAGGAAGGGAAGAAAGGGAAGAATAAAGGGACGAAAGGAAGGGAAGAAAGGAAGAATAAAGGGACGAAAGGAAGGGAAGAAAGGAAGAATAAAGGGACGAAAGGAAGGGAAGAAAGGGAAGAATAAAGGGACGAAAGGAAGGGAAGAAAGGGAAGAATAAAGGGACGAAAGGAAGGGAAGAAAGGGAAGAATAAAGGGACGAAAGGAAGGGAAGAAAGGGAAGAATAAAGGGACGAAAGGAAGGGAAGAAAGGGAAGAATAAAGGGACGAAAGGAAGGGAAGAAAGGAAGAATAAAGGGACGAAAGGAAGGGAAGAAAGGGAAGAATAAAGGGACGAAAGGAAGGGAAGAAAGGGAAGAATAAAGGGACGAAAGGAAGGGAAGAAAGGGAAGAATAAAGGGACGAAAGGAAGGGAAGAAAGGAAGAATAAAGGGACGAAAGGAAGGGAAGAAAGGAAGAATAAAGGGACGAAAGGAAGGGAAGAAAGAGAAGAATAAAGGGACGAAAGGAAGGGAAGAAAGGGAAGAATAAAGGGACGAAAGGAAGGGAAGAAAGAGAAGAATAAAGGGACGAAAGGAAGGGAAGAAAGGGAAGAATAAAGGGACGAAAGGAAGGGAAGAAAGAGAAGAATAAAGGGACGAAAGGAAGGGAAGAAAGGGAAGAATAAAGGGACGAAAGGAAGGGAAGAAAGAGAAGAATAAAGGGACGAAAGGAAGGGAAGAAAGGAAGAATAAAGGGACGAAAGGAAGGGAAGAAAGGAAGAATAAAGGGACGAAAGGAAGGGAAGAAAGGAAGAATAAAGGGACGAAAGGAAGGGAAGAAAGAGAAGAATAAAGGGACGAAAGGAAGGGAAGAAAGAGAAGAATAAAGGGACGAAAGGAAGGGAAGAAAGGAAGAATAAAGGGACGAAAGGAAGGGAAGAAAGGAAGAATAAAGGGACGAAAGGAAGGGAAGAAAGGGAAGAATAAAGGGACGAAAGGAAGGGAAGAAAGAGAAGAATAAAGGGACGAAAGGAAGGGAAGAAAGGGAAGAATAAAGGGACGAAAGGAAGGGAAGAAAGGAAGAATAAAGGGACGAAAGGAAGGGAAGAAAGGGAAGAATAAAGGGACGAAAGGAAGGGAAGAAAGGGAAGAATAAAGGGACGAAAGGAAGGGAAGAAAGGGAAGAATAAAGGGACGAAAGGAAGGGAAGAAAGGAAGAATAAAGGGACGAAAGGAAGGGAAGAAAGGGAAGAATAAAGGGACGAAAGGAAGGGAAGAAAGGGAAGAATAAAGGGACGAAAGGAAGGGAAGAAAGGGAAGAATAAAGGGACGAAAGGAAGGGAAGAAAGGGAAGAATAAAGGGACGAAAGGAAGGGAAGAAAGGGAAGAATAAAGGGACGAAAGGAAGGGAAGAAAGGGAAGAATAAAGGGACGAAAGGAAGGGAAGAAAGGGAAGAATAAAGGGACGAAAGGAAGGGAAGAAAGGGAAGAATAAAGGGACGAAAGGAAGGGAAGAAAGGGAAGAATAAAGGGACGAAAGGAAGGGAAGAAAGGGAAGAATAAAGGGACGAAAGGAAGGGAAGAAAGGAAGAATAAAGGGACGAAAGGAAGGGAAGAAAGGGAAGAATAAAGGGACGAAAGGAAGGGAAGAAAGGGAAGAATAAAGGGACGAAAGGAAGGGAAGAAAGGGAAGAATAAAGGGACGAAAGGAAGGGAAGAAAGGGAAGAATAAAGGGACGAAAGGAAGGGAAGAAAGGGAAGAATAAAGGGACGAAAGGAAGGGAAGAAAGGGAAGAATAAAGGGACGAAAGGAAGGGAAGAAAGGGAAGAATAAAGGGACGAAAGGAAGGGAAGAAAGGGAAGAATAAAGGGACGAAAGGAAGGGAAGAAAGGGAAGAATAAAGGGACGAAAGGAAGGGAAGAAAGGGAAGAATAAAGGGACGAAAGGAAGGGAAGAAAGGGAAGAATAAAGGGACGAAAGGAAGGGAAGAAAGGGAAGAATAAAGGGACGAAAGGAAGGGAAGAAAGGGAAGAATAAAGGGACGAAAGGAAGGGAAGAAAGGGAAGAATAAAGGGACGAAAGGAAGGGAAGAAAGGGAAGAATAAAGGGACGAAAGGAAGGGAAGAAAGGGAAGAATAAAGGGACGAAAGGAAGGGAAGAAAGGGAAGAATAAAGGGACGAAAGGAAGGGAAGAAAGGGAAGAATAAAGGGACGAAAGGAAGGGAAGAAAGGGAAGAATAAAGGGACGAAAGGAAGGGAAGAAAGGGAAGAATAAAGGGACGAAAGGAAGGGAAGAAAGGGAAGAATAAAGGGACGAAAGGAAGGGAAGAAAGGGAAGAATAAAGGGACGAAAGGAAGGGAAGAAAGGGAAGAATAAAGGGACGAAAGGAAGGGAAGAAAGGAAGAATAAAGGGACGAAAGGAAGGGAAGAAAGGGAAGAATAAAGGGACGAAAGGAAGGGAAGAAAGGGAAGAATAAAGGGACGAAAGGAAGGGAAGAAAGGGAAGAATAAAGGGACGAAAGGAAGGGAAGAAAGGGAAGAATAAAGGGACGAAAGGAAGGGAAGAAAGGGAAGAATAAAGGGACGAAAGGAAGGGAAGAAAGGGAAGAATAAAGGGACGAAAGGAAGGGAAGAAAGGGAAGAATAAAGGGACGAAAGGAAGGGAAGAAAGGGAAGAATAAAGGGACGAAAGGAAGGGAAGAAAGGGAAGAATAAAGGGACGAAAGGAAGGGAAGAAAGGGAAGAATAAAGGGACGAAAGGAAGGGAAGAAAGGGAAGAATAAAGGGACGAAAGGAAGGGAAGAAAGAGAAGAATAAAGGGACGAAAGGAAGGGAAGAAAGAGAAGAATAAAGGGACGAAAGGAAGGGAAGAAAGGGAAGAATAAAGGGACGAAAGGAAGGGAAGAAAGAGAAGAATAAAGGGACGAAAGGAAGGGAAGAAAGGGAAGAATAAAGGGACGAAAGGAAGGGAAGAAAGAGAAGAATAAAGGGACGAAAGGAAGGGAAGAAAGGGAAGAATAAAGGGACGAAAGGAAGGGAAGAAAGGGAAGAATAAAGGGACGAAAGGAAGGGAAGAAAGGGAAGAATAAAGGGACGAAAGGAAGGGAAGAAAGGGAAGAATAAAGGGACGAAAGGAAGGGAAGAAAGGAAGAATAAAGGGACGAAAGGAAGGGAAGAAAGGGAAGAATAAAGGGACGAAAGGAAGGGAAGAAAGGGAAGAATAAAGGGACGAAAGGAAGGGAAGAAAGGGAAGAATAAAGGGACGAAAGGAAGGGAAGAAAGGGAAGAATAAAGGGACGAAAGGAAGGGAAGAAAGGGAAGAATAAAGGGACGAAAGGAAGGGAAGAAAGGGAAGAATAAAGGGACGAAAGGAAGGGAAGAAAGGGAAGAATAAAGGGACGAAAGGAAGGGAAGAAAGGGAAGAATAAAGGGACGAAAGGAAGGGAAGAAAGGGAAGAATAAAGGGACGAAAGGAAGGGAAGAAAGGGAAGAATAAAGGGACGAAAGGAAGGGAAGAAAGGGAAGAATAAAGGGACGAAAGGAAGGGAAGAAAGGGAAGAATAAAGGGACGAAAGGAAGGGAAGAAAGGGAAGAATAAAGGGACGAAAGGAAGGGAAGAAAGGGAAGAATAAAGGGACGAAAGGAAGGGAAGAAAGGGAAGAATAAAGGGACGAAAGGAAGGGAAGAAAGGGAAGAATAAAGGGACGAAAGGAAGGGAAGAAAGGGAAGAATAAAGGGACGAAAGGAAGGGAAGAAAGGGAAGAATAGGAAGGGAAGAAAGGGAAGAATAAAGGGACGAAAGGAAGGGAAGAAAGGGAAGAATAAAGGGACGAAAGGAAGGGAAGAAAGGGAAGAATAAAGGGACGAAAGGAAGGGAAGAAAGGGAAGAATAAAGGGACGAAAGGAAGGGAAGAAAGGGAAGAATAAAGGGACGAAAGGAAGGGAAGAAAGGGAAGAATAAAGGGACGAAAGGAAGGGAAGAAAGGGAAGAATAAAGGGACGAAAGGAAGGGAAGAAAGGGAAGAATAAAGGGACGAAAGGAAGGGAAGAAAGGGAAGAATAAAGGGACGAAAGGAAGGGAAGAAAGGGAAGAATAAAGGGACGAAAGGAAGGGAAGAAAGGGAAGAATAAAGGGACGAAAGGAAGGGAAGAAAGGGAAGAATAAAGGGACGAAAGGAAGGGAAGAAAGGGAAGAATAAAGGGACGAAAGGAAGGGAAGAAAGGGAAGAATAAAGGGACGAAAGGAAGGGAAGAAAGGGAAGAATAAAGGGACGAAAGGAAGGGAAGAAAGGGAAGAATAAAGGGACGAAAGGAAGGGAAGAAAGGGAAGAATAAAGGGACGAAAGGAAGGGAAGAAAGGGAAGAATAAAGGGACGAAAGGAAGGGAAGAAAGGGAAGAATAAAGGGACGAAAGGAAGGGAAGAAAGGGAAGAATAAAGGGACGAAAGGAAGGGAAGAAAGGGAAGAATAAAGGGACGAAAGGAAGGGAAGAAAGGGAAGAATAAAGGGACGAAAGGAAGGGAAGAAAGGGAAGAATAAAGGGACGAAAGGAAGGGAAGAAAGGGAAGAATAAAGGGACGAAAGGAAGGGAAGAAAGGGAAGAATAAAGGGACGAAAGGAAGGGAAGAAAGGGAAGAATAAAGGGACGAAAGGAAGGGAAGAAAGGGAAGAATAAAGGGACGAAAGGAAGGGAAGAAAGGGAAGAATAAAGGGACGAAAGGAAGGGAAGAAAGGGAAGAATAAAGGGACGAAAGGAAGGGAAGAAAGGGAAGAATAAAGGGACGAAAGGAAGGGAAGAAAGGGAAGAATAAAGGGACGAAAGGAAGGGAAGAAAGGGAAGAATAAAGGGACGAAAGGAAGGGAAGAAAGGGAAGAATAAAGGGACGAAAGGAAGGGAAGAAAGGGAAGAATAAAGGGACGAAAGGAAGGGAAGAAAGGGAAGAATAAAGGGACGAAAGGAAGGGAAGAAAGGGAAGAATAAAGGGACGAAAGGAAGGGAAGAAAGGGAAGAATAAAGGGACGAAAGGAAGGGAAGAAAGGGAAGAATAAAGGGACGAAAGGAAGGGAAGAAAGGGAAGAATAAAGGGACGAAAGGAAGGGAAGAAAGGGAAGAATAAAGGGACGAAAGGAAGGGAAGAAAGGGAAGAATAAAGGGACGAAAGGAAGGGAAGAAAGGGAAGAATAAAGGGACGAAAGGAAGGGAAGAAAGGGAAGAATAAAGGGACGAAAGGAAGGGAAGAAAGGGAAGAATAAAGGGACGAAAGGAAGGGAAGAAAGGAAGAATAAAGGGACGAAAGGAAGGGAAGAAAGGGAAGAATAAAGGGACGAAAGGAAGGGAAGAAAGAGAAGAATAAAGGGACGAAAGGAAGGGAAGAAAGGGAAGAATAAAGGGACGAAAGGAAGGGAAGAAAGGGAAGAATAAAGGGACGAAAGGAAGGGAAGAAAGGGAAGAATAAAGGGACGAAAGGAAGGGAAGAAAGGAAGAATAAAGGGACGAAAGGAAGGGAAGAAAGGGAAGAATAAAGGGACGAAAGGAAGGGAAGAAAGGGAAGAATAAAGGGACGAAAGGAAGGGAAGAAAGGGAAGAATAAAGGGACGAAAGGAAGGGAAGAAAGGGAAGAATAAAGGGACGAAAGGAAGGGAAGAAAGGGAAGAATAAAGGGACGAAAGGAAGGGAAGAAAGGGAAGAATAAAGGGACGAAAGGAAGGGAAGAAAGGGAAGAATAAAGGGACGAAAGGAAGGGAAGAAAGGGAAGAATAAAGGGACGAAAGGAAGGGAAGAAAGGAAGAATAAAGGGACGAAAGGAAGGGAAGAAAGGGAAGAATAAAGGGACGAAAGGAAGGGAAGAAAGAGAAGAATAAAGGGACGAAAGGAAGGGAAGAAAGGGAAGAATAAAGGGACGAAAGGAAGGGAAGAAAGGAAGAATAAAGGGACGAAAGGAAGGGAAGAAAGGGAAGAATAAAGGGACGAAAGGAAGGGAAGAAAGAGAAGAATAAAGGGACGAAAGGAAGGGAAGAAAGGGAAGAATAAAGGGACGAAAGGAAGGGAAGAAAGGAAGAATAAAGGGACGAAAGGAAGGGAAGAAAGGGAAGAATAAAGGGACGAAAGGAAGGGAAGAAAGGGAAGAATAAAGGGACGAAAGGAAGGGAAGAAAGGGAAGAATAAAGGGACGAAAGGAAGGGAAGAAAGGGAAGAATAAAGGGACGAAAGGAAGGGAAGAAAGGGAAGAATAAAGGGACGAAAGGAAGGGAAGAAAGGGAAGAATAAAGGGACGAAAGGAAGGGAAGAAAGGGAAGAATAAAGGGACGAAAGGAAGGGAAGAAAGGGAAGAATAAAGGGACGAAAGGAAGGGAAGAAAGGGAAGAATAAAGGGACGAAAGGAAGGGAAGAAAGGGAAGAATAAAGGGACGAAAGGAAGGGAAGAAAGGGAAGAATAAAGGGACGAAAGGAAGGGAAGAAAGGGAAGAATAAAGGGACGAAAGGAAGGGAAGAAAGGAAGAATAAAGGGACGAAAGGAAGGGAAGAAAGGGAAGAATAAAGGGACGAAAGGAAGGGAAGAAAGGGAAGAATAAAGGGACGAAAGGAAGGGAAGAAAGGGAAGAATAAAGGGACGAAAGGAAGGGAAGAAAGGGAAGAATAAAGGGACGAAAGGAAGGGAAGAAAGGGAAGAATAAAGGGACGAAAGGAAGGGAAGAAAGGGAAGAATAAAGGGACGAAAGGAAGGGAAGAAAGGGAAGAATAAAGGGACGAAAGGAAGGGAAGAAAGGAAGAATAAAGGGACGAAAGGAAGGGAAGAAAGGGAAGAATAAAGGGACGAAAGGAAGGGAAGAAAGGGAAGAATAAAGGGACGAAAGGAAGGGAAGAAAGGGAAGAATAAAGGGACGAAAGGAAGGGAAGAAAGGGAAGAATAAAGGGACGAAAGGAAGGGAAGAAAGGGAAGAATAAAGGGACGAAAGGAAGGGAAGAAAGGGAAGAATAAAGGGACGAAAGGAAGGGAAGAAAGGGAAGAATAAAGGGACGAAAGGAAGGGAAGAAAGGGAAGAATAAAGGGACGAAAGGAAGGGAAGAAAGGGAAGAATAAAGGGACGAAAGGAAGGGAAGAAAGGGAAGAATAAAGGGACGAAAGGAAGGGAAGAAAGGGAAGAATAAAGGGACGAAAGGAAGGGAAGAAAGGGAAGAATAAAGGGACGAAAGGAAGGGAAGAAAGGGAAGAATAAAGGGACGAAAGGAAGGGAAGAAAGAAGAATAAAGGGACGAAAGGAAGGGAAGAAAGGGAAGAATAAAGGGACGAAAGGAAGGGAAGAAAGAAGAATAAAGGGACGAAAGGAAGGGAAGAAAGGGAAGAATAAAGGGACGAAAGGAAGGGAAGAAAGAAGAATAAAGGGACGAAAGGAAGGGAAGAAAGGGAAGAATAAAGGGACGAAAGGAAGGGAAGAAAGAAGAATAAAGGGACGAAAGGAAGGGAAGAAAGGGAAGAATAAAGGGACGAAAGGAAGGGAAGAAAGAAGAATAAAGGGACGAAAGGAAGGGAAGAAAGGGAAGAATAAAGGGACGAAAGGAAGGGAAGAAAGGGAAGAATAAAGGGACGAAAGGAAGGGAAGAAAGGGAAGAATAAAGGGACGAAAGGAAGGGAAGAAAGGGAAGAATAAAGGGACGAAAGGAAGGGAAGAAAGGGAAGAATAAAGGGACGAAAGGAAGGGAAGAAAGGGAAGAATAAAGGGACGAAAGGAAGGGAAGAAAGGGAAGAATAAAGGGACGAAAGGAAGGGAAGAAAGGGAAGAATAAAGGGACGAAAGGAAGGGAAGAAAGGGAAGAATAAAGGGACGAAAGGAAGGGAAGAAAGGGAAGAATAAAGGGACGAAAGGAAGGGAAGAAAGGGAAGAATAAAGGGACGAAAGGAAGGGAAGAAAGGGAAGAATAAAGGGACGAAAGGAAGGGAAGAAAGGGAAGAATAAAGGGACGAAAGGAAGGGAAGAAAGGGAAGAATAAAGGGACGAAAGGAAGGGAAGAAAGGGAAGAATAAAGGGACGAAAGGAAGGGAAGAAAGGGAAGAATAAAGGGACGAAAGGAAGGGAAGAAAGGGAAGAATAAAGGGACGAAAGGAAGGGAAGAAAGGGAAGAATAAAGGGACGAAAGGAAGGGAAGAAAGGGAAGAATAAAGGGACGAAAGGAAGGGAAGAAAGGGAAGAATAAAGGGACGAAAGGAAGGGAAGAAAGGGAAGAATAAAGGGACGAAAGGAAGGGAAGAAAGGGAAGAATAAAGGGACGAAAGGAAGGGAAGAAAGGGAAGAATAAAGGGACGGAAGGAAGGGAAGAAAGGGAAGAATAAAGGGACGAAAGGAAGGGAAGAAAGGGAAGAATAAAGGGACGGAAGGAAGGGAAGAAAGGGAAGAATAAAGGGACGAAAGGAAGGGAAGAAAGGGAAGAATAAAGGGACGGAAGGAAGGGAAGAAAGGGAAGAATAAAGGGACGAAAGGAAGGGAAGAAAGGGAAGAATAAAGGGACGGAAGGAAGGGAAGAAAGGGAAGAATAAAGGGACGGAAGGAAGGGAAGAAAGGGAAGAATAAAGGGACGGAAGGAAGGGAAGAAAGGGAAGAATAAAGGGACGAAAGGAAGGGAAGAAAGGGAAGAATAAAGGGACGGAAGGAAGGGAAGAAAGGGAAGATAAAGGGACGGAAGGAAGGGAAGAAAGGGAAGATAAAGGGACGGAAGGAAGGGAAGAAAGGGAAGACTAAAGGGACGGAAGGAAGGGAAGAAAGGGAAGAATAAAGGGACGGAAGGAAGGGAAGAAAGGGAAGAATAAAGGGACGGAAGGAAGGGAAGAAAGGGAAGACTAAAGGGACGGAAGGAAGGGAAGAAAGGGAAGAATAAAGGGACGGAAGGAAGGGAAGAAAGGGAAGACTAAAGGGACGGAAGGAAGGGAAGAAAGGGAAGAATAAAGGGACGGAAGGAAGGGAAGAAAGGGAAGACTAAAGGGACGGAAGGAAGGGAAGAAAGGGAAGATAAAGGGACGGAAGGAAGGGAAGAAAGGGAAGACTAAAGGGACGGAAGGAAGGGAAGAAAGGGAAGACTAAAGGGACGGAAGGAAGGGAAGAAAGGGAAGACTAAAGGGACGGAAGGAAGGGAAGAAAGGGAAGACTAAAGGGACGGAAGGAAGGGAAGAAAGGGAAGACTAAAGGGACGGAAGGAAGGGAAGAAAGGGAAGACTAAAGGGACGGAAGGAAGGGAAGAAAGGGAAGACTAAAGGGACGGAAGGAAGGGAAGAAAGGGAAGACTAAAGGGACGGAAGGAAGGGAAGAAAGGGAAGACTAAAGGGACGGAAGGAAGGGAAGAAAGGGAAGACTAAAGGGACGGAAGGAAGGGAAGAAAGGGAAGACTAAAGGGACGGAAGGAAGGGAAGAAAGGGAAGACTAAAGGGACGGAAGGAAGGGAAGAAAGGGAAGACTAAAGGGACGGAAGGAAGGGAAGAAAGGGAAGACTAAAGGGACGGAAGGAAGGGAAGAAAGGGAAGACTAAAGGGACGGAAGGAAGGGAAGAAAGGGAAGACTAAAGGGACGGAAGGAAGGGAAGAAAGGGAAGACTAAAGGGACGGAAGGAAGGGAAGAAAGGGAAGACTAAAGGGACGGAAGGAAGGGAAGAAAGGGAAGACTAAAGGGACGGAAGGAAGGGAAGAAAGGGAAGACTAAAGGGACGGAAGGAAGGGAAGAAAGGGAAGACTAAAGGGACGGAAGGAAGGGAAGAAAGGGAAGACTAAAGGGACGGAAGGAAGGGAAGAAAGGGAAGACTAAAGGGACGGAAGGAAGGGAAGAAAGGGAAGACTAAAGGGACGGAAGGAAGGGAAGAAAGGGAAGACTAAAGGGACGGAAGGAAGGGAAGAAAGGGAAGACTAAAGGGACGGAAGGAAGGGAAGAAAGGGAAGACTAAAGGGACGGAAGGAAGGGAAGAAAGGGAAGACTAAAGGGACGGAAGGAAGGGAAGAAAGGGAAGACTAAAGGGACGGAAGGAAGGGAAGAAAGGGAAGACTAAAGGGACGGAAGGAAGGGAAGAAAGGGAAGACTAAAGGGACGGAAGGAAGGGAAGAAAGGGAAGACTAAAGGGACGGAAGGAAGGGAAGAAAGGGAAGACTAAAGGGACGGAAGGAAGGGAAGAAAGGGAAGACTAAAGGGACGGAAGGAAGGGAAGAAAGGGAAGACTAAAGGGACGGAAGGAAGGGAAGAAAGGGAAGACTAAAGGGACGGAAGGAAGGGAAGAAAGGGAAGACTAAAGGGACGGAAGGAAGGGAAGAAAGGGAAGACTAAAGGGACGGAAGGAAGGGAAGAAAGGGAAGACTAAAGGGACGGAAGGAAGGGAAGAAAGGGAAGACTAAAGGGACGGAAGGAAGGGAAGAAAGGGAAGACTAAAGGGACGGAAGGAAGGGAAGAAAGGGAAGACTAAAGGGACGGAAGGAAGGGAAGAAAGGGAAGACTAAAGGGACGGAAGGAAGGGAAGAAAGGGAAGACTAAAGGGACGGAAGGAAGGGAAGAAAGGGAAGACTAAAGGGACGGAAGGAAGGGAAGAAAGGGAAGACTAAAGGGACGGAAGGAAGGGAAGAAAGGGAAGACTAAAGGGACGGAAGGAAGGGAAGAAAGGGAAGACTAAAGGGACGGAAGGAAGGGAAGAAAGGGAAGACTAAAGGGACGGAAGGAAGGGAAGAAAGGGAAGACTAAAGGGACGGAAGGAAGGGAAGAAAGGGAAGACTAAAGGGACGGAAGGAAGGGAAGAAAGGGAAGACTAAAGGGACGGAAGGAAGGGAAGAAAGGGAAGACTAAAGGGACGGAAGGAAGGGAAGAAAGGGAAGACTAAAGGGACGGAAGGAAGGGAAGAAAGGGAAGACTAAAGGGACGGAAGGAAGGGAAGAAAGGGAAGACTAAAGGGACGGAAGGAAGGGAAGAAAGGGAAGACTAAAGGGACGGAAGGAAGGGAAGAAAGGGAAGACTAAAGGGACGGAAGGAAGGGAAGAAAGGGAAGACTAAAGGGACGGAAGGAAGGGAAGAAAGGGAAGACTAAAGGGACGGAAGGAAGGGAAGAAAGGGAAGACTAAAGGGACGGAAGGAAGGGAAGAAAGGGAAGACTAAAGGGACGGAAGGAAGGGAAGAAAGGGAAGACTAAAGGGACGGAAGGAAGGGAAGAAAGGGAAGACTAAAGGGACGGAAGGAAGGGAAGAAAGGGAAGACTAAAGGGACGGAAGGAAGGGAAGAAAGGGAAGACTAAAGGGACGGAAGGAAGGGAAGAAAGGGAAGACTAAAGGGACGGAAGGAAGGGAAGAAAGGGAAGACTAAAGGGACGGAAGGAAGGGAAGAAAGGGAAGACTAAAGGGACGGAAGGAAGGGAAGAAAGGGAAGACTAAAGGGACGGAAGGAAGGGAAGAAAGGGAAGACTAAAGGGACGGAAGGAAGGGAAGAAAGGGAAGACTAAAGGGACGGAAGGAAGGGAAGAAAGGGAAGACTAAAGGGACGGAAGGAAGGGAAGAAAGGGAAGACTAAAGGGACGGAAGGAAGGGAAGAAAGGGAAGACTAAAGGGACGGAAGGAAGGGAAGAAAGGGAAGACTAAAGGGACGGAAGGAAGGGAAGAAAGGGAAGACTAAAGGGACGGAAGGAAGGGAAGAAAGGGAAGACTAAAGGGACGGAAGGAAGGGAAGAAAGGGAAGACTAAAGGGACGGAAGGAAGGGAAGAAAGGGAAGACTAAAGGGACGGAAGGAAGGGAAGAAAGGGAAGACTAAAGGGACGGAAGGAAGGGAAGAAAGGGAAGACTAAAGGGACGGAAGGAAGGGAAGAAAGGGAAGACTAAAGGGACGGAAGGAAGGGAAGAAAGGGAAGACTAAAGGGACGGAAGGAAGGGAAGAAAGGGAAGACTAAAGGGACGGAAGGAAGGGAAGAAAGGGAAGACTAAAGGGACGGAAGGAAGGGAAGAAAGGGAAGACTAAAGGGACGGAAGGAAGGGAAGAAAGGGAAGACTAAAGGGACGGAAGGAAGGGAAGAAAGGGAAGACTAAAGGGACGGAAGGAAGGGAAGAAAGGGAAGACTAAAGGGACGGAAGGAAGGGAAGAAAGGGAAGACTAAAGGGACGGAAGGAAGGGAAGAAAGGGAAGACTAAAGGGACGGAAGGAAGGGAAGAAAGGGAAGACTAAAGGGACGGAAGGAAGGGAAGAAAGGGAAGACTAAAGGGACGGAAGGAAGGGAAGAAAGGGAAGACTAAAGGGACGGAAGGAAGGGAAGAAAGGGAAGACTAAAGGGACGGAAGGAAGGGAAGAAAGGGAAGACTAAAGGGACGGAAGGAAGGGAAGAAAGGGAAGACTAAAGGGACGGAAGGAAGGGAAGAAAGGGAAGACTAAAGGGACGGAAGGAAGGGAAGAAAGGGAAGACTAAAGGGACGGAAGGAAGGGAAGAAAGGGAAGACTAAAGGGACGGAAGGAAGGGAAGAAAGGGAAGACTAAAGGGACGGAAGGAAGGGAAGAAAGGGAAGACTAAAGGGACGGAAGGAAGGGAAGAAAGGGAAGACTAAAGGGACGGAAGGAAGGGAAGAAAGGGAAGACTAAAGGGACGGAAGGAAGGGAAGAAAGGGAAGACTAAAGGGACGGAAGGAAGGGAAGAAAGGGAAGACTAAAGGGACGGAAGGAAGGGAAGAAAGGGAAGACTAAAGGGACGGAAGGAAGGGAAGAAAGGGAAGACTAAAGGGACGGAAGGAAGGGAAGAAAGGGAAGACTAAAGGGACGGAAGGAAGGGAAGAAAGGGAAGACTAAAGGGACGGAAGGAAGGGAAGAAAGGGAAGAATAAAGGGACGGAAGGAAGGGAAGAAAGGGAAGACTAAAGGGACGGAAGGAAGGGAAGAAAGGGAAGAATAAAGGGACGGAAGGAAGGGAAGAAAGGGAAGACTAAAGGGACGGAAGGAAGGGAAGAAAGGGAAGAATAAAGGGACGGAAGGAAGGGAAGAAAGGGAAGACTAAAGGGACGGAAGGAAGGAAGAAGAATAAAGGGACGGAAGGAAGGGAAGAAAGGGAAGAATAAAGGGACGGAAGGAAGGGAAGAAAGGGAAGAATAAAGGGACGAAAGGAAGGGAAGAAAGGGAAGAATAAAGGGACGGAAGGAAGGGAAGAAAGGGAAGAATAAAGGGACGAAAGGAAGGGAAGAAAGGGAAGAATAAAGGGACGGAAGGAAGGGAAGAAAGGGAAGAATAAAGGGACGAAAGGAAGGGAAGAAAGGGAAGAATAAAGGGACGAAAGGAAGGGAAGAAAGGGAAGAATAAAGGGACGAAAGGAAGGGAAGAAAGGGAAGAATAAAGGGACGAAAGGAAGGGAAGAAAGGGAAGAATAAAGGGACGAAAGGAAGGGAAGAAAGGGAAGAATAAAGGGACGAAAGGAAGGGAAGAAAGGGAAGAATAAAGGGACGAAAGGAAGGGAAGAAAGGGAAGAATAAAGGGACGAAAGGAAGGGAAGAAAGGGAAGAATAAAGGGACGAAAGGAAGGGAAGAAAGGGAAGAATAAAGGGACGAAAGGAAGGGAAGAAAGGGAAGAATAAAGGGACGAAAGGAAGGGAAGAAAGGGAAGAATAAAGGGACGAAAGGAAGGGAAGAAAGGGAAGAATAAAGGGACGAAAGGAAGGGAAGAAAGGGAAGAATAAAGGGACGAAAGGAAGGGAAGAAAGGGAAGAATAAAGGGACGAAAGGAAGGGAAGAAAGGGAAGAATAAAGGGACGAAAGGAAGGGAAGAAAGGGAAGAATAAAGGGACGAAAGGAAGGGAAGAAAGGGAAGAATAAAGGGACGAAAGGAAGGGAAGAAAGGGAAGAATAAAGGGACGAAAGGAAGGGAAGAAAGGGAAGAATAAAGGGACGAAAGGAAGGGAAGAAAGGGAAGAATAAAGGGACGAAAGGAAGGGAAGAAAGGGAAGAATAAAGGGACGAAAGGAAGGGAAGAAAGGGAAGAATAAAGGGACGAAAGGAAGGGAAGAAAGGGAAGAATAAAGGGACGAAAGGAAGGGAAGAAAGGGAAGAATAAAGGGACGAAAGGAAGGGAAGAAAGAGAAGAATAAAGGGACGAAAGGAAGGGAAGAAAGGGAAGAATAAAGGGACGAAAGGAAGGGAAGAAAGGAAGAATAAAGGGACGAAAGGAAGGGAAGAAAGGGAAGAATAAAGGGACGAAAGGAAGGGAAGAAAGGGAAGAATAAAGGGACGAAAGGAAGGGAAGAAAGGGAAGAATAAAGGGACGAAAGGAAGGGAAGAAAGGGAAGAATAAAGGGACGAAAGGAAGGGAAGAAAGGGAAGAATAAAGGGACGAAAGGAAGGGAAGAAAGGGAAGAATAAAGGGACGAAAGGAAGGGAAGAAAGGGAAGAATAAAGGGACGAAAGGAAGGGAAGAAAGGGAAGAATAAAGGGACGAAAGGAAGGGAAGAAAGGGAAGAATAAAGGGACGAAAGGAAGGGAAGAAAGGGAAGAATAAAGGGACGAAAGGAAGGGAAGAAAGGGAAGAATAAAGGGACGAAAGGAAGGGAAGAAAGAGAAGAATAAAGGGACGAAAGGAAGGGAAGAAAGGGAAGAATAAAGGGACGAAAGGAAGGGAAGAAAGAGAAGAATAAAGGGACGAAAGGAAGGGAAGAAAGGGAAGAATAAAGGGACGAAAGGAAGGGAAGAAAGAGAAGAATAAAGGGACGAAAGGAAGGGAAGAAAGGGAAGAATAAAGGGACGAAAGGAAGGGAAGAAAGAGAAGAATAAAGGGACGAAAGGAAGGGAAGAAAGGGAAGAATAAAGGGACGAAAGGAAGGGAAGAAAGAGAAGAATAAAGGGACGAAAGGAAGGGAAGAAAGAGAAGAATAAAGGGACGAAAGGAAGGGAAGAAAGAGAAGAATAAAGGGACGAAAGGAAGGGAAGAAAGAGAAGAATAAAGGGACGAAAGGAAGGGAAGAAAGGGAAGAATAAAGGGACGAAAGGAAGGGAAGAAAGAGAAGAATAAAGGGACGAAAGGAAGGGAAGAAAGGGAAGAATAAAGGGACGAAAGGAAGGGAAGAAAGAGAAGAATAAAGGGACGAAAGGAAGGGAAGAAAGGGAAGAATAAAGGGACGAAAGGAAGGGAAGAAAGGAAGAATAAAGGGACGAAAGGAAGGGAAGAAAGGGAAGAATAAAGGGACGAAAGGAAGGGAAGAAAGAGAAGAATAAAGGGACGAAAGGAAGGGAAGAAAGGGAAGAATAAAGGGACGAAAGGAAGGGAAGAAAGAGAAGAATAAAGGGACGAAAGGAAGGGAAGAAAGGGAAGAATAAAGGGACGAAAGGAAGGGAAGAAAGAGAAGAATAAAGGGACGAAAGGAAGGGAAGAAAGGGAAGAATAAAGGGACGAAAGGAAGGGAAGAAAGAGAAGAATAAAGGGACGAAAGGAAGGGAAGAAAGGAAGAATAAAGGGACGAAAGGAAGGGAAGAAAGAGAAGAATAAAGGGACGAAAGGAAGGGAAGAAAGGGAAGAATAAAGGGACGAAAGGAAGGGAAGAAAGGGAAGAATAAAGGGACGAAAGGAAGGGAAGAAAGGGAAGAATAAAGGGACGAAAGGAAGGGAAGAAAGGGAAGAATAAAGGGACGAAAGGAAGGGAAGAAAGAGAAGAATAAAGGGACGAAAGGAAGGGAAGAAAGAGAAGAATAAAGGGACGAAAGGAAGGGAAGAAAGAGAAGAATAAAGGGACGAAAGGAAGGGAAGAAAGAGAAGAATAAAGGGACGAAAGGAAGGGAAGAAAGAGAAGAATAAAGGGACGAAAGGAAGGGAAGAAAGAGAAGAATAAAGGGACGAAAGGAAGGGAAGAAAGAGAAGAATAAAGGGACGAAAGGAAGGGAAGAAAGAGAAGAATAAAGGGACGAAAGGAAGGGAAGAAAGAGAAGAATAAAGGGACGAAAGGAAGGGAAGAAAGAGAAGAATAAAGGGACGAAAGGAA
>NC_090727.1:78795062-78845193 GCF_036898095.1 Palaemon carinicauda | reverse complement strand
AGCAAGAGGGCTGGATAGGGTATTCACTGATTTGTAATTGGGAGCTAGAGAAATACTGCAAAGAAAAAGTACCTCATACGATGCTGATGTTACTACCACAACATTGTGTACAGTAGTTTAAAGAGCTTAAAATGCAAAATACTCTGTACATCTGTTTTACTTTAAGTTGCAAAGTCTACAGGCTTAGTTCATTTGTGTATCATAGTTTACTATATCTGAAATTTTCATTTTAATTAACCAAAAACCATTATAAAGACAGCACTTATACACTTTAATTGTTCGTTCTTACATATCGTTGTTCATACTGTGATTGTAAGGACAGTCAGACAAGCGTCACCAAGATCAACTGATACTTTATTTGTTGTTGTTGTTGGGGTATTAAAGCCAACACTTGTTGTTGGCACGGGCCTTTCCCTTGGTTGGCCCGTAGGTGATCTGTAAAAATTTATAAGGTAGTTGAACTTTATTTGAATGCGCACGGAAATACATTACAAGGTGCGGACGGAAACGTAGGATGACGTTGGCGCCAAGTCAGATTGAAGTGCCCGCCAATATATATGTGTTTTCTTACACTTACAAATATATGAATTATGGGTTAACAAAAACATGTTATGAAACGATACACATATCAAAATGTAGCTCTGGTAGAGCGGAATATATATACATAGGACACCACAGTGTGGCGAAGAGAGAATTTAAATAAATAAGTAGTTTGTCGATTTTCTGGACGACGAAGGGATCGGTGTCCTTACAAGTACTCCCCCCCCCCAAGACATCGGGCGGCGTAGAGGGCTGATGATCAATCTTCGTATCTCTTCGGGCGTCGGAGGGTTCCTCTTGTTTTTGAACGGAGGGGCGCGCTGGCGGTCGGTGTAAGGATCTCTTCCTCTTGACGTCGTTTGATGATTTTTCCTTCGTTGGGCGGCTTGTTTTGTGGCGGAACTCTGGGTCTGCCAGGTCCAGCGGAGGCGGTGTCACTTCCTTCGAGAAACGCTGGTTTCACACGGTCTATTGAGACCCAGTCCTCTTTGCCATGGACGTCGAGAAGGAAGGCTTTCGTTGTCTTTTTAATTACCTGGTAGGGACCTCGATAAGGTCTAGTCAGTGGTTGTCGATGAGCGTCGACACGAATGAAAACGTACTTGCAGTCATCCAGGCTTTTTGGCTTGAAGTGCTTGGTTCTGTCCTGGTAAGTTTTGAGACACGGCCTGAACTTCCTGGCGATGTCCCTTAGGTGATCCAGCTGCGTGTCGTCGGTTGATGAGGGAAAGAATTCGCCAGGAACTGCGAGCGCTTCCCCGTAAACTTTTTCGGCGGGCGAAGGTTCGCCGTCTGCGCGAGGGGCGGTGCGAAGGCCGAAGAGTACCCAAGGAAGTCGTGATTTCCAGTCCCCGTCGGTGCAGCTCGCCATCAGGGACGCCTTGAGGGCGCGGTGCGTTCTTTCGACCATGCCGTTTGCCGTGGGGTTGTATGCCGTGGTGCTGTGGAGCGTCGTCCCCATCAGGTTCGCCAAAGCAAGCCATATTTCTGAGAGGAAAGAGGGGCCTCTTGTCAGTCTTGATGTCGTCAGGAACGCCAAACCTGCTCACCCAGCTTGACAGGAGGGCTTTGGCACATGCTTGAGTCGTAGCTTCGGTCATCGGCGATGCCTCCAACCACCTCGTGGAGCGATCGATGATTGTAAGTAGGTAGCGAGCGGATCCAGAAGGGGGCAATGGTCCCACGACGTCGATGTGTATATGTCCGAAACGTCTTTTTGGCTGGGGAAAATCGCCCACCCCCGATTCGGTGTGACGGCTGACCTTGCTTGACTGGCAGTTGATGCATGACCTCGCCCATTCCCGGGCATCCTTTTTTATCCCTGGCCAGACAAACTTTTCAGACAGAAGGCGAGCGGTGGTGCGTCCTGAGGGGTGCGAAAGTCCATGGATGATATCGAATATTTTCCTTCTGCAGGAGGCTGGTACCCAGGGACGAGGGCGGCCCGTGCTGGTGTCGCAAAGAATAGTTACAGTACTCCTGCTGGTCCGAGGGGAACCGCACTTATCTTGAGCGCGGATGGCTCCGTCAGGTGAACCTGTGCTTCTCGGTCGGTGCGTTGTTCGGTTGCGAGATTGGCGAAGTCGATTCCCAGGTGGATCGCGTCAATTTCAATCCTTGAAAGGGCGTCCGCGACTGGGTTTTTCTTTCCTGGGACGTAACGTATGGTGCACCCGAATTCGGCGATTGATGCGAGATGACGTTGTTGTCGGGATGACCATGCGTCCGTTGATTTCGTGAAGGCGTGGACGAGGGGTTGATGATCCGTTGTAATCGTGAAGGGGGTACCCTCCAAGATGTGCCTGAAGTGGCGGACGGCGAGGTAGACGACGAGGAGTTCCCTATCGAAGGTGCTGTATCTTGTTTCGGCGGGTTTCAATTTCTTGCTGAAGAATGCCAGCGGTCGAGGAGAACCATCGACGAGTTGCTCAAGCACAGCCCCGCAGGCGACGTTGCTGGCGTCGGTCGTTAGTCGCAGGGGCGCGTTGTCGTCGAAATGAGCCAGGGTGGTGGCATTCGCAAGGGCATCCTTCGTCCGAGCGAATGCCTGTTGCTGGGGCAAGCCCCACTCGAGTTTTTTTGATTTTCCTTTCAGGACGTCGTCGAGGGGTGCCAGGGTTTGTGCGATGTTGGGGATGAAGCGCCTGTAGTAATTGACCATTCCCAAGAACTCCTGAAGTTGGCGGATGGTCGTAGGCATTGGGAACTTCCTGATAGCGTCGACTTTGGTTGTCATGGGTTTTACCCCCCGCGAGGATACACGGTGACCAAGGAAATCCACTCCCTCCGCACCGAACGTACATTTGTCGAAGCGTACGACTAGGCCGTTCTCCTGTAGGCGCTTTAGGACGGTGCGGACGTGTCCCAGGTGTTCCTCCTTGGTTTTCGAGAATATCAGGATGTCGTCGACGTAGCAGACGCAGAAAGGTAGGTCACCCAGAATGCTATCCATTAGTCGTTGGAAGGTCGCCCCGGCGTTGCGTAGACCGAAGGTTGAGTATGCGAAGGTGTAGGATCCAAACGGCGTTACAATGGCAGTTTTCGGGATATCTTCCGGGAATACGGGGACCTGGAAGTAAGACTTGAGAAGGTCCATCTTGGTAAAAAACTTTGCGCCGTGCAACGCGTTCGTTAGGTCCTGCATGTTGGGCAGTGGGTAATGATCGGGCGTTGTGATGAGGTCGAGGCGCCTGTAGTCGCCGCAAGGTCTCCAGGACCCGTCCGGCTTTTTAACCATGTGCAGGGGTGATGCCCAGGGGCTCGATGCTTTCTTACAGATACCCATGCGTTCCATGTCCTCGAAGGCGCGTTTGGCATCCTTCAGTTTCTGAGGCGGGAGGCGGCGGAATTTGGCGTGAGTGGGAGGTCCTGTCGTTGTGATGTGGTGGTAGATACCATGCTTGGACGGGGAACCTGGCGAGTGTCGGAGCTCGGGCTTGAAAACCTCGGGAAACTCTCGTAGGAGGTCGGCGTAGGGGTGCGTTGTTACGGCGGACACGGACATTGTTGCAGGGCCGTGTTCTAGGGCGCGAGACTGGCAAGTTCCCGTGTCAATGAGACGTCTGTTAGCGACATCGACGAGGAGTCCATGGTGGGCGAGGAAATCCGCACCGAGGAGGGGGCGATTGACGTCGGCGATAGCGAAGGGCCAAGAATACGAACGGCCCATGATAGATATCTTGAGGGTCTTGATTCCATAGCACCGTGTGGGAGATCCGTTGGCGGCGATGAGTGAGGGAGCGTTTTTGTCGGGACCACGGTCTAGGTCGGACTTCGAAGGAGGGAACGTTGACTGCATTGCGCCGGTGTCCACCATGAGTCTACGGTTGGAAATGGTATCGAGGATACAGAAACCAATCTTGTTATGGTTAACTGCGGCTGCGATGGTGGCAGGTGGATGCTTCTGGCGTCATCTTCTAGGGAAACTGCATGGTGCTCTACATTTCTTGGCGTCACTGCCGAACTGTTGGTGGTAGAAGCACCATGCTGGGTTAGGCCTAGGGTTTGGTCGCGTCGGTCGCGGTGGTTTCTTTCTTGATAGAATGTTGATCTCGTCGTCCTTGAGGGCCATTGCCGAGGAGTCTATGGAAGAGCAGCTGCTGAAGGAGGAGAACGGAGGCGGTGTTGATGATGATGCTCCGAGGCGAGATGCTTTGGAGGCCTCGTGGAGCTTCTGAGCCTTCGCCAGGAGTTCGTTCATCGGGAGCGTGTCGGCGTCTGTCAATTGGGCCCGTACGTCCTGTGGTAGGCGTCGAAGAAAGATCTCGCGAGATAAGCTCATCTCACGTCGTCGGCCGTTGCTGTCTGTTTCGGGGAGCATGAGCAGGCCGGTTAGCTCGTCCCAGGCCTCGACAGGAGAGGTGTCACCCATGGGCTTGCCGGCGAGGTCCAGTACTTTCTGTGCCCTTGCTGAGACGGAGAGGGAGTAGATACCAATGACTTTCGTTCTCAGGTCGTCGTATGAAACTTGGCCGGCCTGGGCGTCGAGCCATGGGGAAATCTTGTCGAATACTTCTTCAGGTATGGAGGTGAGAACGATGTCAGCCTTGGCGCAGGAGTCGCTGAGTCTAGCGACGCGGAAGAGTACGTCCGCTCTCAGGAACCAGGAAGCGGTGTTGTGTTGAGAAAAGGGCGGCAGTTTGACTTTGGGCGTGGAGGCGAGGCCGTTGGGTGCGATGGGCGTATTGCTTCCTGCATCGTGGCCAGACGACGAGTCGGCGAAGAGGTGAGAAGTTGATATGTCGGTTAAGCTCATCCTACTGCCTTACGTTCACCGAAGTGTGGGAGAACCAAAGGCAGGTTCGTGCCTAAGGTAACGGAGTATGTAGAAGGTAGCACGGCCGTAATAAGTCCGTTAATGGCAAAGCCAAAACCGCTGATGCTACTTTCAACTCCGGGGTCACCAGTTGTAAGGACAGTGAGACAAGCGTCACCAAGATCAACTGATACTTTATTTGAATGCGCACGGAAATACATTACAAGGTGCGGACGGAAACGTAGGATGACGTTGGCGCCAAGTCAGATTGAAGTGCCCGCCAATATATATGTGTTTTCTTACACTTACAAATATATGAATTATGGGTTAACAAAAACATGTTATGAAACGATACACATATCAAAATGTAGCTCTGGTAGAGCGGAATATATATACATAGGACACCACAGTGTGGCGAAGAGAGAATTTAAATAAATAAGTAGTTTGTCGATTTTCTGGACGACGAAGGGATCGGTGTCCTTACATGATTATTTAGAATTTGTGTATATATCTATCCTTTAACCAACACTTAAGGCAAAACTATACAACCAATTACTTAGTATATATATTTATTTTATACACATTAATATACATATCATTTACAACAGCACGACAGCAGCTGTAATACAGAAAGTGAAAAGTCAGCGTGATTACGGAAAACTATAATCACTTACAGAAATCAACAGATATAATAAAAAATGTATTTGTAATATAATGAAAATCACAGATTAAAGTAAAACTCCCTTGGCTCTACCTATTCAGGTTCTTTCTCTAGCATACGTAATACCAGACAAAAACTGATTACAGATAATTATTTATAAAATAACTGCACTACCTCAACAATCAAAAAGCATTGTATTTTGCGCTACAGTACTAACTTTAGTCTGTATACCTTGTCATTGGGTTTTATCTGTAAATACTGTAGTGTTCTATGTGAAATATGTTTTGGTGAAGTGTCTTATCTATGGCAATAATACTTTTTATAACTTCATAGTCCTTTTTGTTAATCTAGCAATTTATGTGAAAAATAACTACAGCAGAAATAAAAACTTTGAGTAGATTATTATTGCGGAAATAATCTGCATGTGTAATACCCTTCAAAATAAGCTTATCTTTATCTGATAAGCTGGTAATGTAGCTTATCATGGTTTGATGAATTCTTATTACATGAAATGATTTTGATAAATCATTAGAAACAGCCGAAAAATTTAATCTTATAAAGACTTTAACAAAAAGCTTCAATTGTATACAAAAGAGTCATGGGAAAAATAACTTTGAAGATATAATCATACTTTTGTTAGGAAACTAGTGATTGAATATTTTATCAGTATATTGATGCCACTTGTCGAACTTAGAAGTTCATAGCATCAAATACACTTAAACTTGTCATGTTAAAGGCTCAGGTGAAAGTTCTGTGAACTGTTACTGTACATTTTCAGAGGATTTTTTTATGGCTTTGTATTCAATATGGAGAAGCAATATATTTTCAATAATTTCTTATTCCTAAGAAGTAAAAAACATGAGCGTAGAATTGATTTATGGCTTATATAAGACGTTTTCTTCTGCATTTCGGTATCGCATGGCACTTCTAATCGAAGATCCCCCACCAAGGTGTTCGGTATCGGACTCGTAAGCATTATTGATGGAGCCACCGCTTGGAGTGAACACACGCTGGTTGTCCGCCTCTGAAGCAATTGAAGTTCTTGTTCGTGGCTGGGTTGGAGACGAAAAAAAAGTTTCATTAGGAAATGAAGTTCTAACTTTTGTGGGCTGAATTCAAAGAGAATTTCTTGTACAGCAAATTAATGATTATCAAGAAAGGTTACTGCTAGTATTATAAGTTAACCCTTTTACCCCCAATGGACGTAATGGTACGTTTCACAAAACTCATCCCTTAACCCCATGGACGTACCGGTACGTCCTTGCAAAAAAAAACTGCTATTTACATTTCTTTGCATATTTTTGATAACTTTATGAGAAACTTCAGGCATCTTCCTAAATAATGAGACCAACCTGACCTCTCTATGACGAAAATTAACGCTGTCAGCGCGATTAAGAAAAAAAAATATATTGCAAAATGTGCTTGAAAAAGAAAAACCCCTGGAGGTTAAGGGTTGGAAAGTTCCAAATAGCGTTGGGGGTAAAAGGGATAACATCAATATTGTACTTTTTTTAATGTTTGGTTGAAAAAAAATACTATACATTATATTAAGCTAGATTAAAAAGTTTAAAGTAAATTTTGAATTTTCATCATAAAACTGAATTCTAGATTAAATAGCTTATTAGAAGAGAGGAATAAAATGAGAAAGTAATATTGTAAATTCTTCTTTAAGGGAACATACTATATGGAAACTGTACAGAAATCAAGAACAGAAGATGACTATCACACAAACGAAATTGAATTATGCAATTGTCTTTTTTTTTTGACAGGAAGCTTTGCAAATTAATCTACACATCTGACCATGATACTTACACATTATAGATGAGTACCACATAGTAATAAGAATGTGACAGTGAAGAGTAAAATCATGAATAAACAAAGGAAAGATAGAAAAATAAAAAATATAAAGAGTATAGGACACTTGAGAGATTTAAAAAAAAAAAAGACTGTAATGTCATGGTACAGAAACTGTGCCACAGACCAGAGGTTGAGAACTCTAATTAATAACCATCCTGCATACGACAAATAAATCAGACAACTGAAATAGCCCAGTGATGACAAACAGAAGCATCAATTTGTCAGTTATAGAGACAAAAATCTATATGGAAGGATTCTAAATTCTTTTCACAGCCAAGATACCATCTTTGTGATCTCATTACTGGTTCAAAAATATAGAAGGATATGGTAGAATCCTACACCAGTAGCAATGGAACAAGCTGTGTCCATGCTTATTGTAAATAATCACGTTTTACACACAATGGCCACGTACAAAATCATAAAATTCACATTCACCATGTAACAAGTGGTTCGTAAAAGCAAACACAGCAAAAGCTCCTACCTTTTAAGATTCTGATTTCATAAAGAGTAACATAGTTAAAAGAAAGAAAGGTCTTCCCTCAATCCCAAAGAGGTAACAAAATCATCTTAGATTTTTAAAAAGGACTGACTGTTTTGAGCGTAGTTACACACTTTAAACTGAAACCTAATACTGAAGTAAATGATCTGATACAAGCACGCATACGCAGGAGCTGTGGACCTTTTACTGTATATAGAAGTACTGAAGTATATAAATTATATAATAAAATTAAAATATAATCAAATAAAACCACAAGAATTAGCATGGACAAAAACAAAGCCTTCATAATTTAAAGCTTATACAATCATCGTATATTATACGATAAATAAACTTACTATACAGTACTGTACTTCTTATGCAATTTGCTCTACACCTGGTGCAAAAGATGTCCGCTGTTTGGAAGAAGCAAGGTGAACTTGTTTACAGTATGAAAACCTTGGTATTTGATCACAACACTTCAATTGCATTGGCCCATTCAAATTACAGTACCATGCAGTACATGCAACTAATTCCGAGTACAATATACAGTACCGTAATAGTGGTTGATCTTAACCATTCAACTGAGTCATGCTTCTGGTACTATAGTCCATTTCTTTTAGCGAGTCATATTTACACCGACTTGCAGCGGTGCCCATTTAGTTTGGAAAAGTTTCCTGATCGCTGATTGGTTGGACAAGATAATTCTAACCAATCAGTGACCAGGAAACTTTTACGAGTTAAAGGGGCACCGTTGCGAGTCGGTGCAAATATGACTCGCTAAAAGAAATGGACTATACAGTATAAACTATTATTTTGAGGGTTAAGAAATGGTTTTAGTTTCTTCTAGTGTTTTTAGTATAAAGGAACTGTAAGAACAGTTTTCACTCGCTAAAAGAAAGCCAGTGAATGGAAGTAATCAAACATTCAAATGGACATACTGTGCCTGTTGTATTAGTACTGTAGTTAGTTAAGCAAAGTTATATATTGTGCATTGTATTGCATATCATGAAAGGAAAAATATGTATAAAATATTCTCTGGTATTTAGTTTGAGCTTGGAATTAGTTTGAACTGAAGTTGACAAGAGGTTAAGAGAGTTTAGATAATAAATTGTGAGGCAAATGGACCATCCGGAATAACATGCAAGACTTGGTCAGATTGAAAAGAAAGATATGACCAAAAGAATATAAAGATTTTTGCAGAAAAAAAGTAATACAGAATAGAAAGCTAAGATAATACTGTATATTGTAATGTGAAAATTACAGAGAACGATATGAAAGTAAGGATGAAGAGACAGAAGGTAAAAAAAAAAAAAATGCTTAAATCAACAATTTTTAGTTTGGCCTTGTACCAGGAAACAACCACAAGGAAAAGTTATATTATGAGGTAAGTAATGGAGATGTATACCATAGAAAAGGGTCAAGTTATAAATTGTACTTGAAGATCTTCGTGGCATTCAATACAGCAAGAAAGTAAGAATAAAACTGGCATTATGAACCGAGGCTACCACAAAGAAAAATTGAGCAAGTGATGGTACGTGCTTCTGTATGCCATAACACAAGATCTTGTGTGAAGATAAAGGAAAGCATGTCAGAAGAATCTCTGATACCTGCTGGTGTCTATCAAAAATCAACACATAACCTTTATTGGTTACTATTATCATGGGGGATGCTACAGGAAGGGAGGAAAGGTGGTTCTATGGTAAAATACTGTACTGTATTCAAAGTATCTATATTAAGCAGAAGAACTGAGTGTTAGAAATGTTTGGAAGTGAATGGCGAAAAGAACAATGATAGTCAGAGTAATTAAAGACAAGACTATGGAGAATGAAATGTAGATTAAAGAGAAAATACTCTGGAAATTACAAACATACACTGTGGGTGTGGTACAGGGTGAATGTCATGTTATGCATAGCAAGTAATATGATTAGGTCACTACAGTGTACTGTCTTTATTAAAATACCCTTTGAAGGTTGTGCCACAAATAAAGTAACATAAATATGTGGTTTTTAAGTTATAAAAAAGATACTTAAATCTTGAAGATTTACGTGATTTGGAACTGTGAGGAAAATTTAGTACTTAGTACTTAAAAGTGTAAGATTTGTGAAGGCTCAGAAAATATCAGATTAGGATACAAATAAGTTTGGTAGAAGTTTATAAGATAAGGTAAATACAAAAGAAGGGAAAGAAGTCATTTGACTTTCAAACTCGTAAGAATAAACTGGGCATTAAATGTGACGCTGATGATGATGTTTTAATGTACAGTGCAGTAAACGTTACTTCTAGAAATAAGAGCCACTTGAATATATGTACAGTACCTATTTTACATTGTGGATGAAACATATGTAAAATGGACTAACTGGCTTTCAGTACCTATGGCAAACACTATATCTTTTACCTTTTCCCCTTATTCAGCTTTATCTTATAAATTTTCAACTAATATTGCAAAAAAAAAAAAAGATTTCCTAAACAATTAATTACATGCTTATTTTTACTACAGTACTTACAAGCAAAAATTTCACTTGCAAGAAAATTTCTTACTACAATTATTTATACTAATATTAGGTACTTGTTAATTAAAGCTTTAGAATTTTTGTTAATTTGTGCTATTCTTAAGAGATTAAACGGTAAACCTATTACCTTCTTTGCTCCAAGAGTCTGCATCTTTGACTGACGTCTTTCTTGCACAACAGTTTCCCGCCTTTCAGCTAATGCTTTGATAGTCTCTCGTCGCATACTCAGTCTACGCATATTACCCAAAACAGGAGTTTCTGTGGAGTTAAATGCAATGCTTAGACTCATATAAGAAAAACTCGTATAAAAAAACCAAATGGATAGAAAGAGAAACTTTCAGTAAACTGTACTGAAAATAATGTACAGTTTTTTAATCGTAAAAAATTTTAAAATTTGGTTCAAGATATTAGTGACATATGGTTTGCCTTTACAAAAAATATACTGTAGCATTATTTTTTAGATAAATGAATGTTAAAGAATAAATTTATTTGTAAAGAACCTCATTCATTTCAAACCTCAGCTTACATGGAATAATGCAATATTTTGTACTGAGTATTGAAAGAGGTTTGGGGATGTGACCGGCTACTGCACTAACCTGCTTCCGTGCCATTTTCAGCAGCCTCGGCTGAAATACTGAAGAATCGCTTCTTGAAAGCAATATCCAGCGTTCCAATGGCCTGCTTCTTTTGAGCATGGCGTGCCAGGTTATGGATTGTCTTGCGCCTTCCGAGCTGCCCATCATTCGCGCTATCACTGTCGTAATCATCCTCTATACCTTTGAGCTTCTGCAACTGTCTCACAATATCCACAGCATTCCTCTGGATAAATGCATCCTCTGTTACATCCTCCGACTGCAATGAAATAGAATGGACATTATACATCGAGTTCAATACCAAATTAAAAGCAGTAAATTTTATGTATCAAGAGTATAATTGATGTAATTGAACAACAAATTGGTTATCTTTTCAAAAGTTCAAACTTTCAGCAAATGTTTTTATGTTGAACAGGCTGACATAAGCCTCTTTTGAAAGAACTGTTTTAATGTTGTCACTGTTCTTAAAATATTCTATTCTAATTGTTCATTACTTTATTTTCTTTATTTCCATTCCTCACTAGGCTATTTTTTCCTTGTTAGAACCCTTGGGCTTATGGGATCCTGCTTTTCTAACTAGGGTTGTAGCTTAGCTAGTAATAATTATAAAAATAAAACAAGGAAGTCTTTGGTCTTGCCTTCTTATTGCAGCAGGTGAGTTCAGTGGATGCAAGAATATGTGAGATGGTACCAAATCGATGGAACAACATAGCCACAAACTGAATGATTAAAATGAGGGCAAAGAAGAACACAAACACAAGACCAATTGGCTCCAGTTGTAGATATTCTTGACTGATGAGTACCTGATAACAAAAGAATCTATTAATTTCCGGGCCACAAGGTGGAAGTTGACTGAAATATATTCAAAGAAATATTGAAATGTAATTTTTTAGCAAGCATTCATTATGTGAAGGAACTTCTAGCAAATCAATATTATTAAGTAATGACCAAAACTATTTCAAAATTACTGTCACTTTTAGCATTTGAATCACAAGTAGAATTTACAACTGTATAATCAAATTGTAAAGAACATTCTAATCAAGATAAGCAACCTTTCTATTCGAACTTAGTGTACGATTACTTCACACAATGCATTGTTCAGGGGTAAATCACATTTTTTTTTACTATTAAACACTTTCAATTAATTTAGGACAGACATCTGTACCAAAATTTATACCATTACAATATATAGCAAGTATACAATAAATGCAATTAACTGGAGGTAAGTATTAAGGTAGGATAAAAAGAAAGATATAGGATGCAGTACCCTAGATTACTGTGAGAATTATATGTTACCTCTATCAGACCATGAAAAGACATAAAACTAAAGAGTAACTAAAATATTCAATTGCACAAGTATCCAGTGAAACGAATGAGTCGTTCTCATGCATATAAAAAAAAAAAAGAGAATAAGGACATTATTCAACTCATTTCATTCATATGCTACGAGTAACTAGTTGCATCACCAAAATGTCCATGCACATAAAAGATCATCGCCATGCATCTCACGTGAGACGTAGACATAGAGATGCTATTCGTAAAGGTTAATGAATGTTACAGTCTTTGGAGAAGTAGTATGGACTGAAAATCAAAATTATTCTTAACCTGTAATATTCGTGACGAAATTTAGTCGTAATAATCCACAGTGTTATAAATCAAAACAAGGACACGTGTTACTTGCCTGATATACGGTACTTTGTTGCCAATATTCATATGGTTTTACACAAAACACTGTTTGAGTTAACCCTTAACTATTAAACCACATTTGTAGCAGATCCTTCAAGATTCCAAACTGTTTTAATAAGAAGTTTTCTACAACTGGGTATCAATGATTGTCAAGCTGTCAACAGCAGCTAAGAAATTCCATTTTCTTTCCGCCTTCTTGGTACAGTATATACTGTAGCAATACAGTACAGTACTTCAGTATATATAGTGTAGTAATACAATACAGTAATTTACTTAAATGCATCATTAATTTGTACTTAAGGGTTTTCCGTGCTTTGGGTTTTAATTCACTGTGCTCTGGTTTTCAAATAATGTACAACCTTTAACTGAGCAATCTAGTATACTTATTTTATGATTAGCATTGAGGCTTTGTTGAATAAAAGTTTTATTTATTTGTGTCATGGGTTTAAGTCCTCAATACTCTTAAATCTTATTAAATTTTATTTTTATTTGAACCCATAAGTCAAAGAAGCAACTGAGTTGATGTCTTCAACCAAAGATATCTTTTTGAAGATCAGTAGTGTTTGAAAAGGTACACAAGACAACTGCTTATATGTCAATTCTTACATTGCATTTGATTGTCCAATTCTGTCATGTGACAATCAGTGATTTCAGTGGGTCTAAAACTGTAGGTTTTACGAGATATATTCATAAATGTACATAATATAGCAGGATGATAACAATTACCACATGAAAGTGAAATTGGCGAGTAAAAAATATTACCGAATACAGTATCGGATGGGTACAAAGGCAAAGGGTAAAGACTCAACTGGACTGAACAAATACCAGAAGAGTTATAGACTACTAAAGACATGGTTAGGGATAGGTATATTTTTTTCCCAGGGATGGGTGATGATTTTCTTCACAACAGTAAAAAGTAGTAACAAGACACAAAGAGAATTAGAACAAGAGGGAAAAGTGATAAGTGGTCAACAACAGCTGTTTATGAAAAAAGGTAGACATTCATCTTGAAACCGGGAAAGTTGTGGGTCACATTGAACAGTAAGGTGACTATATTACAGGATGTAATGAACAGACAACTCTAATCTTGGACTGAATTGGAGGAAGATAAGACACGTGGACAATGATGAATCGAGGGAAGCTAAAAATGATGTTTTAACAATCAGATTTTAATATCATCAAAAGGATTTTCTGGAGGGCAGATGGCGAGTGTGATCCTCTGTTAAAATAGGTGCATTCAAATATTTACCTATAAACTTCTGATAGAGCACTTACCCGCTACAGTACCTATTCCAATATATTAACCCTTTTACCCCCCAAAAGGACGTACTGGTACATTTCACGAAACTCATCCCTTTACCCCCATGGACGTACCGGTACGTTCTTGCAAAAAAATGCTATTTAAATTTTTTTTTGCATATTTTTGATAATTTTTTGAGAGACTTCAGGCATTTTCCAAGAGAATGAGACCAACCTGACCTCTCTATGATGAAAATTAAGGCTGTTAGAGCAATTTAAAAAAAAATATACTGCAAAATGTGCCTGAAAAAAAAAAAATAACCCCTGGGGGTTAAGGGTTGGAAATTTCCAAATAGCCTGGGGGTAAAAGGGTTAATGTAAGGAGATTACCATCTGAAATCTTGAAATGTTCTGCTCCACTGTTTGATTAATAGGAAAAGGCTATCTTAAAACAATGGTTTGCGTAACCCTTTGAACAATTTTTTTTGATACACATTTTTCTATACTGCACTGTAATTCCACAAGTCCCTTATAATTGCAATACAGGACTGTTGATTAAATCATATATTGAGGAATTGCACTCAGAAACTATGCCAGCGTTATCAACCTAATCTGAAGGCAGAAAAGCCTGAAATTTTATTTCTTCAGAAATTTAGCTGAAGGAAAAAAAGCAAAGCTAAATCTAAGAGCATATTCAATATAGTTTAGAAATTAGCAAACATAAAATTCTAATTCACAGTGGTACAAAAATTATTTTTTTTTTTCAGGAATAAATTTGCCACATTCAAGTTCCTCACTGAAATACAATGGACAACAGTGCTGTAATTTTTCATCTTGAACGGAAAAAATCCAGGTATGTTTGTACCGGAATTTTATAGTAGCTGAATTTCATCCTTTCGTATTTTAATTTTGAGTTCATAATACATACTGTATTAATAAATTAGCATTTACCACTCATCATTACAATATAAAACCTCATTAGGTCAGGCCTTTCATAAGGAGTTATTCTTTTTCCCCACGAAAAGGATAATTGATTTACCAAAATGTTTCATCACTGTCAAATATCGTATTGTACTTATTAATTGCATTTTTTTAACATGAGGCTTTGACAGGAATCAGTAGCTTTAATCTTTGCAGTTTGTTGATACCGGATATGCTTTACTTACTGTCAAATATGCTTTATAATCTCCAAGGTTTATTGTGCCTGGACAATTATAATTTTGCTCACTATCATTGACTAATATGACATTAACAGCAGCATAGTCTAAACAAAGGTTCTTGTCATGTGTTCTGACACTGTATGCTTTAGTCATTATCACAAGGTTGAAAAGAAAATTCAGTAATGAACTTGAAAATGGTTGCAGTCATTTGAATAACATAGTCAATCTCATCAAATATCCGTTGCGTACGTTTAGCCTGAAAGGATTCATGCTGGGTCATTGCTAGTAAGGTCATGCAGGGTCTGAAATGTTAAAGCCAGTCAACCAGTTCCAAATGCCTGAAGGTAGATGCAGGGACGGAAGAATGGACGATAGGCAACCTTCCCTTTGCCAGCTCTTTATAAAGTGCTAAAGGGCACAATGAGCTGACACAGATATTTAAGTGGAAGAGAGTAGTAGTAATTCTTAGGTGCCACAGCTAGTAGGAGAAAGGAGTGGGGATGGCATTCTGACTTTAAGCCAGTTTACCTCCTGAGTTTCTGGTATAATGGTGATGTTTTCCTTGATTCCCAGTGGCCAGTCGATGTGAAGGTTATCCTTGTTCAGTTGGAGAAGGAATACAATTAAGACAAAGAGCGCGTTCAGCATGAAGAATCCAAAGAAAGATTTGTTCCTCAGTTCCTTTAATTCCACCTCGACTTTTTTCTGTTCGGAAGACACGTGCCACACTCATCACAGACAGATTACGATCATGGTTACTTAAGTCTACATGGCCTCAGCCTACCTACCTCACTGGTTTCTTCGATGAAGGTGATATTGGTCTTCACACCCAATGGCCAATCAATATGGATAGTATCTTTGTTCAACTGGAGCAGGAAGACAATAAGAACAAAGATAGCATTCATCATACTGAAGGAGAAGACAGCTATATTTCGAAGTTCCTTTAATTCTTGCTCCACTTTTTTCTACAGGTGAAGAGAGGTGGAAGAGGAAAAGGATTAGTAGAGACATGCCCAAGCCCTTGATCAAGATCTGCACCTTTTCGATTCAGATCAGCCATTTATGAAGATTGTTATAAGGACAGGCAAGAAAAGTACTGATGACACTAAACAGAGTGATCAAGAAATGATACATTAACAACCATTTCCCATGAACCATAATGAAAATACAGTAACTCATCCTATCCAGTGAATGATCACATTGCTGAAGTGCACTACCTTCTCTGAACTTGAAGAGACAAGTCCCTCTACTATGTACCATTAACTATAACCTCTCCGGGTGTGCGTATACAAAATACTAGGGAAGACTCTAAAAGATCACGTTTAGAAACATTAAAATGAAAGACTGCATGGTTTCCAAAGAGAAAGAGTACCTTACACTATCCCAGTAATGTAGTGAGGTTTTAACAAACTTTCCATGATACTGACTAAGTATTGGGAAAATCATGGTGTATAGTTTAATAAAAGTTTTAATATTAATAGAAATGTTGGTGACCAGTAAAATATATATTCTATATTACTTATAGCGCATATATTAATACAAGATGCCAATTGTCTTAGAAATGTGAATTTACTGTACATAAATTCTCATGGTAACGAAATACTATTGTCAGTATAAGTTGTATTGTAAGCGGCATCTGTACAACACTTTAAACTTCATTTACCGCTTTTGATTCACGGCAATTCTGAAGATATTGTAAAATATGTCATGTGTGAAATGTTTATCTATTCTATTCATGTACATACTGTATTGTTTTATATGTACTGTATCAGTTTACAGAAGTGTTTAACTAATTCCAATACTCAATGTAAATAATATTCAAATTAGTGACTGTTCTAGTATTCTATGGGCCTATCATTTTCGACTGTACCTATTTAATTAAAGATTACTCAATAGGTAGATTATTTCTCCACAAATCTCCAGTATTTATAATGAAAAGAAACTACGTAGTTTGACCTGAAGAGATAAAACCTAAAATTACCTAAGTTTTTCATTCCATTAAATTTTAATCTTGATTTTCATGCTAAATCATTTGTGAAATTACCCTTGGTATTAGTTTCTCTGTCATGCATGTATGATTGCATGCATTCACTGTACTAGCGATCAATCTTTACTTAGAGTATCTTCAAGTAATGAATGAAACTTTAATATTAAACATACTGGGAATGTGTCATATGTGAGAAAACAGAAAACCCATTCTACAACTATTACTCTAAACTGCTATTTTCTAATTTATCAATAAGTGCATGGAAAAAAAAAATGGCTCCAATTGATGGTGAAAATGAAAATAATATTTACAAATAAAAAGGAAAGAGCGATATCAACTTCCGATTAGAAAAGGCCACAGTATACTGTATCCTACATATTAATCCTTTCAAACACTCAATTATTCCCCGAAGAGAAGGCTTTTGAATGAACTAGTAGATGAATTGTTAAACACCATGAGACCCTTCCATATACTCGTCAAAGAAAACGGCCCTATTGATGTAAATGAAATATTTCCCATTACCAATAACTGCAGTTATAGATCATGCAGTGACACTTATATGATACATGCATCACAGCCCGACATTAAACTGAAGTTAGCTCAAAAAGGAAGCTTGGTTGGTACCAATCCTGGATACTCAAGACTTTCTCGTTGCTATTTGGCTCTCGGAGGTGTTGAAGCATCATTATGAGTTTTAAGTGAAAGCTGTCCCTCTTAAATTTCAATGCTAAAATCGATGAAGAAAATATATGCATAGTAATGATTCTAAACTTGGTTCATAGCATTCTTATTGACATCAATATTACATCCAACAAATCAGTATATGACTTCAAGTATATAAGCAAAATAATACAATACAGGTATGTTTAACTAAAAACTACAATATAATTAATATGTATACAGCATGGGTAAACCTGTTATAAAGTATTCTGAATTAAAAAAAAAAAAAAAACACTAATATCATTATTTTAAAGGTTTAATTCCCCTTTCATTATTTTTGGATTATACAACATTACTGTTTTTATTACATTTTACGAAATACTTTGCAAGTGAAATTCTTCATAGTTGAAATTTCATTGGTATTAATATGTAGGTGTCATGAAATAATTTAATCTAGGAGCATGCAATAGGGAAAAAAACAAAGACTATAACCATTATGAAATCTAGTGATGGAATCATTTTATTCTAATCTAATTCTGCTTATGAAACAAGGTTTTGCCATATAAAATAATGAATATTTATTCTACACTAATATAACCACACCTGACATCTGTATGTATAAGATATGCATCTATAGCCCCCTTCTATGATGTTAAAATCTATAAATAAAAGTACCTAGTTTTCTGACATCTACTGTCAGCCTGTCATTCCATCACAGTAAATCCATAAGTATAGCAACACCTTATTTGGGACTGTAATCATTTGTGGGATCAGAGAATTTTGACATCCTAAATGCCTTTATCTGCCTCTTCAAACAAGAGGATTCTAGAGTATGGCTCCGTAGGGCAAGCCATAAGGTACCATTCAGTATATGGTTCTGTATATCCACTGCTGCCTAATACTACTCAATGTTTAATAAAAATGGGGTATGCGTGTAGTCTGTGGGAGATTAATAATGTTTGGAAAAGTAATGCTATTCTTTATACCAGCAGTTTGAACTTAGTAGTTACGACACTTTCAAATTATGTTCTCTGACCATTTACGCTAACATAGCCCAGACTATCTATTCATCCGATAGTTCCGGGTACAGTATATCTTATAAATTACTATGTTACTTGAAAAAATTGACACGAATGATTAATTTGAAATCATACAGTAATCATGAATTACAGTATTTTAGCCACGCTGAAACCAGTTGACATTCATAAGCAGCATCTGAATGAGCATAAATATACACAATCAAATATTTCACAATACAAAATTGTACTGCCAAAATCAACTAATGTACTATTAATGTCATTGTACATTTGAAATAAGTTTGATACCCAATTTTGTAAACCTCTTGAAATACTACACGGTATTGAAATCTGTACGTGGCATTAAAATTAATGAAAGTAAATATTGTACTAAAACTTTTTCTAATAAATAGGGCCACAGTAATTGTAAAGGTAAGAAAAATGCATACATACCAAGTATGTAGTGGTAAAACCTAATGCTTAAAAAAATTATATTAAATCATCTATATGTACAGTACATACAAATTCATAGCAATAATTCATGGGAATGTTCTGAAAATCATCAGCTTATTATTATATGATTAGAATTCACATTTTTTCATTATTATTGAAGGCTTAGGAAAATACTTTATAAATCATGAATTCCAAATTGTTTTTAACAAATTAATGTTTAAATTATGCTAATAAAGAATTAAACAGAGGCCGTAGTATTTGCTTTAGAGTTGAACTTCTATTCTAACAACAAAGTCGACACAAACATACCTGTTCAGTTGCATTCTTGTCCAATGGATACAAATATTTCTCAATGAGGTCCTTGAAGAACTGCACCTCTACACCAGACATATAATCTACTTCTCCTCTTTTCAAAGCTTTGTCTTCCATCCAGTATGGATTCACAAGATCGTCTCTTTCCTCTTTCGGACCTACATATAAATAAAAATGTTGAACCATGAAAAAATACAGGAGTCACTCGTCATACAGTACTTTTATTCCTTTAACGAGTCTGAACGTTATACTTCTAGGCATCGAGAAAAGATGGTTGTTAAAAATTATTTCTTTAATAAAATCTGAATAATTTCAAATACAAGTCTTAAATGAAATAAAAACATCCAACATTTACATTGCTATTGTAAACTGTCAACTTACCTGAATGTTCACTTTCACTGTCACTAAATTCATCATCTAGATTTTCATTGACCGAGCTATTACCATCTGGACGCATAGAATTACGTGGCTGAATTGTAGAGCGTCTTCGAGAACTTGGCTGTATGCCCATATGTCTGCAAGAACATGTGTAAATACTGTAATGTCTATACTGTATAGGCATAAATTTACACGAGACACTAAATCATAGAAATTATCTTGGGTCCATAAAGCAATGAATAGATTAGAAATCATATGCATAAAGATACTACTGTATCTAGATGGTACAGTACTGTATATAGTAATTTCATAATACTGTGCTATACAGGCTTGTGGAATAATTCAGACAGGTTGAAAGTATGAAAACTGATATTATTTTAGGGGAGGACTCAGAGATCATGTTGGGTAAGAGTTCTATTGCTGTAGGATAAACTTGGGCACAACATTTTATCTTATTTCTCTTCCTCTTGTTTTTTTGTAGTTTTTATATGAAAGATCTATTAAACGTTGTTACTGTTCTTAAAATATTTCATTTTAATTGTTCATTACCTCTCTTGTAATTTATTCATTCCCTTATTTCCTTTCCTCACTGAGCTATTTTTCCCAGTTAAAGGTTTTGGGCTTATAGCATCCAGGTTTTCCAACTAAAGTTGTAGCTTAGCTAATAATAATAATAATAATAATAATAATAATAATAATAATAATAATAATAATAACATAATCGTCTCTACAGTACTTACGATTCAATAGTTTCAAATCGTTTCTTCAGGATTTCCAAGGAGTTGGCAATACTGGCTTGTTGGTGCCGTTATAGTATGTTACCTACCTTTTTGGATCTGTTATAGTATGTGGCCTACCCGGTTTGAATGTGTCCTACCTAAGCCGGTTTGAATGTGTCCTACCTAAGCCGGTTTGAATGTGTCCTACCTTAGAGAAGCTAACTTAAAAAAACCCACCTAACCTATGCTAAAAGCCGTGTCCTTACCTACGAGGGGGGGCCCTGCGCCCCCCCCTCTTACACAACATTAACATTGACTACATAGTTAAATACTGAAATCCATGTGTACTTACAGGATCAATATTCGTAATAACAGTATGTAGGCCACATACTATATCAGAGACAAAATTCCGTAGGCCACACTCGAAAGGTAGGCCACATACTATAACGGCACCGGCTAGTTGTTGTTGCTCATTGCTAGGCTTTGGATGTACACAACACATAAGTTTGAAAAGCCCAGCAAAAGACAACTCAATGGAGCCCTCGTCTTCATCAGCTGAAGCATCCCTATGAAGGAAGCTCAGGAATCCTTCTTTCTTCTTCATTTTCTTGGCCTCTTCTAATGCTTTACGCTCGGCTTCGAGTTCCTATGTTTAGTTATGAAGAATGTTATAAAGAGGAATTGAATGCTGAAGCGTATTATGTATCAGAACTACAGTATAATGATCAATAATAATACCATTATATCGTAATGGAATAAAACGATGAGAGAAATAAATAACTAAAAAATTAAAGCATTAGTATAGGCTACAATTTCCAGTAATAAATTCTCATCCTATTATAAATTATTCTTTATCATGGGTACAGTTTAAGCAAGAATATTCTGTATACTGTTTATGATATGGGTAAAAGGTATTGCATCATATTCTTAAATTAGCACTACATGCTACTAAGCTTACAATTTTGAACAGATATAAACATACGTCCCATGGACGCAACTGTGCACCCATATATTTCTTTGTAATTAAAACCATTACAGGTTCAATGAAAATGTTCTGATTAAAAGTTAGAAGGTTATTCTTTATTTCATTATAAACTAAGATTATTTTCCTTACTGAAATGTCCAATCATAATTGCCTTTCCAATAATAAATAATCAGATTTCAAGAGTGAAAAGAGTAACCCCATATATATTCAACTTGATCAGCAAAAACAGAATATTGTACCTCTCTGGTCTTTTTCCTCATTTTCGCTGCAACTTCTCGCGTCCCCCACGAGACATTATTGAGATTGAAACAAGAATAGACCACCAGCAGAAGATACATAGATGGAACAAGCAAGTAATAGACTAGTCCGCACGGGAGGCAAAGGATTTCTTTCGGATGCATTAATCCTGTTATTACAAAAGATCCGGAAGTTGCCAAAAAGAATATAGATGTTGGTGTATCCCAGCCCTCCTCTGCAAACTGTAGCATCATGCCCACTATGACAACAATCATCACCAAGGCATAACCAGCCGAAAGGATGTAGGCAAAGGAAATCTGCATGCAATTGTAATTATACCAAAGGTTAGTAAGTGTAATAAGAACAAAATTTTAAGATTATGTTATTCCTTTACACACCTGATGTTTATATTACTTTTCTCTTTATGCTCGGTTCTATCGACACTTTCATTACTTTTATACATCAGTGGCTGACAATAACCATTAAAATATCCTATTACTTCACTAGAGGCTTAAGTCTTTTGAAGGGAAGGAAAACAGGAAACTTTTTAGCAGTTTTATGGGTACAATAAATGTTGATGAAACCGAGCTTTCCGAGAGAAACAATACGAATAACAGGGAAGATTCATAGAGATAATTATAAACCTATAACTAAACATGCATTAAAATAAGCCTATTTAGTTTTAAAATGGGTTATTTAGCATCAGGGGAGCAGTATTCTAAACTTCACATTACTATACAAAATACTGTACTGTAGTGTAGTGAAATCTCTCTTGACTGCTGAAGGCACGGATACTTTAACACATGCTCATCACGAACTACTTTTAATTTTGTTACAGAGTAATAAGACTTCAACAGATGTCGGTTGTGTTTGTGCTGTAAATGTACTGGAACTAGTATTATGTACTGTTATTTCAGTGTGGCTTTAACAGAAAAAAAATAGTAAAATTTCAGTTTAACTTTTAGTTCCATAACACAGAAAAATGGGGAGCAAGAAATTTTTGTTTACAAGGGGAAGAATAAAAGAAAAAGATAAAAAAATCAATACATCTTAGGTATGAAATGATATTAATTTTTCATTAAAAAGATAACCAATTTACTAAAGCTTAACCAAAGGATTTATTCTTAAACAAGAATTTTGAACTTGGACAACTCGGACAATGAGTATAAAGCAGAAAGCAGAGTCACTGGAAGCAAAGGGGATTCGGGAAAGAATCTTTAATTGAGTCAGTAGTGTACTGGACCAGGTAATGCACATTGTCAGCAGTAAACATCAAAATTATTATATACTTTTTGCTCAGTGTAATAAGTCAAACTATTTCCTGGTCAGTAAATTGGATTCTTTAACCTTGCATGATAGAAAATTGAGGCCTAATTAAAACATTGTCTACATTACTTTTCTGGCAAGTAATGTACTCGACTCGACTCAGCTCATGTCAAACCCATCTAAATTTTTAGACCTTAGTCTATTTTCGAGTAATTAGACACAAAATTCTATGTAATGGAATCTTCCCAACATGCTCCAACAATAAAACTTAGTATTTCTGGGGCGGCCTGTGACGTCCGGTGAGAAAGGTCCTTCCTTATACCTTTCCTAATATAAATCTTCCAAATATACTAGAGAAAGATAAAAGCATGGAATGCAGAGGTTACAACCCTCGCGCGAACACCTTGTAGGTGTCGTGTATTAAACAAAGGCGTGTGTAAACCACTATTCACAGGTTGTCTTCCAAATCTTTGTATTTTCCTTGTGAGATCCCATTCAGTTGGTTTGACGAATATGAAAAAATATATTGCTCAAAATTCTCAAAACTTAAGTCTTTCAGTTTTTTCTCATTAATTTTGACCCAATTTTCTAATGAGCAGGGTCTCATATATAGAATTTTTTGGTTCCAGAGAGATGTTTTTATGTTATAGAAATAACTGTACAGTATAGCTGGTTCATTTTACGAGAAAAAATGGAGCTACGATGAGCTGATGATTGGTGTTGTGTGTAATCAATTCTTTAAGGTACAACAAGTATTTTAAGTACACTGAATATGAGTAAATTCTACACTGTAGTCAAAATATTAAGCAGAAAAGTATAGACAACACAAGATGAATGCAGACTGGAGAGACTATGCAAGAGAAGGACTTAGCACATAATTTATACATACAGTATACTGCATTAGATAAATGTTACTGTAGAATCATGCAGTACATTCAACCTGAAAAAAAAACACTTAGATTTTGCACTACAAGCTTCATTGCTTTTGCATGCATTTTCTGTGTCTAAATAACTAAACAACATTCAGATGCAACTCCTATGGGGTTAAAGATAAGCATCCTAGTAAACGAGAGTAAAACTAACCGCTTCCTGACATTTTGCGAAATGCCTGTTCCCTCCACCAATACGTTCGTAACAGCTAACCTCATGCCCATGTTTGCGTACAAACTAACATTTGTACAAACCTTTTTGGTCTTCTTTGTGGCTATTTCTCTTGTACCCCAAGAGACATTGTTGAGATTGATAAGGGAATAGATGATCAAGAGGAGGTACATAGATGGAATGGACAACAGATACAATAGACCAGGGATAATACATTTAAACTCTTGAGGATGCATACAAGCAGCTATGAAGAAGCTGCCACTCAATGCTATCAAGAAAATGGCAGACGGAGAACCAATGCCGTCCTCGCCTAACTGGAGAGTTGTACCAATGATGACAGCCATCATAATGAGTGCATAAGAAGCAGACAAGATCTGGGCTACCACTAACTGTTTCCATTTAAACAAATGATGAAATGTACCACAGTTTTCCCACACACAAACATACCATGGAAAAGACAGAAAAACATACCATACATTAATGAAAACATTGACAAAAACAAACAAATAAAACAAGGCTTTGATAACATAGCATGTTAAATTTAACTATACTGATACTCAGCAGAAATTAACATGGAGTCAAATTCTATATATGTTAGTTTAATTTATTACAGTAAAGTTATCTGAAACTTGTATTATGTAATATTATGTAACTGAAACAAAAGTTAATATGCTAAAAAAGATTTCCATCATTAATAACATTGGTTTTCATGTAATAATAAGTACAGTACTATATATATATCAACTACTGATTGCTGATTTAAATTGCATACTTTACCTGAATGTCAGACTTCAGTGTGAAACAAACCACCATGAAGAGGAAAATAGGAATGATGTTGTACTGGAACGAAAGCCAGTTACCGATACGGAAAGCAGCGACAAAAGCACCCACCAACATAAGGAAGATTGTGCCTGGGCCAAGAATTGTACCAGCCATCAACATAGTCTGAAAAAGTAAAATGTTTTTTTAGAAAACATCACAAGCAGGTTCATATTTGTTAGACAGTTCACTAGTAAACAATTTGTGTAGCTTTGAGAGTATGCCTACTTGATAGAAAATGTATGGGAGGGAGATATTGTCATTGACTTGAACCGTTCTTTTATAGTCCTGCAACAAATCCATGATGTTAGCCATGGTTGAGGGCACCCATCGTCGACGTTGGTTGTAGAATTCTGAAAAACCTTCAGGAGCGTGAGTGTAGGCATCTGAGGCAGCACTGTATTCTACTCGATATCCTCTCTGAAGCAATAGTGTGCAAAGCCATCGATCCTCTCCTGTACAGAAAAAATATAAAACAGTTCTGCATTAAACAATGATTCTTTAATTACCTATATTAAGAAATCAATTTACTTAAAACCTAAGTAACATATTTCACAAGTGAAAATACTAAAACTACATCCCTAGTTGTGGCCTGATTGGTAACGTCTCTGTCTGGTGTTTGCCAGACTGGGGTTCGAGTCCCGCTCAGACTCGTTAGTGCAATTAGTGTCTGCAACCTTACCATCCTTGTGAGCTAAGGTTGGGGGGTTTGGGGGAGCCTATAGGTCTATCTGCTGAGTCATCTGCAGCCACTGCGTGCCCCTCACTGGTCCTAGCTTGGTTGGAGAGGAGGCTTGGGCGCTGATCATATAATACATGGTCAGTCTCTAGGGCATTGTCGAGATTGCTAGGGCAATGTCACTGTCCCTTGCCTCTGCCATTCATGAGCGACCTTTAAAAGGTAAGCTATGTATATGATAATACAATATCTTTTCTTCTTTAACATTTTGTTGTTGAAGATTTAAGATATTTATCAAAGTTAAACTGACGACTCACTTACCCTGATCGTACTGTACATAATGGCGAGCCTGGCTGGATTTCAATGTGTATCTGGCCATAACATTATCATCCATAAGAGCTTTTCCACGGAAAAGTGAGAAACATCCGGGACTACAGAGCACACAACCAATCATATGTTCAGTTGCCTTTTGCAGCCAATGACCATTAGCATACTCGAACATCTGGTACCACACCATAAGACCTGTATATTTGGAGTAAAGTATTGTTAAGTAAATGCTCATAAAAATAGAAAAGACAAGATCTTATTTGAACTAGAAAATAGCTTTTCCATTGCGATGCTTTCTCTTTTCATAAAAATGCTAACTAAATTAAAAAAAAAAGTCTTTACAGAATTATAAATGATTGAAATATTAATTGAAAGGCCCAACTAGAAGATCAAACTCTACAATTAGTTAATATCTAATGAAAAAAAAGACTTCCTGACTTACCAGAACCGACAGGATGAATACGTCCACAGGCAGCACCTAGGTTAGTGTTCTTTTTCATAAGATCGACCAAAAGTGCGACAGCACTTGGAGTAAAATCAATATCTCCATCTAGAGTGAGAAGGAAGGTGTTCTCGGCAATTACTTCTTTTCTGTCCACCGATATGGGCTGGTCCATTAATTTGAATCCAAGTAGATAGTACATGTACATCACCTGTAATCATGTTTGATTTAAATTAGATAAGTTTTAGGTACGGGAGAAATTTATTTATGAGTAGTTTTTAAAAAAAATTTAGGAGTGACTAGTTTTTACACAAATCTAAAGGTTAATAAAAAAAAATCAATGTTAGGTTAAATTACATTATTAGCCATTTTGTAAAATATGGCATAATGAAAGATATATACTACATTTTGGTAATTAGAATTCTTTCCTCCTTCAGGCTATTGTTTCATTACCTGGCTCCATCTCTTCTTGTGCCTAATCTTAGACTTGTCTTTCAAATGAGCAACAATCTTCGTCTTTCCAGGAAGCGTCCAGACAAGGCGTCCTCCGTAAGGTGCGGGGAATTTCTTGGGTGGTCTAATACGAATGTTCGTCTGATGAACGTGGGTTGCAGCGTCATCCATTAAGGTCACCAGTAGCTTTACAAACTGATTGACTACGTTCTCATCTTCATTTTCATCAGATATTTCAAAGGCGTCATCAAAGAAAATGTGAGCTGGAAAAGGGAAAATAATAAGCAATTATTTTTGTGAGCTTAACTGGACAAAATGTTGCTATGAAAGGTATCAAACATTACTTATGTCTACTAGAGAAAATATAATAATAATACAGTATATTGCTAAACAGTAAAGTTTAATATTTGCCTTTGAAATCTTTGTTAAATGGCACTTATGAAAATTCAATGAATTTATAATATACAGTTTATGAAATGACAACTACTGGAGTCACTAAGGTTTATTGCTATACAACGGCTAATAAAATTGGTTTTATATTATATCTACAATATACAAAAAAATGATATACCGTATATAAAAATTGAAGATAACATTCAGACTAGAAACAACAGCCAAATCTGAGAGTGCCGTAGTAACTACCTTTTCAACGAAAATTAAAAAACATTTAGTCCAATAATGGAATACTTCCGAGCACTCACTTTCGAATTCATAGTAATCAAGATCAACAATCTTGAGGTACTTCTGAGCCACACGACGAGCAGACTGATCTTCATCCATCCTAAGGATACTCTTCAACATCTCCATCATCTCTTCTTCGTTCTCATGCCACATAGTGGCCGTTGCATAGATGCGAACGATGTGATCCGAGGACTTCGTTTTTGCGTTGTTTGTGTTGGATGAATCCGTGTGGATGGATATTGTCTCGTAATACTGTGACACCTAGTGGTAGAAAACAGTGTTACTACAAATATAAGAAATAATCAAGTAACAGTTCCAATCTAATATAAATGAGTTTTATTACAGGTACTGTTTAGATTTTAGTCCCTGTAATTGAAATTCATATAGAAGGAAATATACTTTGTCAGCATATAGCAACACCAATATACCGTAACCCATATTCACATTCACCCTGAGAATATTAAAGGAAAATAAACTTCATTTTGAAAATATATAGTACAAGTGTCAATCTTATCATATCTTTTCAAAGTCTCATTTCTTGTACCAATGAATAAAACTACATTGTGCCAAAGTAAACTCATCTGTATACTATATGGGAAACAATTGCAGCCAACATGATTATCATAAATTAGTGATATTATCAATAAGATTTGCTTTTATGCACACGTTGTTTACCTCATTTTCGTGTTCATCCGGGTTAAGATTCAATTCCTCCGTCTTGACGTCCCCTTCGTCATCTCTGCGACGGTTGAGGGCAAGTGACAGATCAATCAACAAGGAGTTGTACATCGGAGAGACGACCAACTTCTCGGTCGATGCGAGACGTTCACACTTTGGAGTCCAGATGTGCAGCGTGATCCATGTTTGCGATAATAACCAAAATAGCCATATCCAAACATACTGTAAAAAAAAAATTGAATTTAGATGCTGATATTTTTTGGTCTATTAGCAAGTTATTTTAAGCCAGAAAATAGATAATCCATTCAAAGCTTTGCTGTTATACTGTAGTTATGGTTTTAAAACTTGAAAAGACCTAAGTAGGTATTTAAAAATAAAAGGTCTAGCATTTACTCAAGAGAGGAACTAACTCTAGTCAAAGTTCACTTAGCTAATCAGCTTGGTTATAACATAAACCATACTCACATCATTATTTAGGAAATCTCGTAGAATATCACCATTTTTGCACTCCCAGAAAAGGTAGGTTGGCATATAGGCAAAAGAGCAGACATTCTCATATCTTAATCCACAAGCGGTGATAAGAAGAGAAATTGACACAGGAATTGTCAGGTTCACAGGGAATGCAAAGCTGAAACCCTGAATGCAGATTTTGCAAGCAAATTTACCTGTTGAAGGAATAAGAAAAAAAAATTAAATTTAATGACATATTGCTTTTAGCTTTTATCAAAATATAAAACCAATGCCTTGAAGATAAAAAGATTTTTCCACGCTGGCCCGTAGGTTATATCTAACTTATCCTACCCCTTAGAGGATTAGATTGGGTAAAGTCTGTTTAGGGTGCGGATATCTATGGTTATCTTAGGATAGGTCCCTGATTATACACGATATCTTCGGATAGTTGTTTCCGGAGGTTGGAACCCTGTGGTACCTGACGGTAATTCTCTTGTAATATCAATTGCAGAAATATTATACTGTAGAAGTTGCCAGAAGGAACTTCCATCAGGATGACAAGGCTCGAGCCCAAAAATAGATTTATCCTACGTCAAAATCCCTTTTATTTGCCTTGAATCACCCTAAATGCTTTAGATCCTCAAAGGAAGCAAAAAACAAAGAGGAAGTAAAGTAGTATTGTGCAATAGTCAGCAGATTCCTCTCTCAGCCCTCAAACACCAAAATGCATCAACACTCTAGTCCTACTAGTAAAGATTGACACACATCTTCTGTTTAGCTTTGAGATACATCTCTGCTGCCTACAGTGAAAAAAAGTAGCTGTCTTTTATTTATTTTATGAAGTTATTCAAGCTCCTGATGAAAATGCAACAAGACGAACATTATTATTACTAGCCAAGCTACAACTCTAGTTGGAAAAGCAGGATGCTAAAAGTCCAAGGGCTCCAACAGGGAAAAATAGCCCAGTGAGGAAATGAAATAAGGACATAAACTACAATGAAAATAACCTATTACAAAAACAGTACTCATAACTATAAATGAATTTTAGTGCAATAAAATCAAGTATGCATTTTAAACCCAGTTGAAATAATAATTCCTTACCAAAAATGTAGCACATCCAAGCGGTAAAGACTTGGACGAGGAAGACGTAGATGGGCGTTTCCGGTTGCGAGTCAATGGATATAATTTCGCTTAATGGAGTGACTTCATTTATATCAGGGATGGTATTGGCTGAGACTATCTCTCGAACCTCTGTGAAGTTGATCTTGTGCGCACTGTAAAAGTTGGGAAATGTCAGAAAGAAAATAATTTGTTATGATGCTTTTAAAGCATAAGATTCTCTAGTCCTAATCTACACAAGGTGCCGGTTTAGTATGTCGCCTACCTTTTTTATTCTGGTTTAGTATGTGGCCTACCTTTTTTATTCTGGTTTAGTATGTGGCCTACCTTTTTTTTATTCTGGTTTAGTATGTGGCCTACCTTTTTTTTATTCTGGTTTAGTATGTGGCCTACCTTTTTTATTCTGGTTTAGTATGTGGCCTACCTTTTTTATTCTGGTTTAGTATGTGGCCTACCTTTTTTATTCTGGTTTAGTATGTGGCCTACCTTTTTTTATTCTGGTTTAGTATGTGGCCTACCTTTTTTTATTCTGGTTTAGTATGTGGCCTACCTTTTTTATTCTGGTTTAGTATGTGGCCTACCTGGCTTGTTAGGTTAGGTTAGGTTAGGCCACATAATAAAACAGATAGAATTTCGTAGGCCATATTCGAAAGGTATGCCACATACTAACCCGGAACCAAGTGAACTTAATTAACTTTTAAGTACTCCATAATGATGTATAAAGTTACTCATATAATTTCATAAGTCAAGATTACTAGAATGTTCCAAATTACAAAGTTACCATAGACCTAATATCAATTATATAATTTCTAGTATAATGTATAATTTTTACCTACGGCAGTAAGCCTTTATTCTCTCAAAAGCCTTAGTTACTCATATACAGTACTTTTATAATTCCAGATTACTAGAATATTCCAAATAAAAAAATTATATAATTTCTAATATATATATATATATATATATATATATATATATATATATATATATATATATATATTTATGTATATATATACATAATATATATATATATATATATATATATATATATATATATATATATACACATATACATATACATATACACACACACATATATATATATATATATATATATATATATATATATATATATATATATATATATATATATATATTCAAATAATCCTCACTTGAAAGCATCTCCGAGTTCGAATATGGTGCTGAAATGTTGCAGGCGTGTTCCCATACAGATGACCATCATACCGAAGAAGACCAGACATTTCCACAGGGACACGAAAATGTAGCAGAAATATCTCGTTTTCCAAAGTCGTTCTTTGATGCCTCCAAAGTATTTCATGATTGCTGAAAAATGTTAATATATGTCGCTTATAATGCTGTTCTAAGTGATTTGATAGGAATTATAATCCTTATCATTAATTTGTATTTCATGATTGCTGAAAGTATTATCAAATTTCTTACAATATTATCCTAGGTGATATGGCAATTATAATTATTATTATTATTATCATTATTATTATTATTACTATCATCATCAATTTCTTTATAAAAGAAACATACTCATTTCTTTAATACTATCCTAAATGATACGACAATTATAATCAATATTATCATTCATTTATTTATAAAAGAAACCGTATATTTGTTTCCATAAAAAACAATATTTATTCATTCATACTAAACAAATCTAACGACTGTACATCATCTGAATTGAATTTCAAAAGGAAAATTTGAATATCAAAATACTCACTGAATTTCGAGTGGTGATCCACAGTTCTCCCACCATCCGAAGGACGTGAGGAAGATTGCGAAGGGAATGATCCAAACCGTATAATTATCAGGGTTCTTGTTGTACTCTACGATTGGCCAGACGAAGAAGCCTGTGAGTTGGCAAGCCAGTGCTACCAGGTCCATTATCACCTTCAGAGCAACGTGGGATTCTTTTTTTCGTTCTTGACAGAAGACCTGTTGGAGGAATGGCTATTTAGTTGAAAAGTACTACAAAATTAGGACAGAAGACCTGTTGGAGGAATGGCTACTTGGTTGGAAAATACAAACAAAATTAGGACAGAAGATCTGTTGAAGGAATGGCTACTTAGTTGAAAAGTACAAGCAAAATTAGGACAGAAGACCTGTTGGAGGAATGGCTACTTGGTTGGGAACTACAAGCAAAATTAGGACAGAAGACCTGTTGGAGGAATGGCTACTTAATTGAAAAGTACTAGCAAAATATGACAGAAGACCCGTTGGAGGATTGGCTACTTGGTTGGAAACTACAAGCAATATTAGGACAGAAGACCTGTTGGAGGAATGGCTACTTAATTGAAAAGTACTATCAAAATATGACAGAAGACCCGTTGGAGGATTGGCTACTTGGTTGGAAACTACAAGCAATATTAGGACAGAAGACCTGTTGGAGGAATGGCTACTTAATTGAAAAGTACTATCAAAATATGACAGAAGACCCGTTGGAGGATTGGCTACTTGGTTGGAAACTACAAGCAATATTAGGACAGAAGACCTGTTGGAGGAATGGCTACTTAATTGAAAAGTACTATCAAAATATGACAGAAGACCCGTTGGAGGATTGGCTACTTGGTTGGAAACTACAAGCAATATTAGGACAGAAGACCTGTTGGAGGAATGGCTACTTAATTGAAAAGTACTAGCAAAATATGACAGAAGACCCGTTGGAGGATTGGCTACTTGGTTGGAAACTACAAGCAATATTAGGACAGAAGACCTGTTGGAGGAATGGCTACTTAATTGAAAAGTACAATTAAATTTAGGACAGTTAGTGAAACTAGACATAGGTATAGGTACGTTGCAAACTCCTAGCATGGATCTAGTTGAATTTATAAGTAGGACAATGCACATGAAATAATTTGAAAAGTCTAAACTGACCACAGTACGTTGCCAAAACTGATGATAGCAAGGTGCTATCCTAGCTGATTTCACGGTAGAATTTTATACAAGTAAATATTGAGAAATTCATTAATAATTTAGTTATGGTACAGGTAAAATAAGCTTAATTGCAATAATAAGAATAAGCTTAGAAGCTTTGCACCTATCTATAAGGCGATAGAGTGCCCGCAAACTTATTTTGCGGAGTGAACAACCAGAAAGGAGGACAGATACACTTTATAAATGGGTGTTGTAGGCCTAGTTCGATTTCCATTATGTTTAAAAAGGCCAGAATAAAGAATTTCTTCGGTGATAATTTTACTTCATTAAGTAAGTCCCACGTATTTTCAAACAATAAGATTAATGGATCAGAAAGAGAATTTAAAAGCAATGAGTAAAACAGAATATGCCAAAGGTCTTTATATTTTTCCCCTACTTATGTAGGCTAGCAAAACCTAGAATAAGCCCACTTATACTTCAATATTTATCTATCTATCTATCTATCTATCTATACATATATATATATATATATATATATATATATATATATATATATATATATATATATATATGTGTGTGTGTGTGTGTGTGTGTGTGTGTAATTTTGCTTACACGTGGCACTAACTATTTTGGAGCAAAACCCTCTATATAGAGTTCTGTTTCAATGATCTCATCTTCAGCCAACATGTGTATCAGCCCACACCTCCAGGAGATCACCAGGGAATGTTGACAAAACAAAATATTATGACTCTTATAATGGCATGGGTAATCTCGTAAGGTTAAAATTATGACGAGAAAAGTGTATGTAGTAATAATAATAATAATAATAATAATAATAATAATAATAATAATAATTGAAGATTTACCATATTAAATTAGTTGATGTCTCGATTTTCCTAGTACTTACTATGTATATATACAATATATATATATATATATATATATATATATATATATATATATATATATTTATATATACTTTATATGAATGTATGTATGTATAACCATATATATATATATATATATATATATATATATATATATATATATATATATATATATATATATATATATAATGCTCTTAATGTTTACAGATTATGTACCCAATCTTAAGACGACAACAACAACAACAACAACAACAACAATAATGGAATATGAGATTTGTGTGAAATTTACTCTAAACGAAAAAGATTTTTTCCGGCTTCCGAGATTTCTCAGCGAAGCTAAGCCAAGACGGTTCGGTTTCTAAAGAGCTGAAAAAAATGTCATTTTTTTTTTTAATTTAGAGACTCTATATCAATTTAAAAGACTTCATTTGTTGCACATTAAAATTACAGTAAAATCTCTTAGTGAATTTAACTTTTGAAGTTGATAAATCTTTTATATTTCATCTATTTTCGGTAAAAGTTTTCCGAGAATTTCTCCTTGGAAAAGATGAAAAAAGATTGTTCAATGGCGGAGATATTTTAATGTTCCGAAGAAGGAAAGAAGGGAGAATCATACGACAGAGTTTCTTAAATCGATAACGAAAGAAAGAGGATTTCCTCCCCCCCCCCTCCCCCCACCCCCACCCCTTCTCGCAGGGGGAATTTCCCTCCCCAGGGAGCTCAGGATTTTTCTCGGAGTCAACGAAATTGTCTCCAGACTCTTCAAGAATCATTCTTGTCTTTCCGGTGTCTCCAAAAAGATTCCCGATCCAAAAGGGTCCCAGGGAATCGTTTGAGGGAAAATTTACGTTTTTAATATTATACCTGACAAAAGAAGACGAATCTAGTCATCTATCATATAGATTTTTGAAAGCAATTCAAAATGAATAAAAGTTTTGTAGGAGCATTCAACATTTCAGGCAGAATCCAACAAGGAGGAACTGGCAAGATGTCCCAGTTTACTACTGGCCATCTTCAACTTAAGAGGACACTTGGCGGTGTGGTTTTCACAGAACCACAAAAGGAAGGATCCTTAATGTATAGGATGACCTCTTGGATGAGGTCTAAGGACCCCTTCAACTCTGAGGGCGGGATGGAGGAGAAGGTGGAAGGAGGGCCCCAAGAGGAAAAGAATCAGAAAAGAGAAGAGCTGAAGGAGAAGGAGGATATCCAAAAGACATTTGAGGAACGCATCGGTTTCCTGCAGAAAGAACTGGAAGCAGCTTTTGCCGAGATCAGTCTAAGAAAGGAAGAACAATCTAAATTCTTAGAGGAGAATGAAGAGCTGAGAGCAGAGAATCAGCATCTCAGTAACATCATCAGAAGTCTTCAAATCGATAACCAAATCGATATGGAAAATTTGACGACAAAGAATGACGACCTAGACCGCACAAACGAACATCTAAAAAAGGAAATCTGCAATCAAAAAGTTATCCTGGAACAATGTAAAAATGAATTAAAGGAAAAAGAAAAAGAAAATATTAAAATCAAAGAAAAATTGGATAAAGTTCGCCAGAACAAAAGGAAACTGGAAATATTCACTGAAAAGAAAATGGAAGTATTAAAGCAGATTTCAGAACAGAAGCAGGAATTGGAAGAGAGCCTCAATGAGGCAAAAATAAATGATCTCCTCAGGAATGAGCGCTACAAAGGAATTTTACAAGAGTTAGAAAATTACAAAAAAGAAAATTTGAAATTGAATGACTTGGAGCAAAAAAACATCCTATTGAGTCAAGAACTGGAAACATTCAAATCTGAAAAAAATGTTGGTCTCAAGGACGAGCTGCTTGCGGCAAATGAGATCATCCCTTCACTCAAGGAGGAACTTGAAGAGGGAGATAAGACGAAAGAAGAAAACAAACCTCATATGACGAAACTGAGACTTAACAAGACAAGTTTAAAAATGGATATTAAGGATGTTCAGAAGGATGTCCAAAAGGATGACAGAGACAATAAAAGTGAGGAGAAAGTAGTCGAGGCACAGGATCAGGATACCAACGGACGTAAGGCTGAGAAGGAGGAAGTTGGAGGCGCATCTGGTGTGGGTCAGGTGCTTGGCTGGCTACTAGCCTCAAAAGGCGCTCTCCATGGCACCAGCAACACCCAGGAAGAGCAGCTCAAAAAGGAAATTTCCACGGACGAGGAGAAGGAGGAGAAGGAGGAGGAGGACGAGGAGAAGGAGAAGGAGGAGGAGGAGAAGGAGGAGGAGGAGAAGGAGGAGGAGGAGAAGGAGAAGGAGGAGGAAGAGGAGAAGAAGGAGAAGGAGAAGGAGAAGGAGGAGAAGGAGAAGGAGGAGAAGGAGGAGGAGGAGAAGAAAAAGGAAGAAAAGATTAAAAAAACTACACGAAAACTTATCGTGTATGACCTGGAACCCGAGAAGCCCAAAAGGGCCATCTCCTCATCCGACAGTAGTCACATCACCTTCCAAGGTGAAAAGGTTAGAGTGACCACCACAAGGGACTCTGGCCTCAACAGGTACGTGACTGTCGACTTGCATGTGCCCAGGAGGTTCCACAGAGCCATATATGGAGTGGAAGGAAGGACGCTGATGGAAATCACCCGCCACAGTGGAGTCAGCTTAATAGATATGCCACAAAGGCACGAATATAGTCATTCAATCACCATCAGTGGTACTATTAAGCAGGTTCAGTTAGCAGCTGATCATATCGAATGGCTTCTGAAGAGTCTCACCGGCACTTAAATATTTCGATCAGCAAATGGATAAAAATGAAAAACACAAAAAAAATAAAAAAAATAAAAAATCCCAAAAAAAATAAAAAAATTAAAAAATCCCAAAAAAGAAGAAAAAATGAAAATACCAAAAAAAGTTTTAAACATGAGAATATTTTTGCCATATTAGTTTAATTTCAGTTTATTTTGTGAGGGTAAGGAGATTCAGCCGAGTTTTGCCAGGACCAAATCTTCAAATAATTGTGCTAAATCCAATCACATCCACAAGAAGGAGATCCCCCCCCCCCGGGATCTTTAAACTGGCTGACTGACAGACAGCTACAGGGAGGATACTTGGAAGGACTGGCCAGCTTGGAGGATACAAGGCTTACTATCCAGCTTGAATTACAATTCTTGGAATAACCTGGAGGACAATGGCCTACTGAGGGAAGAAACCCCGCTGAGACTAGTATGCTTTGCACCTTGATGGACGAGTACAAGCCGTTTGTCAAGTGTACAAATGGTCGGATATCTAGATCTATTCTTTCGGATATCAACCTTCGGGTGGTTCTGGGGGAATGATCTAGAAGACCGGCTCTGCAGAGGGAACGAGCTAGGCTTCTTCTAGTAGGCAGTCTTGTCCTTAAAGGTTGGACCAAGATAATCAGCTAGTGAAGGAAGCTGCGCCTCTTCGGAGCAGGTCAGTCTGGAAAGGTGTTCTGATATCAAATGGCTGCTGATGAAGGTTGAAGAACTGGGATGAACAGAGTGAAGTTTTGGTCCTTACAATTGGCGAGTTGATGCCCTCACAATTTTATGAAAGGAATAGTATCTTCTTTTTCTTCTTTTTTTTTTTAGGTTTAAGGTTTTATTTTTTAGGTTTAAGGTTTTTTTTTTAGGTTTAAGGTCTTTTTTTTTTAGGCTTAAGGACTGGCTATGCAGGTGAAGAAACTCTGAATGATGAATGAGCGTGTCTTGTTTAAGTGGGTAAAATGACGATTGGCTTCACCAACCGGCCAAAAATTCATGCTTGGCTTCACCGTACTGCCCACTAGGCTTCGCCGACCGGCCCACACAATGACGCTTGGCTTCACCGCCTGGCCTAAAATGGCACTTGGCTTCACCACCTGGCCCACTTGGCTTCACTGCCCGGCCCAACAATAGCGCTTGGCTTCACCGCCTGGCCCGCTTGGCTTCATCGCCCGGCACAACAATGGCGCTTGGCTTCATCGCCCAGCTTACAATGGCGCTTGGCTTCACCGCCTGGCCCGCTTGGCTTCATCGCCCGGCTTATAATGGCGCTTGGCTTCACCGCCGGCAAACAATGGCGCTTGGCTTCACCGCCCGGCTTACAATGGCGCTTGGCTTCACCGCCCGGCTTACAATGGCACTTTGCTTCACCACCTGGCCCGCTTGGCTTCACCGCCCGGCTTACAATGGCGCTTGGCTTCACCGCCCGGCTTATAATGGCGCTTGGCTTCATCGCCCGGCCCAACAATGGCGCTTGGCTTCACCGCCCGGCTTACAATGGCGCTTGGCTTCACCGCCTGGCCCGCTTGGCTTTACCGCCCGGCTTACAATGGCGCTTGGCTTCACCGCCTGGCCTGCTTGGCTTCACCGCCCGGCTTACAATGACGCTTGGCTTCACCGCCTGGCCCGCTTGGCTTCACCGCCTGGCTTACAATGGCGCTTGGCTTCACCACCCGGCTTACAATGGCGCTTGGCTTCACCGCCTGGCCCGCTTGGCTTCACCGCCTGGCCTGCTTGGCTTCACCGCCTGGCCCGCTTGGCTTCACCGCCTGGCCCGCTTGGCTTCACCGCCCGGCTTACAATGGCGCTTGGCTTCACCGCCTGGCTTACAATGGCGCTTGGCTTCACCGCCCGGCTTACAATGGCGCTTGACTTCACCGCCTGGCCCGCTTGGGTTCACCGCCCGGCTTACAATGGCGCTTGGCTTCACCGCCCGGCTTACAATGGCGCTTGGCTTCACCGCCCAGCTTATAATGGCGCTTGGCTTCATCGCCCGGCCCAACAATGGCGCTTGGCTTCACCGCCCGGCTTACAATGGCGCTTGGCTTCACCGCCTGGCCCGCTTGGCTTTACCGCCCGGCTTACAATGGCGCTTGGCTTCACCGCCCGGCTTACAATGGCGCTTGGCTTCACCGCCTGGCCCGCTTGGCTTCACCGCCTGGCTTACAATGGCGCTTGGCTTCACCGCCCGGCTTACAATGGCGCTTGGCTTTACCGCCTGGCCCGCTTGGCTTCACCGCCTGGCCTGCTTGGCTTCACCGCCTGGCCCGCTTGGCTTCACCGCCCGGCTTACAAGCGCTTGGCTTCACCGCCTGGCTTACAATGGCGCTTGGCTTCACCGCCCGGCTTACAATGGCGCTTGGCTTCACCGCCTGGCCCGCTTGGCTTCACCGCCTGGCCTGCTTGGCTTCACCGCCTGGCCCGCTTGGCTTCACCGCCTGGCTTACAATGGCGCTTGGCTTCACCGCCTGGCTTACAATGGCGCTTGGCTTCACCGCCTGGCTTACAATGGCGCTTGGCTTCACCGCCTGGCTTACAATGGCGCTTGGCTTCACCGCCTGGCCCGCTTGGCTTCACCGCCTGGCCCGCTTGGCTTCACCGCCCGGCTTACAATGGCGCTTGGCTTCACCGCCTGGCTTACAATGGCACTTGGCTTCACCTCCCGGCTTACAATGGCACTTGGCTTCACCGCCTGGCCCGCTTGGCTTCACCACCTGGCTTACAATGGCGCTTGGCTTCACCGCCCGGCTTACAATGGCGCTTGGCTTCATCGCCTGGACCAACAATGGTGATTGGCTTCACCGCCTGGCTTACAATGGCGCTTGGCTTCACCGCCTGGCCCGCTTGGCTTCACCGCCTGGCTTAAAATGGCGCTTGGCTTCACCGCCCGGCTTACAATGGCGCTTGGCTTTACCGCCCGGCTTACAATGGCTCTTGGCTTCACCGCCCGGCTTACAATGGCGCTTGGCTTCACCGCCCGGCCCAACAATGGCGCTTGGCTTCATCGCCCGGCCCATCAATGGCGCTTGGCTTCACCGCCTGGCTTACAATGGCGCTTGGCTTCATCGCCCGGCTTACAATGGCGCTTGGCTTCATTGCCCGGCCCAACAATAGCGCTTGGCTTCACCGCCTGGCTTACAATGGTGCTTGGCTTCACCGCCTGGCTTAAAATGGCGCTTGGCTTCACCGCCTGGCTTACAATGGCGCTTGGCTTCACCGCCTGGCCTGCTTGGCTTCACCGCCTGGCCTGCTTGGCTTCACCGCCCGGCTTACAATGGTGCTTGGCTTCAACGCCCGGCTTACAATGGCGCTTGGCTTCACCGCCCGGCTTACAATGTCGCTTGGCTTCACCGCCTGGCTTACAATGGCACTAGGCTTCACTGCCTGGCCCGCTTGGCTTTACCGCCCGGCTTACAATGGCACTTGGCTTCAACGCCTGGCCAGCTTGGCTTTACCGCCCGGCTTACAATGGCGCTTGGCTTCACCGCCTGGCCCGCTTGGCTTTACCGCCTGGCTTACAATGGCTCTTGGCTTCAACGCCTGGCCCGCTTGGCTTCACCGCCCGGCTTACAATGGCGCTTGGCTTCACCGCCCGGCTTACAATGGCGCTTGGCTTCACCGCCCGGCTTACAATGGCGCTTGGCTTCATCGCTCGGCCCAACAATGGCGCTTGGCTTCACCGCCCGGCTTACAATGGCGCTTGGCTTCACCGCCTGGCCCGCTTGGCTTTACCGCCCGGCTTACAATGGCGCTTGGCTTTACCGCCTGGCCCGCTTGGCTTCACCGCCCGGCTTACAATGGCGCTTGGCTTCACCGCCCGGCTTACAATGGCGCTTGGCTTCACCGCCCGGCTTACAATGGTGCTTGGTTTCACCGCCCGGCTTACAATGGCGCTTGGCTTCATCGCCCGGACCAACAATGGTGCTTGGCTTCACCGCCTGGCTTACAATGGCGATTGGCTTCACCGCCTGGCCCGCTTGGCTTCACCGCCCGGCTTACAATGGCGGTTGGCTTCACCGCCCGGCTTACAATGGCGCTTGGCTTCACCGCCCGGCCCAACAATGGCGGTTGGCTTCACCGCCCGGCCCAACAATGGCGCTTGGCTTCACCGCCCGACTTACAATGGCGCTTGGCTTCATCGCCCGGCTTACAATGGCGCTTGGCTTCATCGCCCGGCCCAACAATGGCGCTTGGCTTCACCGCCTGGCTTACAATGGTGCTTGGCTTCACCGCCTGGCTTACAATGGCGCTTGGCTTCACCACCTGGCCTGCTTGGCTTCACCGCCAGGCCTGCTTGGCTTCACCGCCTGGCCTGCTCGGCTTCACCGCCCGGCTTACAATGGTACTTGGCTTCACCGCCCGGCTTACAATGGCGCTTGGCTTCACCGCCCGGCTTACAATGGTGCTTGGCTTCATCGCACCATTCAACAATGGCGCTTGGCTTCACAGCCCGGCTTACAATGGCGCTTGGCTTCACCGCCCGGCCTACAATGGCGCTGGGCTTCACCGCCTGGACCACTTGGCTTTACCGCCCGGCACAATAATGGCGCTTGGCTTCACCGCCTGGCCCGCTTGGCTTTACCGCCCGGCACAATAATGGCACTTGGCTTCATCGCCCGGTCCAAAAATGGCGCTAGGCTTCACCGCCCGGCTTACAATGGCGCTTGGCTTCACTGCCTGGCCCACTTGGCTTCACCGCCCGGCTTACAATGGCGCTTGGCTTCACCGCCTGGCAAAACAATGACCCTTGGCTTCACCACTGAATTTCAAATATCATCAGTCACGACTGACTAGTAATAGGCTAGCTGTAGTGAGGGAAGTTGGCCGAAAGCTATTTCAGTACGAAGGGCAACCTCTGGCGCGGCGGAAAAACCCGTAAGTTCAATGCCCAGAAAACTGAAGTAGGTTTCAAATTGCTTCTCTCAGTAATCCAACTCAAATACAAGTCATGACTGATCTTAATAGACTAGCTGTAGTGAGGGAAGTTGGCCGAAAGCTATTTCAGTAAGAAGGGCAACCTCTGGCGTGGCGGAAAAACCCGTAAGTTCAATGCCCAGAAAACTGAAGTAGGTTTCAAATTGCTTCTCTAAGTAATCCAACTCAAATACAAGTCATGACTGATCTTAATAGGCTAGCTGTAGTGAGGGAAGTTGGCCGAAAGCTATTTCAGTAGGAAGGGCAACCTCTGGCGCGGCGGAAAAACCCGTAAGTTCAATGCCCAGAAAACTGAAGTAGGTTTCAAATTGCTTCTCTAGGTAATCCAACTCAAATACAAGTCATGACTGATCTTAATAGGCTAGCTGTAGTGAGGGAAGTTGGCCGAAAGCTATTTCAGTACGAAGGGCAACCTCTGGCGCGGCGGAAAAACCCGTAAGTTCAATGTCCAGAAAACTGAAGTAGGTTTCAAATTGCTTCTCTAAGTAATCCTACTCAAATACAAGTCATGACTGATCTTAATAGGCTAGCTGTAGTGAGGGAAGTTGGCCGAAAGCTATTTTAGTAAGAAGGGCAACCTCTGGCGCGGCGGAAAAACCCGTAAGTTCAATGCCCAGAAAACTGAAGTAGGTTTCAAATTGCTTCTCTAAGTAATCCAACTCAAATACAAGTCATGACTGATCTTAATAGGCTAGCTGTAGTGAGGGAAGTTGGCCGAAAGCTATTTCAGTAGGAAGGGCAACCTCTGGCGCGGCGGAAAAACCCGTAAGTTCAATGTCCAGAAAACTGAAGTAGGTTTCAAATTGCTTCTCTAAGTAATCCAACTCAAATACAAGTCATGACTGATCTTAATAGGCTAGCTGTAGTGAGGGAAGTTGGCCGAAAGCTATTTTAGTAAGAAGGGCAACCTCTGGCGCGGCGGAAAAACCCGTAAGTTCAATGCCCAGAAAACTGAAGTAGGTTTCAAATTGCTTCTCTAAGTAATCCAACTCAAATACAAGTCATGACTGATCTTAATAGGCTAGCTGTAGTGAGGGAAGTTGGCCGAAAGCTATTTTAGTAAGAAGGGCAACCTCTGGCGCGGCGGAAAAACCCGTAAGTTCAATGCCCAGAAAACTGAAGTAGGTTTCAAATTGCTTCTCTAAGTAATCCAACTCAAATACAAGTCATGACTGATCTTAATAGGCTAGCTGTAGTGAGGGAAGTTGGCTGAAAGCTATTTCAGTAGGAAGGACAACCTCTGGCGCGGCGGAAAAACCCGTAAGTTCAATGCCCAGAAAACTGAAGTAGGTTTCAAATTGCTTCTCTAAGTAATCCAACTCAAATACAAGTCATGACTGATCTTAATAGGCTAGCTGTAGTGAGGGAAGTTGGTCGAAAGCTATTTCAGTAGGAAGGGCAACCTCTGGCGCGGCGGAAAAACCCGTAAGTTCAATGCCCAGAAAACTGAAGTAGGTTTCAAATTGCTTCTCTAAGTAATCCAACTCAAATACATGTCATGAATGATCTTAATAGGCTAGCTGTAGTGAGGGAAGTAGGCCGAAAGCTATTTCAGTACGAAGGGCAACCTCTGGCGCGGCGGAAAAACCCGTAAGTTCAATGCCCAGAAAACTGAAGTAGGTTTCAAATTTCTTCCCTTATTCTTCCAACTCAAATATAAGTCATGAATTATCATAATACATTTATGAAGTACTGATGAATTATGAATTGAGATGAAAAGGAAATAAAAAAAAAGAGGGAAGGAAGAAAGGGTCGTGGGAACCAAGCCTGCCATAATGGATATGGGCAAAACCCACCTGATGAGCTCTTTGGTCAGAGCGAAACCCTTATGTATGTCACTTTGGTAGTGGTATGTATGCTATTGATTAATTTTTATATATTTATTCATATATATATATATATATATATATATATATATATATATATATATATGTATATATATATATATATATATATACATATATATATATATATATATATATATATATATGACATATTCACACACATGGCATTCTGGTAGAAGGGAGTGTATAATTAGAATCCCATTGATGGTTAAGTGTTGGCCTTCAAATGGCGATGCTTACAGCTCCATCTATTATGAGATGGCCGTAGCTCCTCTCCTTCTGAACAATGTGTGTTCCATCAAATCATTCCGTATGAGAGGGTTTCTGGTCGTGGACATCAATATAATGTTGGTTTACCCAGAGGAAATATGTGAATCACGACACCCTGAAGATGTACGCAAGCCAGTAGAAATCGGGGGTCAATGAACGAACATTATATTGATATCCATGACGAGAAACCCTCTCATACAGAATGATTTGATGGAACACACATTGTTCAGAAGGAGAGGAACGAAGGCCAGCTCATGATAGCTCAAGCTGTAAGCATCGCCATTTAAAGGCCAACACTTAACATTCAATGGGATTCTAGTCATACACTCCCTTCAAGATGAAAGCAATATGGATAATCTCTGTGGTGGTGTATGTGCCTGCTTATGTGTCTAAGTGTGTAAGTACATGTGTAAGTGTGTATAGTAAATAATCAACAATTATCCTTTTCTTAATCTAGGGATTTTTTAAATTTGTAATAGTTTAAATTTCCAATTTTTAGTTTTATATAGAATATATTTTTAAAATATTCAATTATAATTTTTGTAGAACCTCATACATAAAATTAGTCTAAAGGGTATATTAATCTACAGATTGGTGATGGTGGGAGATTTTTGTCTGATCGCTCACAGCAAACCAACCTAGTATGGGTGACCCTGACTAGTATAGCTATGCAATATGTTCTAGCCACTGCAGATTGGTGATGGTGGGAGATTTTCATCTAATCGCTCACCGCAAGCGAACCTATAATGCATAGAATGGTTTATGTGATAGTGAGTATTTCATAATTTCAGATTGGAAGTTGAGAAACTTGTACAGTTTCTGAAAACATTTGACAGATGTTGGAGTAAGATTCAGAAGTTTTCAGAATTCAAGTCCTTAGTTCCGAGAAAGGGTTGTGATGGCCGATGTGGTAACGTCCCTGACTGCTGAACGCCAGACTGCGGTTCGAGTACCGCTCAAGCTCGTTAGTTTCTTTGGTCCCTGTAACCTAACCATTCTTGAGAGCTAAGGATGGGGGGTTTGGGGAGGCTAACCTACAGGTCTATCTGCTGAGTCATCAGCAGCCATTGCCTGACCCTCCTTGGTCCTAGCTTTGGGTGGGGAGGGGGCTTGGGCGCTGATTATATGCATATATATAGTCACTCTCTAGGGCATTGTCCTGCTTGATAGGGCAATGTCACTGTCTCTTTCCTCTGTCATCGTGAGTGACCTTTAAATGTCTTTTCTGTTTGTATCTAGAGACATTTTACAGATGTTGGAATGAGATTCAGTTTTCTAAATGAATTCCTTGATTTCTTTTACCTTAATGTAGACTTTATATATATATATATATATATATATATATATATATATATATATATATATTTATATATATATATATATATACATACAAATATATACATATATATATACATACAAATATATACATATATATATATATATATATATATATATATATATATATATATATATATATATATACACATACATACCAAAAAATGGGTAATCCAGTTTCTATGAAACCAATATATTGGTTTTAATTTCCCTTATCAACAATATTGGAAACCTTACTGTATGCTGAATAAAAGTAAAAGAAAAAAAATCTAAGGAAATAACATCCCCTGATAAAGTATATGGAAAAGGGCGCCCTTCAGCAACTGCTAAATTCGCTGCCTTTTTTTTCAATTTATCCTTATATTTTCCATCTCATGAGAAAATTCCCTGTGGTTTATTTCCAATCTAAACACTCAAAATTCCTTCATAATTTTTCTCAAATTTCATTACATAAAACACAAACTTAAAATAAGTTTGATGGAGCATATTCATCATCTCTTTCAAAAAAAATTTTTTTTTTTTGCACACATTCGCCATTTCCTTCAAACATGCAAATTAAGCAGTAATTTGCAAGAGGATATTGCAATATTTCGAAATAGACGAGAACAAAAGAAAAAAGGAACTTGAACAAAAAGGGAAAATAAAAAATACTCACCAAACTAATTGGTCTCCCCGGCCCCAAATCCCATAATCTAACTCAACTAACTGGATGAAAAACAAGAGAGAAAAGTCAGTTCCAGACGTTGCCCCATCAAGCAGGTCAATGCCCTAGAGACTGACCATATATACATAATATAAGCGCCCAATCCCCCTCCCCCCCACAACGCTAGGGCCAAATATAATTATTATTATTATTATTATTATTATTATTATTATTATTATTATTATTATTGTGGTAGGAGACCCTCTTTTAGGCAGGTTGAGTTAAAAGTAATGGCTGCATCGGCAGAGTTTATTTTCTTATCCAATTTTTCTATTTTCCGGATAATTCTCTTCTCTAGAGCGCTGCAATCAGCCAGAAGACTTGAAAAATTCATCAGTCGGGTGAATGACAAAATCGGGAAGACTTTTCAAGTATATTCTCACAAAATACAAGTAAAACTTTTGGTACAAAATAGTAAAAACTACGACGCGTTTCGAGGATAAGTAATCCTGATCCTGGGTATAAATACCACCCGACTGCAGCATCCACCTCACTCTCTACCTGAAGAAGAGGAAGGACTTATCCTCGAAACGCGTCGTAGTTTTTACTATTTTGTACCAAAAGTTTTACTTGTATTTTGTGAGAATATACTTGAAAAGTCTTCCCGATTTTGTCATTCACCCGACTGATGAATTTTTCAAGTTTGCTGGCTGATTGCAGCGCTCTAGAGAAGAGAATTATCCGGAAAATAGAAAAATTGGATAAGAAAATAAACTCTGCCGATGCAGCCATTACTATTATTATTATTATTATTATTATTGTTGTTGTTATTATTATTATTATTATTATTGGCTGCTAATGACATAGCAGACAGACCTATAGGCTCCCCCCCCCAACCTTAGCTCATAAGGATGGTGAGATTGTAGCGACCAAAGAAACAAACGAGTTTGAGCGAGACTCGAACCCCATTCTGGAGATCGCCAGTCAGGGAAATTACCACTCAGACCAGTATTTCTTGTTGTGTCAGCAGAATTAGCAGTGACAGCAGTAGCCCTGGTTTCAATACCTCTCCTTATAAGACTTCTGTGATTGTTCTGTCGTGTTCAGTGACTGGGACTCTTCCATTGTGGCGTTAACCAAGGTCTACAGAGTCCTTGGTGTCAAGGACTCTTCCATTGTAGCATTAACCAAGGTCTACAGAGTCCTTGGTGTCAACTTGACCTTAGGGTACACTCGGACACACTATTCTATCTTATTTCTTCCACTTGTTCTGTTAAAGTTTTTTTTTATAGTTTATATAGGTAATATTTATTTTAATGTTGTCACTGTTCTTAAAATATTTCATTTTACTTTATTTTATTATTATTATTTATTTATTATTTATTTTTCCTGTTGGGGCCCCTGGGCTTATAGCATCCTGCTTTTCCAACTAGGGTTGTAGCTTAACAAGTAATAATAATAATAATAATAATAATAATAATAATAATAATAATAATAAAGTGTTTTAATGATCAAACCTTCATGTTTATGTGGAATGTTATTTTACTGCTTTGTTACCTGATATTATATCAAGGCTATATTTCCTAAAACAAAAACTTGGGTTTTCAACCATTGTAAAATTTACTCTGTTCTAAATGTTCGATTAGTAGGTTGTATTTCATATTAAAAAAAAAAAAAACTATAATTATAATCATCCTAATTATTTGTGGAATTCGTTGAGCAAATTCCAGATGCAATTTGACTAATTACAAAATGGAATTCGTCTAATGAATTTCATATGAAATGGCTTTTAAAGACGACTAGCGAAATCTAACCGAGGCCCTTTGATGATGATAATGATGATGAAATGGTTTTTATATTAAATCACCAATTGGACAAAGTAACGGAGTTCTAAAAAACTTGGAAATACTTATTTTGATAAGTGGTCACAACTATCAAAATCAATGGAATTTTGATTTAACTGTAAAACAGCCAATCGTCATGCGGATCACATAATGTGCACTCACATATCAAGAGTTCAGGAAAAATTTAAAAAAAAAGTCTGTGGATAATGTGATGAAGCTGGTGTAGAGATTAAGGTTACAAAACCACCGAAAAAATGCTATATTAATATTATAAAAGACGAAAATAACGCATCTTCCTTTCACGTGAAGGATGACAAAAATAGCGTCAAGGTTTGTAATAGTCTACCATAGGTATTTCCCGTCCAATACATTTTCTGTAAATAATTAATTTTGTTACGTTTTCTATGACTTCAAAGTATCCTGGACATACAAGGACTAGAACTTGGCAATACATCTGAACTGCAATGAGATCGAATTGTAAAATTATATCGCAATATCAACTTCATTGTTTCTTTTTTTCATCCTCAATTTCAGGGGTACACAGGATTCTTTATAAATTCCAAAGGGACACAGAAGAATCTGTCGTATACGAAATCAAGGATACATTTGTTCGTGGACCTGTCATGGTTCTTATATCTTTCTGAGACACACACACACTATATATATATATATATATATATATATATATATATATATATATATATATATATATATATATATATATATACACACGTGTATATATATATATATATATATATATATATATACATTATATATATATATATATATATATATATATATATATATATATGTATATATTTATATATATATATATATATATATATATATATATATATATATATATATATATATATATTATATAGGCAGAACATGTGGACCTAATGAGAATGACAGATAATAGATGGACCAAAGGAATAACAGAATGGGTCACTTGAGACAGCAAAAGAAACTTAGGAAGGAAGAAAAGACGATGGATTGAAGAGCTAAGAATGAATCTAAAGTTTATAATAATCGGTAGATTAGTGATGGTGGGAGATTTTCGTCTGATCGCTCAAAGCAAACCAATCTAGTATGGGTGGCCATGACTAGTACACCTATCCAATCTGTTCTGGCCACTATGGATATGTTATGGCGGGAGATTTTCGTCTGATCGCTCACAACAAACCAACCTAGTATGGGTGGCCCATACTATTATATAATCTATTGGGGTTTTTCAATATTTTCACGAAATTTTCTAATAAAATTCAATGCTTAAAAAACTTTATAAGGGAAAATCTATCATGTTAAACACACAATAAAACCCAATTATTATTATTATTATTATTATTATTATTATTATTAGCTAGGCTACCGGATGCTACAAGCCTAAAGGCTCCACAAGAGAAAATATTTCGCACTCTCGGACACCTGTCGTCCAGAAAGGGATGTAATGGAAATCTCTCTCAAATAACCGTTTATCCAGACACTCATATGAGCGACTGTACCTCTACGGAACTTATTTCCTTGAAAGATGTACTTATTTCCTTAAAAGATGTACTTATTTCTATAAAAGATGTACTTATTTCTTTAAAAGATGTACTTATTTCCTTGAAAGATGTAATTATTTCCTTGAAAGATGTACTTATTTCCTTAAAAGATGTACTTGTTTCCTTAAAAGATGTACTTATTTCTATAAAAGATGTACTTATTTCCTTAAAAGATGCACTTATTTCCTTGAAAGATGTACTTATTTCCTTGAAAGATGTACTTATTTCCTTGAAAGATGTACTTATTTCCTTAAAAGATGTACTTATTTCCTTAAAAGATGTACTTGTTTCCTTAAAAGATGTACTTATTTCCTTAAAAGATGTACTTATTTCCTTGAAAGATGTACTTATTTCCTTAAAAGATGTACTTATTTCCATAAAAGATGTACTTATTTCCTTGAAAGATGTACTTATTTCCTTGAAAGATGTACTTAATTCCGTAAAAGATGTACTTATTTCCTTGAAAGATGTACTTGTTTCAATTTGTGAAAATGCAAATTCTTTCTAATCGCATTTAGAAAGAAGTTGAAATAAAACTGTAAGTTGAAATAAAGTCGTAATAAATTTAGAATGTGATAGCTGTGAATAATGAAAAAAAAAAAAAAATGATCTTCACTAATTCACATGGTTTACATATGACATAAACCATAACTGAAAAAAAATAAATAAAAAAATAATTGAACGACAAAATATTTTTTCCCAATAAGTTTAAATAAAGTCGTAATAGAATGTGATAGCTGTAAATAATGAAACAAAATAAATGATCTTCGATCACTCACATGGTTTACGTATGACATTCACCTTAAGGAAAAAAAAATTAAAATCGAACGACAAAATACAAAAAGGAAAAAATTACCTTCAATAAGTTACCTGGTTTACATATGACATACACCATAACTGAAAAAAAATAAATAAAAAAAAATAATTGAACGACAAAATATTTTTTTTCTCAATAAATGTATATAAGAAAACCGAAGGAATAACCGATGATATTAATATGTAAGAAACTAGGAGGGAAGGCAGAACAGTGACGTAATTAGCCTGTTGAATAAAAAAACCTTCAAATGCTTTTGCTTAGATTGCAAAGCAATTGCTTTAATTCCAATAAAAAAAAATGCTGGTAGCAAATGCTTAGAGCAGCAAATACATAAAAGTTATAAGAAACTGCTTTATTTCCAATATATTAAAAACAATGCAATTCTCCATTTCATGAAATACTCTAAGAAATTAATTTCCTTCCATGAAATCTGAAAGTTACAGTCACGCTGACTTTTATACTGTTGTTTAACTGGCTTTATGTAGAGAATTTCTGCAGATACTACATGCAATAAACCATATATATATATATATATATATATATATATATATATATATATATATGTATATATATATATATATATATATATATATATATATATATATATATGTATATATATATATATATA
>NC_090727.1:78757562-78792562 GCF_036898095.1 Palaemon carinicauda | reverse complement strand
CGAAGCTGAACCAAAACGTTTCGGTTTCTAAAGAGCTGAAAAAAAATGTCAAATTTCTTCAAAATTTTTTGATTTAGAGAAACTCTATACCAATTTAAAAGACTTCATTTGTTGCACAAGAAAATGACAATAAAATCTATTAGTGAATTTAACTTTCGATGTAAATAAATCTTTTATATTTCATCTTTTTTCGGTAAAAGTTTTTCGAGAATTTCTCCTTGCAAAGGATGAAAAGAGAGTGTTCAATGGCTGAGAATCTTACGACTGAGTTTCTTAAATCGATAATAAAAGCCACAGGAGTTCCCCCAATTCCCCCCCTCCCTCCCCTCGAGCAGAAGAGGGGGAATTTCCCTCCCTGAGCAGCTCAGGGTTTCTCTGGGAGCCAACGATATCGTCTCCGGAGTCTTCAACAATTCCTCTTGTCTTTCCGTTAAGTCTCCAAGAGGATTCCGAATCCAAAAGGATCTCCGGGAAAGTGTGAGTTTCTAATATTATAGCTGAAAAAAGAAGACGAATCTAGTCATCTATCATATAGATTTTTGAAAGCAATTCAAAATGAATAAAAGTTTTGTAGGAGCATTCAACATTTCAGGCAGAATCCAACAAGGAGGAACTGGCAAGATGTCCCAGTTTACTACTGGCCATCTTCAACTTAAGAGGACACTTGGCGGTGTGGTTTTCACAGAACCACAAAAGGAAGGATCCTTAATGTATAGGATGACCTCTTGGATGAGGTCTAAGGACCCCTTCAACTCTGAGGGCGGGATGGAGGAGAAGGTGGAAGGAGGGCCCCAAGAGGAAAAGAATCAGAAAAGAGAAGAGCTGAAGGAGAAGGAGGATATCCAAAAGACATTTGAGGAACGCATCGGTTTCCTGCAGAAAGAACTGGAAGCAGCTTTTGCCGAGATCAGTCTAAGAAAGGAAGAACAATCTAAATTCTTAGAGGAGAATGAAGAGCTGAGAGCAGAGAATCAGCATCTCAGTAACATCATCAGAAGTCTTCAAATCGATAACCAAATCGATATGGAAAATTTGACGACAAAGAATGACGACCTAGACCGCACAAACGAACATCTAAAAAAGGAAATCTGCAATCAAAAAGTTATCCTGGAACAATGTAAAAATGAATTAAAGGAAAAAGAAAAAGAAAATATTAAAATCAAAGAAAAATTGGATAAAGTTCGCCAGAACAAAAGGAAACTGGAAATATTCACTGAAAAGAAAATGGAAGTATTAAAGCAGATTTCAGAACAGAAGCAGGAATTGGAAGAGAGCCTCAATGAGGCAAAAATAAATGATCTCCTCAGGAATGAGCGCTACAAAGGAATTTTACAAGAGTTAGAAAATTACAAAAAAGAAAATTTGAAATTGGATGACTTGGAGCAAAAAAACATCCTATTGAGTCAAGAACTGGAAACATTCAAATCTGAAAAAAATGTTGGTCTCAAGGACGAGCTGCTTGCGGCAAATGAGATCATCCCTTCACTCAAGGAGGAACTTGAAGAGGGAGATAAGACGAAAGAAGAAAACAAACCTCATATGACGAAACTGAGACTTAACAAGACAAGTTTAAAAATGGATATTAAGGATGTTCAGAAGGATGTCCAAAAGGATGACAGAGACAATAAAAGTGAGGAGAAAGTAGTCGAGGCACAGGATCAGGATACCAACGGACGTAAGGCTGAGAAGGAGGAAGTTGGAGGCGCATCTGGTGTGGGTCAGGTGCTTGGCTGGCTACTAGCCTCAAAAGGCGCTCTCCATGGCACCAGCAACACCCAGGAAGAGCAGCTCAAAAAGGAAATTTCCACGGACGAGGAGAACGAGGAGAAGGAGGAGGAGGACAAGGAGAAGGAGAAGGAGGAGGAGGAGAAGGAGGAGAAGGAGGAGGAGGAGAAGGAGGAAGAGGAGAAGGAGAAGGAGGAGAAGGAGAAGGAGGAGGAGGAGAAGGAGGAGAAGGAGGAGAAGGAGAAGGAGAAGGAGGAGAAGGAGGAGGAGGAGAAGGAGGAGGAGGAGAGGAAGGAGGAGGAGGAGAAGAAAAAGGAAGAAAAGATTAAAAAAACTACACGAAAACTTATCGTGTTTGACCTGGAACCCGAGAAGCCCAAAAGGGCCATCTCCTCATCCGACAGTAGTCACATCACCTTCCAAGGTGAAAAGGTTAGAGTGACCACCACAAGGGACTCTGGCCTCAACAGGTACGTGACTGTCGACTTGCATGTGCCCAGGAGGTTCCACAGAGCCATATATGGAGTGGAAGGAAGGACGCTGATGGAAATCACCCGCCACAGTGGAGTCAGCTTAATAGATATGCCACGAAGGCACGAATATAGTCATTCAATCACCATCAGTGGTACTATTAAGCAGGTTCAGTTAGCAGCTGATCATATCGAATGGCTTCTGAAGAGTCTCACCGGCACTTAAATATTTCGATCAGCAAATGGATAAAAATGAAAAACACAAAAAAAATAAAAAAAATAAAAAATCCCAAAAAAAAATAAAAAAATAAAAAATCCCAAAAAAAGAAGAAAAAATGAAAATACCAAAAAAAGTTTTAAACATGAGAATATTTTTGCCATATTAGTTTAATTTCAGTTTATTTTGTGAGGGTAAGGAGATTCAGCCGAGTTTTACCAGGACCAAATCTTCAAATAATTGTGCTAAATCCAATCACATCCACAGGAAGGAGATCCCCCCCCCCCCCCCCGGGATCTTTAAACTGGCTGACTGACAGACAGCTACAGGGAGGATACTTGGAAGGACTGGCCAGCTTGGAGGATACAAGGCTTACTATCCAGCTTGAATTACAATTCTTGGAATAACCTGGAGGACAATGGCCTACTGAGGGAAGAAACCCCGCTGAGACTAGTATGCTTTGCACCTTGATGGACGAGTACAAGCCGTTTGTCAAGTGTACAAATGGTCGGATATCTAGATCTATTCTTTCGGGTATCAACCTTCGGGTGGTTCTGGGGGAATGATCTAGAAGACCGGCTCTGCAGAGGGAACGAGCTAGGCTTCTTCTAGTAGGCAGTCTTGTCCTTAAAGGTTGGACCAAGATAATCAGCTAGTGAAGGAAGCTGCGCCTCTTCGGAGCAGGTCAGTCTGGAAAGGTGTTCTGATATCAAATGGCTGCTGATGAAGGTTGAAGAACTGGGATGAACAGAGTGAAGTTTTGGTCCTTACAATTGGCGAGTTGATGCCCTCACAATTTTATGAAAGGAATAGTATCTTCTTTTTCTTCTTTTTTTTTTAGATTTAAGGTTTTTTTTTTTAGGTTTAAGGTTTTTTTTTTTTAGGTTTAAGATTTTTTTTTAGGTTTAAGGTCTTTTTTTTTAGGCTTAAGGACTGGCTATGCAGGTGAAGAAACTCTGAATGATGAATGAGCGTGTCTTGTTTAAGTGGGTAAAATGACGATTGGCTTCACCAACCGGCCAAAAATTGATGCTTGGCTTCACCGTACTGCCCACTAGGCTTCGCCGACCGGCCCACACAATGACGCTTGGCTTCACCACCTGGCCTAAAATGGCACTTGGCTTCACCACCTGGCCCACTTGGCTTCACTGCCCGACCCAACAATAGCGCTTGGCTTCACCGCCTGGCCCGCTTGGCTTCATCGCCCGGCACAACAATGGCACTTGGCTTCATCGCCCAGCTTACAATGGCGCTTGGCTTCACCGCCTGGCCCGCTTGGCTTCATCGCCCGGCTTATAATGGCGCTTGGCTTCACCGCCGGCAAACAATGGCGCTTGGCTTCACCGCCCGGCTTACAATGGCGCTTGGCTTCACCGCCCGGCTTACAATGGCACTTGGCTTCACCGCCTGGCCCGCTTGGCTTCACCGCCCGGCTTACAATGGCGCTTGGCTTCACCGCCCGGCTTATAATGGCGCTTGGCTTCATCGCCCGGCCCAACAATGGCGCTTGGCTTCACCGCCCAGCTTACAATGGCGCTTGGCTTCAACGCCTGGCCCGCTTGGCTTTACCGCCCGGCTTACAATGGCGCTTGGCTTCACCGCCTGGCCCGCTTGGCTTCACCGCCCGGCTTACAATGGCGCTTGGCTTCACCGCCTGGCCCGCTTGGCTTCACCGCCTGGCTTACAATGGCGCTTGGCTTCACCGCCCGGCTTAAAATGGCGCTTGGCTTCACCGCCTGGCCCGCTTGGCTTCACCGCCTGGCCTGCTTGGCTTCACCGCCTGGCCCGCTTGGCTTCACCGCCTGGCTTACAATGGCGCTTGGCTTCACCGCCTGGCTTACAATGGCGCTTGGCTTCACCGCCTGGCTTACAATGGCGCTTGGCTTCACCGCCTGGCTTAAAATGGAGCTTGGCTTCACCGCCTGGCCAGCTTGGCTTCACCGCCTGGCCAGCTTGGCTTCACCGCCTGGCTTACAATGGCACTTGGCTTCACCTCCCGGCTTACAATGGTGCTTGGCTTCACCGCCTGGCCCGCTTGGCTTCACCACCTGGCTTACAATGGCGCTTGGCTTCACTGCCCGGCTTACAATGGCGCTTGGCTTCACCGCCCGGCTTACAATGGCGCTTGGCTTCATCGCCCGGACCAACAATGGTGCTTGGCTTCACCGCCTGGCTTACAATGGCGCTTGGCTTCACCGCCTGGCTTAAAATGGCGCTTGGCTTCACCGCCCGGCTTACAATGGCGCTTGGCTTTACCGCCCGGCTTACAATGGCGCTTGGCTTCACCGCCCGGCTTACAATGGCGCTTGGCTTCACCGCCCGGCCCAACAATGGCGCTTGGCTTCATCGCCCGGCCCAACAATGGCGCTTGGCTTCACCGCCTGGCTTACAATGGCGCTTGGCTTCATCGCCCGGCTAACAATGGCGCTTGGCTTCACCGCCTGGCCTGCTTGGCTTCACCGCCTGGCCTGCTTGGCTTCACCGCCTGGCCTGCTTGGCTTCACCGCCCGGCTTACAATGGTGCTTGGCTTCAACGCCCGGCTTACAATGGCGCTTGGCTTCACCGCCCGGCTTACAATGTCGCTTGGCTTCACCGCCCGGCTTACAATGGCACTAGGCTTCACTGCCTGGCCCGCTTGGCTTTACCGCCCGGCTTACAATGGCGCTTGGCTTCAACGCCTGGCCAGCTTGGCTTTACCGCCCAGCTTACAATGGCGCTTGGCTTCACCGCCTGGCGCGCTTGGCTTTACCGCCCGGCTTACAATGGCTCTTGGCTTCACCGCCTGGCCCGCTTGGCTTCACCGCCCGGCTTACAATGGCGCTTGGCTTCACCGCCCGGCTTACAATGGCGCTTGGCTTCACCGCCCGGCTTACAATGGCGCTTGGCTTCATCGCCCGGCCCAACAATGGCGCTTGGCTTCACCGCCCGGCTTACAATGGCGCTTGGCTTCAACGCCTGGCCCGCTTGGCTTTACCGCCCGGCTTACAATGGCGCTTGGCTTCACCGCCCGGCTTACAATGGCGCTTGGCTTCATCGCCCGGCCCAACAATGGCGCTTGGCTTCACCGCCCGGCTTACAATGGCGCTTGGCTTCACCGCCTGGCCCGCTTGGCTTTACCGCCCGGCTTACAATGGCGCTTGGCTTTACCGCCTGGCCCGCTTGGCTTCACCGCCCGGCTTACAATGGCGCTTGGCTTCACTGCCCGGCTTACAATGGCGCTTGGCTTCACCGCCCGGCTTACAATGGCGCTTGGCTTCACCGCCCGGCTTACAATGGCGCTTGGCTTCACCGCCCGGCTTACAATGGCGCTTGGCTTCACCGCCCGGCTTACAATGGCGCTTGGCTTCACCGCCCGGCTTACAATGGCGCTTGGCTTCACCGCCCGGCTTACAATGGCGCTTGGCTTCACCGCCCGGCTTACAATGGCGCTTGGCTTCACCGCCCGGACTAACAATGGTGCTTGGCTTCACCGCCTGGCTTAAATGGCGATTGGCTTCACCCCCTGGCCCGCTTGGCTTCACCGCCCGGCTTACAATGGCGCTTGGCTTCACTGCCCGGCTTACAATGGCGCTTGGCTTCACCGCCCGGCCCAACAATGGCGCTTGGCTTCATCGCCCGGCCCAACAATGGCGCTTGGCTTCACCACCCGGCTTACAATGGCGCTTAGCTTCATCGCCCGACTTACAATGGCGCTTGGCTTCATCGCCCGGCCCAACAATGGCGCTTGGCTTAACCGCCTGGCTTACAATGGCGCTTGGCTTCACCGCCTGGCTTACAATGGCGCTTGGCTTCACCGCCTGGCCTGCTTGGCTTCACCGCCTGGCCTGCTTGGCTTCACCGCCTGGCCTGCTCGGCTTCACCGCCCGGCTTACAATGGTACTTGGCTTCACCGCCCGGCTTACAATGGCGCTTGGCTTCATCGCCCGGCTTACAATCGTGCTTGGCTTCATCGCACCATTCAACAATGGCGCTTGGCTCCACAGCCCGGCTTACAATGGCGCTTGGCTTCACCGCCCGGCCTACAATGGCGCTGGGCTTCACCGCCTGGACCACTTGGCTTTACCGCCCGGCACAATAATGGCGCTAGGCTTCACCGCCTGGCCCGCTTGGCTTTACCGCCCGGCACAATAATGGCGCTTGGCTTCATCGCCCGGTCCAAAAATGGCGCTAGGCTTCACCACCCGGCTTACAATGGCGCTTGGCTTCACTGCCTGGCCCGCTTGGCTTCACCGCCCGGCTTACAATGGCGCTTGGCTTCACCGCCTGGCCCGCTTGGCTTTACCGCCCGGCACAATAATGACGCTTGGCTTCACCGCCAGGCCTAAATATGATGCTTGGCTTCACCGCCTGGCAAAACAATGACCCTTGGCTTCACCACTGAATTTCAAATATCATCAGTCACGACTGACTAGTAATAGGCTAGCTGTAGTGAGGGAAGTTGGCCGAAAGCTATTTCAGTAGGAAGGGCAACCTCTGGCGCGGCGGAAAAACCCGTAAGTTCAATGCCCAGAAAACTGAAGTAGGTTTCAAATTGCTTCTCTAAGTAATCTAACTCAAATACAAGTCATGACTGATCTTAATAGGCTAGCTGTAGTGAGGGAAGTTGGCTGAAAGCTATTTCAGTAGGAGGGGCAACCTCTGGCGCGGCGGAAAAACCCGTAAGTTCAATGCCCAGAAAACTGAAGTAGGTTTCAAATTGCTTCTCTAAGTAATCCAACTCAAATACAAGTCATGACTGATCTTAATAGGCTAGCTGTAGTGAGGGAAGTTGGCCGAAAGCTATTTCAGTACGAAGGGCAACCTCTGGCGCGGCAGAAAAACCCGTAAGTTCAATGCCCAGAAAACTGAAGTAGGTTTCAAATTGCTTCTCTAAGTAATCCAACTCAAATACAAGTCATGACTGATCTTAATAGGCTAGCTGTAGAGAGGGAAGTTGGCCGAAAGCTATTTTAGTAAGAAGGGCAACCTCTGGCGCGGCGGAAAAACCCGTAAGTTCAATGCCCAGAAAACTGAAGTACGTTTCAAATTGCTTCTCTAAGTAATCCAACTCAAATACAAGTCATGACTGATCTTAATAGGCTAGCTGTAGTGAGGGAAGTTGGCCGAAAGCTATTTCAGTAGGAAGGGCAACCTCTGGCGCGGCGGAAAAACCCGTAAGTTCAATGCCCAGAAAACTGAAGTAGGTTTCAAATTGCTTCTCTAAGTAATCCTACTCAAATACAAGTCATGACTGATCTTAATAGGCTAGCTGTAGTGAGGGAAGTTGGCCGAAAGCTATTTCAGTAGGAAGGGCAACCTCTGGCGCGGCGGAAAAACCCGTAAGTTCAATGCCCAGAAAACTGAAGTAGGTTTCAAATTGCTTCTCTAAGTAATCCAACTCAAATACAAGTCATGACTGATCTTAATAGGCTAGCTGTAGAGAGGGAAGTTGGCCGAAAGCTATTTCAGTAGGAAGGGCAACCTCTGGCGCGGCGGAAAAACCCGTAAGTTCAATGCCCAGAAAACTGAAGTACGTTTCAAATTGCTTCTCTAAGTAATCCAACTCAAATACAAGTCATGACTGATCTTAATAGGCTAGCTGTAGTGAGGGAAGTTGGCCGAAAGCTATTTCAGTAGGAAGGGCAACCTCTGGCGCGGCGGAAAAACCCGTAAGTTCAATGCCCAGAAAACTGAAGTAGGTTTCAAATTGCTTCTCTAAGTAATCCTACTCAAATACAAGTCATGACTGATCTTAATAGGCTAGCTGTAGTGAGGGAAGTTGGCCGAAAGCTATTTCAGTAGGAAGGGCAACCTCTGGCGCGGCGGAAAAACCCGTAAGTTCAATGCCCAGAAAACTGAAGTAGGTTTCAAATTGCTTCTCTAAGTAATCCTACTCAAATACAAGTCATGACTGATCTTAATAGGCTAGCTGTAGTGAGGGAAGTTGGCCGAAAGCTATTTTAGTAAGAAGGGCAACCTCTGGCGCGGCGGAAAAACCCGTAAGTTCAATGCCCAGACAACTGAAGTAGGTTTCAAATTGCTTCTCTAAGTAATCCAACTCAAATACAAGTCATGACTGATCTTAATAGGCTAGCTGTAGTGAGGGAAGTTGGCCGAAAGCTATTTCAGTAGGAAGGGCAACCTCTGGCGCGGCGGAAAAACCCGTAAGTTCAATGCCCAGAAAACTGAAGTAGGTTTCAAATTGCTTCTCTAAGTAATCCTACTCAAATACAAGTCATGACTGATCTTAATAGGCTAGCTGTAGTGAGGGAAGTTGGCCGAAAGCTATTTTAGTAAGAAGGGCAACCTCTGGCGCGGCGGAAAAACCCGTAAGTTCAATGCCCAGAAAACTGAAGTAGGTTTCAAATTGCTTCTCTAAGTAATCCTACTCAAATACAAGTCATGACTGATCTTAATAGGCTAGCTGTAGTGAGGGAAGTTGGCCGAAAGCTATTTCAGTACGAAGGGCAACCTCTGGCGCGGCGGAAAAACCCGTAAGTTCAATGCCCAGAAAACTGAAGTAGGTTTCAAATTTCTTCCCTTATTCTTCCGACTCAAATATAAGTCATGAATTATCATAATACATTTATGAAGTACTGATGAATTATGAATTGAGATGAAAAGGAAATAAAAAAAAGAGGGAAGGAAGAAAGGGTCGTGGGAACCAAGCCTGCCATAATGGATGTGGGCAAAACCCACCTGATGAGCTCTTTGGTCAGAGCGAAACCCTTATGTATGTCACTTTGGTAGTGGTATGTATGAATTGATTAATTTTTATATATTTATTCATATATATATATATATATATATATATATATGTATATATATATATATATATATATATATATATATATATATATATATATATATATATATATATATATATATATATATATATATATGACATATTCACACACATGGCATTCTGGTAGAAGGGAGTGTATAATTAGAATCCCATTGATGGTTAAGTGTTGGCCTTCAAATGGCGATGCTTACAGCTCCATCTATTATGAGATGGCCGTAGCTCCTCTCCTTCTGAACAATGTGTGTTCCATCAAATCATTCCGTATGAGAGGGTTGCTGGTCGTGGACATCAATATAATGTTGGTTTACCCAGAGGAAATATATGAATCACGACACCCTGAAGATGTACGCAAGCCAGTAGAAATCGGGGGTCAATGAACGAACATTATATTGATATCCATGACGAGAAACCCTCTCATACAGAATGATTTGATGGAACACACATTGTTCAGAAGGAGAGGAACGAAGGCCAGCTCATGATAGCTCAAGCTGTAAGCATCGCCATTTAAAGGCCAACACTTAACATTCAATGGGATTCTAGTCATACACTCCCTTCAAGATGAAGCAATATGGATAATCTCTGTGGTGGTGTATGTGCCTGCTTATGTGTCTAAGTGTGTAAGCACATGTGTAAGTGTGTATAGTGAATAATCAACAATTATCCTTTTCTTAATCTAGGGATTTTTTAAATTTGTAATAGTTTAAATTTCCAATTTTTAGTTTTATATAGAATATATTTTTAAAATATTCAGTTATAATTTTTGTAGAACCTCATACATAAAATGAGTCTAAAGTGTATATTAATCTACAGATTGGTGATGGTGTGAGATTTTTGTCTGATCGCTCACAGCAAACCAACCTAGTATGGGTGACCCTGACTAGTATAGCTATGCAATATGTTCTAGCTACTGCAGATTGGTGATGGTGGGAGATTTTCATCTGATCGCTCACCGCAAGCGAACCTATAGTGCATCGAATGGTTTATGTGATAGTGAGTATTTCATAATTTCAGATTGGAAGTTGAGAAACTTGTACAGTTTCTGAAAACATTTGACAGATGTTGGAATAAGATTCAGAAGTTTTCAGAATCCAAGTCCTTAAATCAGATTTAGGGTTGTGATGGCCGATGTGGTAACGTCCCTGACTGCTGAACGCCAGACTGCGGTTCGAGTACCGCTCAAGCTCGTTAGTTTCTTTGGTCCCTGTAACCTAACCATTCTTGAGAGCTACGGATGGGGGGTTTGGGGAGGCTAACCTACAGGTCTATCTGCTGAGTCATCAGCAGCCATTGCCTGACCCTCCTTGGTCCTAGCTTTGGGTGGGGAGGGGGCTTGGGCGCTGATTATATGCATATATATAGTCACTCTCTAGGGCATTGTCCTGCTTGATAAGGCAATGTCACTGTCACTTTCCTCTGTCATCGTGAGTGACCTTTAAATGTATTTTCTGTTTGTATCTATTTTTTTGTTTCATGTTAATCTATTTACCTTTTCATCTACTTTCATTCTATAATAGAATCTAAACTTTTATTTTGAAATATCGGTTTTTATTTTTCAATATTACCATACAAAAAATATTTGAAATGTTGAATATGTTTTCTAATCGAAACAGAGACCCAATTTGAAAATGGGTAAAAATTTATAGTTTATATAGGTAATATTTATTTTAATGTTGTCACTGTTCTTAAAATATTTCATTTTACTTTATTTTATTATTATTATTTATTCATTATTTATTTTTCCCTGTTTGCTTTCATCACTGGGCTATTTTTCCTGTTGGGGCCCCTGGGCTTATAGCATCCTGCTTTTCCAACTAGGGTTGTAGCTTAACAAGTAATAATAATAATAATAATAATAATAATAATAATAATAATAATAATAATAAAGTGTTTTAATGTTCAAACCTTCATGTTTATGTGGAATGTTATTTTACTGCTTTGTTACCTGATATTATATCAAGGCTATATTTCCTAAAACAAAAACTTGGGTTTTCAACCATTGTAAAATTTACTCTGTTCTAAATGTTCGATTAGTATGTTGCATTTCATAATATATATATATATATATATATATATATATATATATATATATATATATATATATATATATATATATATATATATATAATTATAATTATAATCATCCTAATTATTTGTGGAATTCGGTGAGAAAATTCCAGATGAAATTTGACTAATTACAAGTGGAATTCGTCTAATGAATTTCATATGAAATTTGAACAGTATGAAATTGTTAGAGACGACTGGCGAAATCTAACCGAGGCCCTTTGCGTCAACGGGCGTAGGAGATGATGATGATGATGATAAAATGGTTTTTATGCTACATCAGCAATTGGCCAAAGTACCAGACCTCTATAGAACTTGGAAATACTTATTTTGATACGTGGCCACAACTAATGAAAATCAATGGAATTTATATTTACTTGTAAGAGCCAATTGCCATTCGGATCACATAATACGCACTCACAAATCAAGAGTTCAGGAAAAGCTTTTTTAAAGAAAAATCTGTGGATGATTTTGAAATGTGAAGGAGTTGGTGTAAAGATAAAGTTAAAAAAAACCACCAAAAAAATTATATATTAATATCATAAAAGACGAAAATAACGCATCTTCCTTTCACGTGAAGGATGACAAAAATAACGTTAAGGTTTGTAATAGTCTACCATAGGTATTTCCCGTCCAATACATTTTCTGTAAATAATTAATTTTGTTACGTTTTCTATGAGTTCAAAGCATCCTGGACATACAAGGACTATGCTACTGTGCAATATATGGGGCGAACTACAATGAGATCGAATTGTAAAATTATATCACAATATCAATTTCATTGTTTCTGTTTTTTTTCATCCTCAATTTCAGGGGAACACAGAAATCTATATAAATGCCAAAGGGATACAGAAGAACAAAACATTTTTTTTCGTGGACCTTATCATGGTTATCCCTATCTCACACACACACACACACACACACACACTAACTATATATATATATATATATATATATATATATATACATATATATATATATATAGGCAGAACATGTAGGCCTAATGAGAACGACAGATAATATATGGACAAAACGAATACCAGGGGAAGGAAGAAAAGACGATGGATTGACGATCTGAGAAAATTAGCGGGTATAAATTAAGTGATTTGAAATGTTATGGCATCCTAACATCGAAGGTCAATGACGCCGATATTTTTTTGTTGTAAAGAAAAAAAAATATTCAATTTAAAATAAAAAATATGAATTGACAAAATAAGAAACTTTGCTGGTATAGGCTGGCATAGAGACCATAAACAGACAGTAGTGGAAGGACATATGGTCTGAGGCCTTTGTCCTGCAGTGAACTAGCAATGGTTGATGATGATGATATATGGGTATTACGGATTACAACAGGATCCTTCTTTACGACCATTAATCAAATAACAAGTCACCATTATTCCACACTGATGTCCTTCAAAAGTCCTACATTTCAAGGTTTAGGGACGCTCATGAATGACAAAGACAAGAGACAGTGACATTGCCCTTGCAAGCAGGACAATGCCCTAGAGACTGGCCTTTCTATATATATATATATATATATATATATATATATATATATATATTATAAATATACACACATACATATATATATATATATATATATATATACATATATATTTATATATATATATATATATATATATATATATATATATATATATATATACACACATGTGTGTGTTCAGGACCAAAGACCCCTCTCCACCCAAACTAAGACCAGGGAGGGTCACGCAATGGCTGCTGATGACTAAGCAGGTAGACCTATAGGCTCCACCAAACCCCTCCCCCCATCCCTCACAAGGATGGTGAGAATGCAGACACTAAAGGAACTAACAAGTTTAAGCAGGACTCGAACCCCAGTCTAGGAAACACCAGGCAGACCCGTTACCAATAGGCCACAACATTTCCCCTTTAGATAAAGGCTACTCCAGATTGGTTTGATATTGTTAATTAACTAAACCCGTATAATCACATTAGCCTTATTATGTACCAGGAAGATATTACTATTACTTATTAACACTGAACTTCATTTGTGCTGATTATCAATTATTCAATTTGTCAAGCAAAAATTGTGTACTTTATTGCCAATGAATGAAATATTTAACATGAACATTTTAATAGACTAATGTACGTTTTCAATTCAAAAGGTGGGAGTGAAAAATAAAAATGGCAAAATACAGTATGGTCTTGAGCTTATGAAATATAGCAAACATCAGAGAAAATTTATGTTTAATATTACTGTATTTAATTCTATTCTCGTGGACACTATTTATAACTGTACTTTTTGTAAAAATATCTTTAAGTGTCCTAACATGACAAATTCGAAGATAATTTGTATTTTTCCTAACCATACAAACCTTAGCTATTTACAAAGGGTATTACTTTTAGCGTAGCTGAAATGGCGAGCCATTAGAATTTAACGAGGGTGTATTACCCCCGCGCTAGTTAGCGGGGGGGTAGGGGAGTGGTAGCTAGCTACCCCTCCTCCCCCTCACACACAGGTGAATACTCACTTTCACTTAGAGGTAGGACTTGTCTTGGGGGACAGGGCTGGCGGGCAAATATGTGTAAATAGCTAAGGTTTGTATGGTTAGGAAAAATACAAATTATCTTCGAATTTGTCATTTGTTCCGTAACCGAAATACAAACCACGCTATTTACAAAGGGTGACTTATCCCTTAGGAAGGGTGGAAAGTCCCCAGCCATACTGGCTTTGGCTTTACCCGGGGACTCAGAATCCGAGTGAGTCGCACTCGAGAAAAGGAGTCCCTGCACCTCACAAGTTCCTTGCACCGCAAGGAACCATGTGGCCTACGTAAGCTTGTGTGTGAAGGAAGAAGTGTGACCCGTCCTAGGCAGTTGACCTGGAGTTCCAGAAGGAACTCTGGGTTAGGACGTTCCCAATACCACCTCGTCAGGGTATGGGGGACGCGACAGTATTGACTCAATACTCGGAACACAAGGAAGCATGGTTTACCTGCAGAGGTTCGAGGTCAGCTATGCAGAGACCAGGATGCTGCTTCCCCGTAGAGGGGATGATGAAGAAAGAAGTAAGGGCCAGACATACTTCTTTCGTTCATGCAGACTAAAACCTGATAACAATGCCCTCAACCTTCTGCTACCTGTCCAAAAAGGAGCCTGAGGTTAGACCAGCTGTTGTGTAGCCACCACAGAGCGATAGAAAACGTATCGAGACTCCTGTGGGTCACGCCCTGCAGGAAGCGGGCTGCGAAGGTCATCAGACGCTTCCAGACTCCAGCTTGTAGCACCTGCGTCACAGAGTAGTATTACTCGAAGGCGAGGGACGTTGCGATGTATCCAACATCGTGCTGTAGGGCGACGTGACGGGGGAGGGTCTGAAGACAGGTCGAGATGAATGTCCTTGAGTCCGGGCTGAAGAGGTATACTGGTGACTCTCCCCCCATGTCCTCCTTGTGTTCCCAAATCGGCTGCAACTGAGGCCAAACTGCAGCTGTTCCCAGCGCTAACCTCTCGATTCCTGTACTGGCAAGAAAGAGAAGGTCTTGGGACATCAGACACAGAATGGAGACTCAAAATCTTGAATGAATCGGACCGAAGGGTCGGGACCCTCAGATTCTGAGTCTAGCCAACAACTCAGGAGCGAGCCTGAATGTTGCCTTCCCCTCTTCCTTAGAAAGGGGGGGAGTAGTAAGAGACCAAGAAGATTGCTTACACACTGGCCGTGGCCAGAGTGAGCAGAAGACCCAAGGCGGAATACAATCCGAGGCCTGTCGTAAAAGGGTCTTGAGAAGATCTCTTAAAGGACTAAAAGTCCGAGCCATGCTCCAAGTTGGAGGTCTTCCTCCGACTAGGGCAGGGACGATCGTAGCTTCGCATGAGCGAGAATAGATCCAGCGGGCAGGAAAAAGTTATTCCTTTAAGCCTGAAGGTCAGGGAAAGGCTGAGCGACAGGCTTCATTGCCAAGAGCGGAAAGGAGTTTCCTCCCGCCGAAAGGCAATAAGACCGTTATTGCTGGAGAAGAGGCCTCACGGGAAGAGGTATATCTCCCACGGCACCAACCACCTTAGACTCTTCACTTTGCCTGGGAGACCCCTGTGGATGACTATCGCAGATGACGCGACCTCCGTACCGCGACTGTAGCGGGTTGTCTCTTCTAGAGGAGGAAGCGTAGTGTCTCCAGGCATGAAGCCGAAGCGACGCCCCGGTTCGGGAGAGATGTCGCAGTGTGGTTGCTTGAGTAGCCTGCGCCGTGGGAGAAGCTCTCCCGGGAGTTCCGTCAGGGGAAGCAGAGGGTCCAGAAACCGTTCTGCGCATAGTCCCAGTGGAGCTCTCCCATTGAAAGGTTGACAGACAACCTGGTTTTGTTGAGACCCATTGTCCGCAGACAAAAAGGAGGGAAGACGCAGGCGTCGAAGTTGTCCCACCATCACCGGAATGCATCTTGCCAGAGTCTCGGGGTCTGAGACTGGGGGGAAAACTAGCGGAAGCTTGAGGTTCCAAGCTGTCGCGATCAGGTCCCCCAGATCAGCACTTGCTGGTTACCCAAGGTCAAAGACCCCTAGGTACACTCTCTCTATGAGGCTCTGCTTGGATAGTCTGAGAGAAACATTCCCCTGCCTGGAATGAGAGAGCCGATGGTGGAATTGAGAGAATCTCAATCATCCCGGTATCTCTACTGCAAGATGTGAAGGTGTGAAAATGCGTCCCCTGCTGGTTAGCATGAAGTCGACACGCAACGGGGCGACTTGGCAGGAGCGGTAGGACTGAAGAGGGGCCAGACTAAGGCCCTTAAGCCTGCCTGAATGATGGAGAGGTATCCTTCAGGTCTTGACCATAGGCCTGGACCGGAACATGCCCCCCCCCCTTTCCTTTGACGAGTCCGAGAACCGCATCAAGAATGTGGGGAAAGGACGAGAATATCCACTACCATCAAGAGGCTCCATAGGTCAACACCCATTGCAGGTTTAATAGTTCCGCTGGTCCCATAGGGCCAGGGAGTCCGGTTAAACATTGCCTGAAGCCACCGGAACTTGGATCGCCCCACATGGAACTTATCCTGAGGCGACCGTTCGGACTATAAACGGGTCAATGAGGAAAGAAGAACTAGGAAACGTTCCAAGGTAGGGCTGAAAACTCTGCTTGACTGAGAACAGGTACTGCGACTCTCCTCAGTCTTGCCACAGTCAACCGAAAGGAAGGCTCGGAGGATGTGGTAACAGAATCTGGCGTCCCCAGGTGGTCACCCATCCAAGTGCCGACGTTGCTTAACCTCGCTGGACGGACGAGAAGCGGGGTTTCCAACGTGGTAAGGCGGTTGACTCAATATCATGGCCAGATACTCCAGATGTTGAGGCAGAGGAAGAGAAGGCTCCACGCAAAATACCATGAGCCCACACTCATGGTCAGCATTCGGAAGCTTTTCCCGGCGCTGAAGAAGGTCGAAACCCGAGCCTACCGGAGTTGACCAGCCCTCCAAACAGCAGAGGAGGCGGAAGTCTGCACCTGAGCGGCCAAGAGGAAGGCAGGGAGAGTTCTCTGGGGAAACAAACCTGCTATGCCACGGCGGGATAGCCACACTGCATCATAAGCAGGAATACTTGCAGTTTAGGCTGAATTCGACGAGCACCCTGGAAGATGGATGGAATGGAAACTGAAAGTACCCGTCCTTCCGATCCAGGGTTAAAGGAGTCCTGTCGCCTCGTTACCAGTCTGATCGATTCTGCTGGTCTACGCTGGCCGAAGTTTGTTCGACAAACTTGATCAGGGCTGAGAGGTCGACTATGGACATCCCCTCTCAGATCCTTCCTTACAAGAAAGGATCGACTGAGGGGGCCGGGGGTGAAGCCGTCGATGATCCTAAGGAAGACCTTCGCCTAAGGTATGGATCATTCTGCCCAACCGGGCAACTCTGCTGATGCTATGGCATAGAGGTTCAGAGACACTGAATTCGCTGACAGAGACGGCAGGCGCGATATCCTTGGCTACTCACAGAGATTGTGCGGGAATGGGCATCGGGAAGCTGTCATTCGGATGAGTAACCTTAAGCATCCTCCCAGCGAAAAAACCTGCAATCCTAGAGTTCGTGAACTCCTTTTAGGACTATGCCCCCCCGGGGGAGTCTCCCGTGCCATCTGTTCCTGACAGGAGGAAACTGCAATTGGACACCTTGTCCCAGTTGTCGTAGCCGATAACTTAGGCCGACGTGGTTGAAAGAAAAGGGAGCTGGAGCCCTGCAGAGTCTGGAAGAAAGCGCCTTGGAGGAGTGAAACCGGAAGTCGATTTACTCCGCACAGCAGATGTTTAAGTCTCTGTCCTTGGGCAAAGACAAAACTCTTCTCAAGGATGGAAGGGTGTCTGAGGTCGTTGACCTCCACAGATGAGACACCCGAAGGAAGCCTTCAGTCAGTGCGTCCAGATGGTAAAACATCGAGCTTGTCCGCAAGTAGATACTTAACGACGAAAGGCCAAGGTGCCTGAGCTCGAGAGGAGGAAAGTACCCTTGATCTTCCTGTAGCTTCCTTGAACCAAACCTCGGGCCGTAACCGAGGAGGGAAAGAACCTGGTAAGCTCCCAGAGGAAGAGGTAAGCAGTCACCCCTTGTCCGATGGAGAAATCTTCAACGGAAAGCCCCCCCGCCAAAAATCCTTCCAGGGCGGGAGAAGGAGAGAGTACTCGTGCAGGAGAGGGGACCCTCGAGACCGACCTCTTGGGAACCAACTTCGCCCTGGGGGAAGTCACCACGAAGTCCACTCCTCTCTTTCTCTTCAGCGTAGGAGAGACAGCCGCTGGTTTGTTACCCTGGCCGGTGAGTGCTGGTTTCATAACCCTCATTAACGCCCGTGCCAGCGGATCAAACCATGTCTGCTGCTCCAAGGACACAGAGTCCGAAATCCTCGCTAAGGTGAAAGGGATCGGGCGATCCTTTGGAGAGGACACGACGGTTCCTGCCTGAAAAGAAGGTGGGAAGAATGCTGTACTGACCTGTCTTCGTCCTGCACTACCAACCTGTGCTTGGATGGAGGTGATCCCGAGTGCCGCCTAGGAGCACGCGTCCCTGCTGCTACCACCGGCTGTGGAATTCGCCGCGAACTATGGTCGCGCGAGGGCGAACGGTCGCGCAAAGGCGAATGGTCGCGCGGGCGCACAGGCGAGTGGTCGCGCGGGCGCGCAGGCGAGCGGTCGCGAGGGCGCGCAGGCGAGCGATCGCGCGGGCGCGCAGGCGAGCGATCGCGCGGGCGCGCCGGCGAGCGATCGCGCGGGCGCGCAGGCGAGCGATCGCGCGGGCGCGCAGGCGAGCGATCGCGCGGGCGCGCAGGGAAATGGGCGTGACGGCGAGGGATCGTGCTGCCGCGTAGGTGAAGAAGATCGCTGGCGGTAAGCGATGGCGAGCAGCATGTGTAGGTGAATGATCGCGTGATAGGGTGCGATGGTGATCAGCATCCGCAAGAGGGCGAGCGTTCAGGGTTGTGCGATGAGGAGCAGCATGCGTAAGCGGGCTATCGTGCAGGGTTGTGCGATGGCGATCAGCATGCGCAGGTGAATGATCGCGTGAAAGGGTGCGATGGTGATCAGCATCTGCAGGAGGGCGATCGTTCAGGGTGGTGCGATGAGGAGCAGCATGCGTAAGCGGCCAATCGTTCAGGGTTGTGCGATGGCGAGCAGCATGCGAAGGTGAATGATCGCGTGAAAGGGTGCGATGGTGATCAGCATCTGCAGGAGGGCGATCGTTCAGGGTTGTGCGATGAGGAGCAGCATGCGTAAGCGGGCAATCGTTCAGGGTTGTGCGATGGCGAGCAGCATGCGCAGGTGAAAGATCGCGTGAAAGGGTGCGATGGTGATCAGCATCTGCAGGAGGGCGATCGTTCAGGGTGGTGCGATGAGGAGCAGCATGCGTAAGCGGGCAATCGTTCAGGGTTGTGCGATGGCGAGCAGCATCTGCAGTTGAGGGTCGCGCGATGGCGGTCAGCATCTGCAGTTGAGGGTCGCGCGATGGCGGTCAGCATCTGCAGTTGAGGGTCGCGCGATGGCGGTCAGCATCTGCAGTTGAGGGTCGCGCGATGGCGGTCAGCATCTGCAGTTGAGGGTCGCGCGATGGCGGTCAGCATCTGCAGTTGAGGGTCGCGGGATGGCGGTCAGCATCTGCAGTTGAGGGTCGCGCGATGGCGGTCAGCATCTGCAGTTGAGGGTCGCGCGATGGCGGTCAGCATCTGCAGTTGAGGGTCGCGCGATGGCGGTCAGCATCTGCAGTTGAGGGTCGCGCGATGGCGATCAGCATCCGCAGTTGAGCTAGTAGCTGGCGAACCATGTTCCTTCAGAAGTGTTGGAGAACGTTGGCGTGCCAGCTGTAACACACGTGGGCGATCTGGAGATCGCTGGCGAGCTGATGATCGCTGACGAGCTGACGATCGCTGGCGAGCTGATGATCGCTGACGAGCTGACGATCGCTGGCGAGCTGACGATCGCTGGCGAGCTGATGATCGCTGACGAGCTGATGATCGCTGACGAGCAGAAGGCTACGCGTGGAAGCCTGCGCAAAGAAGAAGAGTCCTTGACCCCGACCTGAACCGAAGTTCTAGATCGCGAGGGCGAACGTGGGCGCACAGGGCACGTAACAGGAACCACAGGGAAGATCATCTTGAAAGCGCTGACGAACAGGAGAGCGCTGACGAACAGAAGGGCGCGCAGGGAAACCCTGACACGCAAGGGAAGAACCCCCGTGGGGGCAACCCTTTGCCCCGACGGGATCGTTGTCCGCCGGGAGACTGATGTCCGTCGGAAGACCGCTGTCCGTCGGGAAGACCGTTGTCCGTCGGGAAGACCGTTGCCCGTCGGAAGACGAGATTAGACTGCTGTCCATCTGCACCAAGACGGAAGATCGAGAAAAAGAAGTTGTAGGCTGCAAACGGAGATTCAAAAAGGCGCCTCAAGCACCCTTATAGGGAGATGAGAGGCCCTTACGACGAGGCGGACGGAGGGCCTTACGGCGAGGGAGGCCAACAGCAACAGCAACAGAAGAAACCTCCGAAGAGGAGTCTCTATGAGTGTACTCTCTCGCGAACGAAAGAGAAACACTTCGTGGAAGAGACTGGTCAGCCAGTGACCTAAGAGGGGCAATCCTCCGAAGAGGAGCTCCTGCAGTTGCCCAGCCCCTTGAGCGAAACTGCAGGTGCGACCGCTCAGCACCAAGAGCATAGTCGCACGAAAAAAAGGCAAGAGAAGAACCCCCCAAAAGAGGAAAAGCTCAAGCCTGGACAGGAAAAAACTTCCCTCGGAAGGAAAGTTATCCGCCCAAGGAGGCAAGCCTCCTGACTGTTCTAAAATGAACTGGAGAGCTGTCCGTCGACACGGGAGTACTACCAGTAGAAGGAGACACGCCCCTGACGACAATACAAGGGGGGAGGCAGCAACAGCCGAATCCCCAGGACTCAACCAGACAGCTCACACCGTTGCTATATTACAGAAACGAACTAGATCGGTAACTGTAAAAAAATAAAACAAATAATATTAGTACACATTCATTCCCCCGGGAAGGCTCCGAAGAGGAATCCCGAGGAAAAGGAACAAGAATTACACAACAGGCACGTGCCCTCACAACCACTTACACTCGCGGAAGGAGAGCTGTAACCAAAACAGAATTATAACAATTATAATTATGTAACTATGTAATTAAGTAATTTAAAAATGAATGAACACTAAAGAAAAAACGAAAACCCCGAAAGGAATCGTTCTACAAGCTGAAAAATTAACAACTACAATTAGATTCATAAACTAATTGAGACAAAATGTACGGCGTAGCAACCCCACCCACACGGGAAGGAAGCTACAAGGGCGTAGTAAAACATAGTAAAAGGGTGAACGACCTCAAGAGAGAGAGAGAGAGAAAGACCGAAGTCAAACTCGATCGCAACCCATAAAATTAGGCCGTGGTGGCCTAACTGCCGAGGCCTCCACGTAGATATCGTACACTACACACACACATCTGAAAAGGAAACTTACTTATTTCTATACTCAAATATATATACAAACATGAAAACATGTTTACATATATATTGAGTAAAAGAAAAGTAAGCGATTAAGTAAAGACAAAACAGACAATGGCTGCCAAGCGAGGACCAAGACAGAGACGTCTGTCACAGTCCGAGCCAAAAGTGAAAGTGAGTATTCACCTGTGTGTGAGGGGGAGGAGGGGTAGCTAGCTACCACTCCCCTACCCCCCCGCTAACTAGCGCGGGGGTAATACACCCTCGTTAAATTCTAATGGCTCGCCATTTCAGCTACGCTAAAAGTAATACCCTTTGTAAATAGCGTGGTTTGTATTTCGGTTACGGAACAAATATGATTTCATTACTTCTGAACTTTTGACAGAATCAAAAGCTTTCTCATACTCTACAAATGCCATAATTAATAATATTAATTATAACATTATAACATCCAAACTGCACAATTTACACTGCCTTAAGCCCTGTCCACACGATAGAGCATGCCCGACAGGCAAACAGTAATACCAGACCACAATAGTTGGAAAGAATGAGGGTTAATGACGTCAGAAGCGGGAAAACCACAGACAGGGATCTGGCATCATATAGTGTTACCAGATCCCTGCCTTTAGTTTTCCCGCGTCTGACGTCATCAACCCCATTTTCACTAACTATTGTGGCCTGGTATCACTGTTTGCCCGTCGGGCATGCTCGATCGTGTGGACACGGCTTTACTCCTTAACTTCTTGACAACAGTTCCGTCCAAAAGTGTAAGTTTACGATTCAATAACTGACCTAATGATGTCATAAAGGCTTATTCAATTTTACGATCAGTCAAACCTACGTGTTATTTTTGGCATTGTAAGCATAGTGTCGTATTGCAGAAAAAGGGGGCTCAAGGCAGGTAAAAAGGTTTACTCAAATAGAAATGACTTATTATACGATTTCCTTCATTGTAAACACTAACTCAAAGATTTCATTAGACAACTTCTGAAGTATCACCTTTTTTATGATTATATTATAATTGAAAGTAATAGTGCTATGTTATAAACCGTACTATGCTAGTACAGCCCTAGTTAGAAAAGAAGGGTGCTACAAGTCCAAGGGCTCCAATATATTTGGATATATGAAAGAAATAATTGTTTTTGTGTTTCCAATTATTTGTAGAAGACTCTTTAACTATGGTAAGCAGCTTTTCTAGGAGAAGGACACTTCAAAATCAAACCAATGTTCTCTAGTCTTGGGTAGTGCCATAGCCACTGTGCCATGGTCTTCCACTGTCTTGGGTTAGAGTCCTCTTACTTGAGGGTACACTTGGGCACACCATTCTATCTTAATTCTCTTACTCTTGTTTTGTTAAAGTTTTTTTATAGTTTATATAGAAAATATTTATATTAATGTTGTCACCGTTCTTGAAATATTTCATTTTTCCTTGTTTCCTTTCTTCACTGGGCTCTTTTCCCTGTTGGGGCCTCTGGGCCTATAGCATCTTGCTTTTCCAACTAGGATTGTAGCTTAGCAAGTAGTAGTAGTAGTAGTAGTAGTAGTAGTAGTAGTAGTAGTAGTAGTAGTAGTAGTAGTAGTAGTAATAAAAGACAAATATATAATTCATATAAGGGGTCAAATGTGGTAACAATAACACAAAATCAACTAAATTTCCGATAATTCCATTGCCATTGACAGGTAGGATGGCGGGTAAAATGAAACTAAAATATATCCAATAATTAGAATAAATAAACAATTGTAATGTGCTGAGAACGTTCGACATGTGGATTTTGTGCACACTTCTGATGTTGGACAGCAAGACGGAAGAGAAGAAGCAGGTTAGGCAGCAAAGACCAGCTTAGTATTGAGAGAGAGAGAGAGAGAGAGAGAGAGAGAGAGAGAGAGAGAGAGAGAGAGAGAGAGAGAGAGAGAGAGAGAGAGAGAGAATATCCAGTTTCTCTCGTTTTTTCTTTTGACGAAGGAAAACCAACTTTATGAGTAGCCTTGATGTTATTCATAAATAAAACTTAAGACTGCGAGAATCCAAAAAAAAAAAAAAAAAAAAAAAGAAGAAGAAAAAGTCTTATTCATCATTAATCTATTCTCTTTATATATATAATTTTCAAGTTAAAATTCGCAATATATAATTCCATACACTACCATAATGACAGGCCTTTTCCCACCTCTTTATAGCGGGCTACACTATCCTAATTTCTTTATCACCAGGAAATCAACACGGAAAACAAAATTATTGTTGTTATATTTCAACACAACCCGACACCTTCATTTGACAACTATACTGGTAATTAACTTTTTGGTTATATTTATTTAACTTGAAGAAAGCTTATTCTATTTTAAAATGCATAATTTAGTTGGTGCAAACATTTTTCCTTAATTTATAACGTATAAGAAATTGTAAAATTCTAACCATACGTACATGATTGTTGAAAAATTCACCACTATACTCATTTTTTTGTTTTTGAGGCGCATTTTCACTGACTCGCAGCGGTGCCCTTTTAGCTCGGAAAAGTTTCCTGCTATCTGATTGGTTAGAATTACCTTGTCCAACCAATCAGCGACCAGGAAACTTTTCCGAGCTAAAAGGGCACCCCTGCCTGTCGGTGCAAATCTGCCTCACTAAAAAGAGTTGACTATAGCTACTAACCTGGTATTATGTAGAACGTAAGGACATACCCATGTCGTCTTCATAAAACATCTAACATATTTCATTTAAGTCAACTTGGGACAATCTTGTAATAAGACTTCCCTACGGTTAGGTTAGATAGGTCTATACGATGATAGGCTACAGACGTTAACAATATGCCTTTTCACATCATGGCATTAAATCACTACGATATGTCATCGTGTTTTCAAATTATCTTGCGTATTAGCCTCGTCTCTTTGAAAATTGCACTATTTGTATATAATTAAAATAAAAATAAAATTTTCATATTCTTCAACCACACATCAAGTGACGCCATACACATAATATCTAGATTAAGTCTTAATTTGTCACAGAAACTCTCTACATCTTACATTTTTGTATAGCTATTGCTATGACAACCATACACTGCATGAACGACAATAGTTCAAGAAATGACATGGAAATAACCCAAAATAATTGTCAAACACTAATAAAAGAAACAATGGTGGCACTGGCACTAAGTAGGAATGTTTACATGGGATGGATGATCGGCAACCGCCAACCCAGGGTTACCAGATTATTTCCACTGGATTATCATACATGAACCTTAAAATTATCGTTTTTTAAACCAAAATGATTGTACACACTTTGAACAAGATTATTAAGGAGTAACATGTATAGCTTATTTCAAGGTATTTTAGAATAATTGCTCAATCAAACACACACACATACATTGTATATACCCAAGGTATGTATCGTACATCGTACCGGACCCAAAATAATCGTAGATGTACGATAATTATCGTACGAATGGCAACCCTGCGCCAACCGTCGCCTGTTTCCCAAAGTGCATTGTGGGTAAAATAAATGCAGCGGAATTATTATCCTTCTTTTTCATCATCTAATGAACCTTGGTATCTTACGAGGCTCACGTATTAGAAGAAACTTTACATGAAAACGATAAAGTAAAATTTGGAAATAAAATCGCCTGAAATTATATGAAAATTAGACTATATACCAATTTAGTGAGATCGGTGAAACTATGGATTTAGTAGATGTGAGAATTAAGCCTTCAGAAGGATATTGGGAGTTAAATGGCAGGACAGTATTTGAAATGAAACTATGATAGAGAGATTACACGAGTGCCATATGTGGATGAGATCATGATGAGGGGGAAATGGAAATGGTTTGGGCGTGCTCTTCTCATTCCACAATAGTGAGTTGAAAGGATACAGAACTATGGAAGAACATTCTACTATTATATCCACTCCTACCATTACGTTCACCTTTGAAACCTAGGTCTAGATATTTTCACTATTGTTTCTCCTGCTTCCCACAAAACACACTTCAACTGTAATTCTAGTGTGAAATATTTTTTGTAACTTATGAAATTGCAATTCCTTCATTTTTGTGACATATTATCTAAAAACATTTAATGGAATTCAGGTTTCTCCAGAAAAATTTATTTCCCTCTTGGATGGTAATTACTTACTCTTATTGGTGCGTAAATTAGGTTTATCAGCTTATGGTTATTACATATAGCTTTAAAAAAAAAAATCACAGTTCAGTATTTCTAGATACCTGCTATTTTTCACCTCTGTCTGCTCTGATTTCTCGTGCACGACATAGTTCGGTTATTACTTTACTCTTCTTTTGCGTGTAGGCATTAATCTCTCAAAGATTTGACTCAAATTTAACGTATGCAGCCTTCTTTGGGTTTTCTGCTACCCTAAGATATCTTTGGAGAATATAATAGGTATATGATGACAATTCCTAATAACACCTTCCGCAAATCCTCAATATTTTCCCAGGAGATTACGTACAATAACAAGTCTCAAATATCAATAAAGGAAGAAATTCTAGACGCCAAGTCTTCATACAGAACAGTGATCTAGATGACTTTTGAACTGTGATCTGCAGTGTATTAAAATAATCAGCTGTAAACATAGAAAAACTGCATTTTACGTTGAATTGTGATCCCTTGAAAAATACAATAAACAAACAGTTGATGGGAGGTATGGAGAAAGAAAATAAACGACCACACAAAGACATTAGTATTTATTCCATATTATAAGTTGAAACTTCAACACGTCAGAAGAAGCATTGTTTTGACACATGTTATTGATAAAAATCTTTGCCAGATTATTTAACCTTTATCTTAAACAGACACTTTCATAGATTTTAAAATAATGTTATATTTACTAAAGACATTCACATATCTTATTATAAAACACGAGACTAGCCTAAACATCTTAGAAATAATCTAATAATTAAAAGGGAAAAGTAACAATAAAGATTATAAAGCAGTGAAACTATATGATTAAAACATAACTAAATTTTCAGTAACATCTAATGCAAGATATTGGAGAAAATAGCATGAATCACATTAAAAAAACACCTAAATGCATTTACCCGTAAGCATCTTTAACAACAGATACCATATAATATTCATATCATATCCCGTAAATGTCAAAAATCAAATTCACCTCGATTAAGAGGACGATTAGGTAGGCCTATGCAATTCCTGTGGTGCCAATGAAAAAGACAAACCAACTGGGTCTAGGTTATAAGAATCCAGTGCTCCTGGCCTTAATAGCGACGAGGAAGGCCTAAGCAAACCTGTAAACCAAGAGTCTAATAAGTCTCGAGGCCTTTGGTTAGCCCAAAACGAAGCTCGTGACAGCAGGATTGTATCGTAGGGAGATGTGCGATGTGTTGGGGCCAATCGCCTGCCACGGTCAGATACCATTTGTGATGTAGAACTGCTGCTATATTCCTCTCTTGGCCTTGAAACCGGACGATCAGATACCATTTGCTCTCTAAAAATGCTGCTATGTTCCTCTATTGGCCTTGAAACTGGACAATCAGATACCATTTGAGCCCTAGAACTGCTGCTATGTTCCTCTCTTGGCCTTAAAACTGGACAATCAGATACCATTTGAGCTCTAGAACTGCTGCTATGTTCCTCTCTGGGCCTTGAAACTGGCCAATTAGATAACATTTGTGCTCTAAAACTGCTGCTATGTTCCCCTCTTGGCATTGAGGCCGGACAATCTGATACCATTTGCGCTCTAGAACTGCTGCTATGTTCCTCTCTTGGCCTTAAAACTGGACAATCAGATACCATTTGAGCTCTAGAACTGCTGCTATGTTCCTCTCTGTGCCTTGAAACTGGACAATCAGATACCATTTGCGCTATAAAACTGCTGCTATGTTCCTCTCTTGGCCTTGAAACCAGACAATCAGATACCATTTGAGCTCTAGAACTGCTGCTATGTTCCTCTCTTGGCCATGAAACTGGACCATGAGATACCATTTGCGCTCCAAAACTGCTGCTATGTTCCTCTCTTGGCCTTGAAACCGGACAATCAGATACCATTTGCACTCTTAAACTACTGCTATGCTCCTCTCTAGGTCTTGAAACCGGACAATCAGATAACATTTGCGCCCTAAAACTGCTGCAATGTTCCTCTCTCGGCCTTGAAACTGGACAATCAGATACCATTTGAGCTCTAGGACTGCTGCTATGTTCCTCTCTTGGCCTTGAAACTGGACAATCTGATATCATTTGCACTCCAAAACTGCTGCTATGTTCCTCTCTTGGCCTTGAAACTGGACAATCTGATATCATTTGCACTCCAAAACTGCTGCTATGTTCCTCTCTTGGCCTTGAAACTGGACAATCTGATATCATTTGCACTCCAAAACTGCTGCTATGTTCCTCTCTTGACCTTGAAACTGGACAATCTGATACCATTTGTGCTCCAAAACTGCTGCTATGTTCCTCTCTTGGTCTTGAAACCAGACAATCTGATACCATTTGTGCCCTAAAACTACTATCATCCTCTCTTGGTCTTGAAACCTGGACAATCAGATAACATTTGAGCTCTAGGATTGCTGCTATATTCCTCTCTTGGCCTTGAAACTGGACAATCTGATACCATTTGCGCTCCAAAACTGCTGCTATGTTCCTCTCTTGGCCTTGAAACTGGACAATCTGATATCATTTGCACTCCAAAACTGCTGCTATGTTCCTCTCTTGGCCTTGAAACTGGACAATCAGATAACATTTGAGCTCTAGGACTGCTGCTATGTTCCTCTCTTGGCCTTGAAACGGACAATCAGATACCATTTGCACTCTTAAAACTGCTGCTATGATCCTCTCTTGGTCTTGAAACTGGCCAATCAGATAACATTTGTGCTCTAAAACTGCTGCTATGTTCCCCTCTTGGCATTGAGGCCGGACAATCTGATACCGTTTGCGCTCTAGAACTGCTGCTATGTTCTTCTCTTGGCCTTGAAACTGGACAATCTGATACCATTTGCGCTCTAAAACTGCTGCTATGTTCCTCTCTTGGCCTTGAAACTGAACAATTTGAAACCATTTGCGCTCTAGAACTGCTGCTATGTTCCTCTCTTGGCCTTGAAACTGGACAATCTGATACCATTTGCGCTCTAAAACTGCTATGTTCCTCTCTTGGCCTTGAAACTGGACAATCTGATACCATTTGCACTCCAAAACTGCTGCTATGTTCCACTCTTGGCCTTGAAACTGGACAATCTGATACCATTTGCGCTCTAAAACTGCTGCTATGTTCCTCTCTTGGCCTTGAAACTGGACAATCTGATACCATTTGCGCTCTAGGATTGCTGCTATGTTCCTCTCTTGGCCTTGAAACTGGACAATCTGATACCATTTGCGCTCCAAAACTGCTGCTATGTTCCACTCTTGGCCTTGAAACTGGACAATCGGATACCATTTGCGCTCTAAAACTGCTGCTATGTTCCTCTCTTGGCCTTGAAACTGGACAATCTGATACCATTTGCGCTCTAGGACTGCTGCTATGTTCCTCTCTTGGCCTTGAAACTGGACAATCTGATACCATTTGCGCTCCAAAACTGCTGCTATGTTCCACTCTTGGCCTTGAAACTGGACAATCTGATACCATTTGCGCTCTAAAACTGCTGCTATGTTCCTCTCTTGGCCTTGAAACTGGACAATCTGATACCATTTGCGCTCTAGGACTGCTGCTATGTTCCTCTCTTGGCCTTGAAACTGGACAATCTGATACCATTTGCGCTCCAAAACTGCTGCTATGTTCCACTCTTGGCCTTGAAACTGGACAATCTGATACCATTTGCACTCCAAAACTGCTGCTATGTTCCACTCTTGGTCTTGAAACTGGCCAATCTGATACCATTTGCGCTCTAAAACTGCTGCTATGTTCCTCTCTTGGCCTTGAAACTGGACAATCTGATACCATTTGCGCTCTAGGACTGCTGCTATGTTCCTCTCTTGGCCTTGAAACTGGACAATCTGATACCATTTGCGCTCCAAAACTGCTGCTATGTTCCACTCTTGGCCTTGAAACTGGACAATCTGATACCATTTGCGCTCTAAAACTGCTGCTATGTTCCTCTCTTGGCCTTGAAACTGGACAATCTGATACCATTTGCGCTCTAACTGCTATGTTCCTCTCTTGGCCTTGAAACTGGACAATCTGATACCATTTGCACTCCAAAACTGCTGCTATGTTCCACTCTTGGCCTTGAAACTGGACAATCTGATACCATTTGCGCTCTAAAACTGCTGCTATGTTCCTCTCTTGGCCTTGAAACTGGACAATCTGATACCATTTGCGCTCTAGGACTGCTGCTATGTTCCTCTCTTGGCCTTGAAACTGGACAATCTGATACCATTTGCGCTCCAAAACTGCTGCTATGTTCCACTCTTGGCCTTGAAACTGGACAATCGGATACCATTTGCGCCCTAGAACTGCTAGTAAGTTCCTCTCTTGGGCCTGAAACCGGACAATCAGACACCATTTGCGCACTAAAACTGCTGCTATGTTCCTCTCTTGGCCTTGAAACCGGACAATCAGATATCATTTGTGCTCTAAAACTGCTATGTTCCTGTCTTGGTCTTGAAACTGGATGATCAGATACCATTTGTGCTCTAGAACTGCTGCTAGGTTCCTCTCTTGGCCTTGAACCCGGACAATCAGACACCATTTGCGCTCTAAAACTGCTGTTATGTTCCTCTCTTGGCCTTGAAACCGGACAATCACACACCATTTGTGATCTAAAACTGCTAATATGTTTCTGTCTTGGTCTTGAAACCGGACGATCAGACACCATTTGCACTCTAGAATTGCTACTATGTTCTTCTCTTCGCCTTGCAAATGGACGGTCAGATGCCATTTGCGCTCTAGAACTGCTGCCAAGTTCCTCTCTTGGTCTTGAAACCATACAATCAGATAACATTTGCGCTTTAAAATGCTGCTATGTTCCTCTCCTGGCCTTGAAACTGGACAATTACATACCATTTGTGATCTAAAACTGCTGGTATGTTCCTGTCTTGGTCTTGAAACCGGGCGATCAGACACCATTTGCACTCTAGAATTGCTGCTATACGCCTCTCTTCGCCTTACAAATGGACGGCCAGATGCCATTTGGTCCCTAAAACTGCTGCTATCTCTTAACCTTGAAAACGGATGCTCAGATACCACCATTTGCACTCTAAAACTACTGCTATCTCTTGGCCTTGAAAACGGACGGACATATACCATCTCCGCTCTAAAACTGCTACTGCTATTGCCCTTACTGGAAGAGCACGTAATCTTCGTCCACTGGATAGTCTGGTTTTGACATTGTTCGCCCACGTCTTCATCTGGTCAAAGCGGGTTCTTCTCCCCAGAACACCGGTAGGAAAGAGATGATCATTGTTCTGAATACTGGTATCATAGCTAAGCCTGTCATCCATTGGCCAGGTGTTCGTGATCTTTTGGGACTTGCGGGGCTGGTTGCGATCCGTGTCTACCGAGACACAGATCAGGTCATAAGTGGGTCTTTCTGTTTTGTAAGGAGCCACCATTTTAGATTTTCTACGTTGCGTGAAGTCAACCGGACGTCGATGCTCTAAGTTCGTTGTTTCAAATTTTAGATGAATTCAAGATAAGTGTTGTTTGTCCTGAAAGAAAAAATAGGACAATGAAAGATTTTGAAAAATGACATAAAAATAGAAGTCTCCATTAGCCTAAGGTTGCCAGATTGTAAGAATAGAAATCTGGGACACTTGAAATTTCTCAACACATGTAGGCCTATAGATATATATCAACAAACAGCTTGACCAATATATTATAAAATGTTGATATATTCACATTATTGGAAAGCACAAAGGAAGAATTTTAATGGGGGTATAAAGAAAACAAAATGAAAATAATTTGGAAAATTCATAACCAATACAAATGCAAAAATAAAAAAAGGAACTATTTGGCAAATTAGTAATCAATACAAACAATACAGAAACTAAACTAACTTTCTTTACATTTTGAGCATATGAGTATGAATTAACATTTACATATACACAGATTTAACTAAAATCTTTATTCTTTAAATATATATCTGATGGTTTTAATAGGTCCCTGTCTTCTAGCACCTGCCAATAAATTCTCTACATTGAAAATAAAGGTTCCACATGCATTGTTAGATATAGCTTCTTCGGAGGCCACCCATATCCAACTTGTTCCGCTCATCACTTCACTGGATAGGCCTACCATGAGTGAGAATACACGCAGAACATTAGCATCATGAGATGGAAGATAAACTATATATAGGCGCCGTTGCAAAGGTTATGCATCATCCCTGAACCTGAGGTTTGTGAATAGTAATGGCAGAAGAGCTTACATGGGAGAACTTAACACTAATGAGGCAGTAATAGTTATGAAAACAGGGTTCAATATGATAGAATTTAAAGAAAATTTTAGAAACAGGAATGATAAGGATAGACTTTTTGTGTTGTGTAGGGAGGCACAAGATATTACAGAGAATATTTTGCTGTAATGAATTAAGAAAATTTAGAAACAATGACATAGAACTAATACGTTAAAACTAAATATTGTAAATAGACACAATGGAGGGAATGTAAACTGTAATTTTTGTGAAAATGAGTAGGAAGATTTGATACACATTTTTGTTGTTTTGCCAGGAATATAGAAAAGAAAGGAATGAAGTAATTGAGCTACAGCAACCATACGAGGAAGACCTAAAGAAAATAGGATTATTCTTATTTAGTGAAACAAATGTAAAAAAAGAAAATTAGAAAGGCCCTTAAAGTTAGAGGTAAAAGTATGTAAACTGCTATCTGTGTAGGGGGTAATGACAATGAATTTCCTGCTGATTACAGCGCGTTGCATCTATTACGCTTCTAGTAGTGTGCCCATAATCACAGTGTTGTGGAGAGAGCAACGAGGAACCTGCAACCAGCCGGAATGCTAAATAAATAGAATTCAACTAAGAATCGTTATAAAGAATTAAAAATATAATATTTTAATGAATAAAATCGGGATAAGGGTGTCTCAGAAAGTTCAATGTGGGGCAGGGGACAAAATCAAATACAATACACGTAAATTGGGGCCATGTTCCGTAAATGACCACCCCACAAAGCCTGATGATTAACTGATAGATTTCATCCACTTTAGGTCACGGTTAGTCTTAATACAAAATATCAATTTACATCGATTTCATAAAAAAAAAAACCGAAATCATTTGGGAAAATACTTCAGCAATTATCAGGACGTGTTAAAGAAGCGGTGTGTATATAAACAATGTGTGTGTGTGTGTGCAATTTGACTACTTCCAGCGGTGTTTTTAAGTTGTAGTATACCTAAGATGCTGGTATAACGCACACAGTGAAGAAAGAAATCACGTACACATTCTCTCTCTCTCTCTCTCTCTCTCTCTCTCTCTCTCTCTCTCTCTCTCTCTCTCTCTCTCTCTATCTCTCTCTCTCTCTCTATATATATATATATATATATATATATATATATATATATATATATATATATATATATATATATATATATATATATTCAAATAAGCCATACATTTTAATACATTAAAGTCTGGATTATCTTAACGACCTCGGGATAAGAGCCCCAGGCGAAATCACTCAAAGACTATAGTATTTGACCAGCAAGGTTTCGAACCCTGGTCCAGGATACTTGTATGACATTGACCTTACAACTCAGCTGAGTAGTAGGGTCAATGGCATACAAGTATCCTGGACCAGGGTTCGAAACCTGACCGGTCAGTAACTATAGTCTTTGAGTGATTTCGCCTGGGGCTCTGATCCGGAGGTCGTTAAGAGAATCCAGACATTAATGTATCAAAAATATATGGCTTATTGGAATATGAAAATCACTTCTAAATGTGCAAAATTTATCATATATATATATATATATATATATATATATATATATATATATATATGCAGAAGAACCACAGGGAAAATGAAAATACAAAATATACGCTTAAGTCCTGACTAGTTTCGTGATACTTCTTCATCAGTCCTCTGAAGAAGTATCACGAAACTAGTCAGGACTTAAGCGTATATTTCGTATTTTCATTTTCCCTGTGGTTCTTCTGCATCTGAGCATCACGTTTTCCTGTGATTTTTACGCCATATATAATATATATATATATATATATATATATATATATATATATATATATATATATATATATATTGCGGGCGTGGACTGGCACAGAAAGACCATAAACATACGGAAGTGGAAGGACATGCCTACGGCCTTTATTCGGTAGATTTTTTTAATGATAGCTTCGACTTCAAACACACTGAATTCATTCATAGGCAACATCAAGATCTTTCTCAGTTTCATGGATGTCAATCAAATTATTCCTATCATATTTAATCAAGTACACAAACACACGCACTCACCCAGATTGACCGCCCAGTATTTCCGGTCGAGGCCTCTCTGACTCCAGGTCATAGACCTCAAAAAGTAAGTACACAATATCAAATTGTCAAGTGTTGGGGAAGTTTGCTAGAGGGGGGGGGGAAGCGGGGGGGAGGGGATGTTATTGTCGCACATGTGAGGAAAACAACAAATGCTTGTTTTAAGCCTCGACCTTTTCTGACCGCGTGCACACAAACACACATTGCCCATAGCTCTTGAGGTCACAGCCCCAAGTTTCTGAGCACTGTAGGGCTGGAGATCTTTATCGAAGTCCCAACAAAACATCGAGATGTAGAAAAGGTCTTCCTAAATTTTGTTGGGACTTCGATAAAGCCTTTGTTTTTTCCGTTTATATATATATATATATATATATATATATATATATATATATATATATATATATATATATATATATATATATATATATATATATATATATAAACGGAAAAAACAAAGGCTTTATCGAAGTCCAAACAAAACGCCGAAATGAACTGTAGAAAATTACCTAAAAAAAAAAACGCTACATAAATTTAAGATAACCAAAAGAGACGGATCACAAACAGACGATATGGAAAAGACGCTTAATGAACGTCTGGAGAGGATCTAACGGTAGCCCATAAACCATGACCTTGAGCACTTCGAGAAAAGCCATTAAGAGCAGAAAGGGTGGGACTATCGGATGAAAATCAGATAAGGTGAAGGTTTCCCTCAGGGCCATTTCTTGGGCCCACAACAGTAATATGGGAGTAAATATATCTATCTATCTATCTTAGAGAGAGAGAGAGAGAGAGAGAGAGAGAGAGAGAGAGAGAGAGAGAGAGAGAGAGAGAGAGAGAGAGAGAGAGTACAGCTGGTCCACAAAAACGTCTCCAGAATGAGTGAAAAGAATATATTGAATGAACCATGGTCTTTCGCGGTCTTGAGGTAGAGTTCTCTTGCTTGAGGGTACACGCGGGCACCCTATTCTATCTTATTTCTCTTACTCTTGTTTTTTAGTTTTATATTTTATATATAAAATATCTATTTTTATGATGTTGATGTTCATACAAAACTTTCAGAGTAGCCTTCCCATTGTTGACTATGTGGTATTTCCGAAGGTAGGTAATATCCGATACTATACATACAGTCATGAATTATTTTTTATTAAAATGTAAGTACAGTATTTATTGTTAACGTTGCTTTTAAAGTGATCATTTAGGTGTAAAGGTATGAAAAAGCAGATGCCATATGTAACACAGGCTTTGGTTTACATTTTATATTGACAACCAGCAGGTGGTGGAGTAATACTGTTTGTTAAAAATGTATTTAGGAGCTCCATTTGCTTCCTTTTATATGGGCAGGTCACGTGGACAGGTTAAGTTTTTGATGGATTTGGGCAGTTCACATGTTCCATGG